>NC_080088.1:116761314-117061314 GCF_950005125.1 Chionomys nivalis
CAACCACTCTGGGTTGGACGCAGTACTGCACAACCCACGTGAAATCTACTCATTTAACACCCCATCTGCCGCAGTAGGCAGGTGGGCCTTCTTCCCATTTTACAGATGGGAAAAACCGAGCCTCACAAAGGCTAGGTAACTTTTTCTAGCTCAACAGCTGGTTAGATCTGTCTGTGCCTTCTGCACTAGTTTCATTTCTGTGGCTTTGATAAAATACTGTGATTAAGAAGCACCTCAGGGGATAAAGGTAACAAGGAAGTCATAGCAGCAGGAATCTGAGACAGCTCCACGGTCAAGAGCAGAGAGAAATGAATGCATACATGCTCGCTGTGCTCAGTGGGGTTTCTCCACTCTTGCACAGTTCAGGACACACACACACCCCTTGCCTAGGGATGGTACCGTACACAGTGGGCTGGGTCTTCTCACACCAGTTAACTTAAAAGGCAAACCCTCCTCTATCCAAGTCACGCTACAGGTTAACCTAATATGGACAGTCCTTCACAGAAACTCTCCTCACAGGCGACTCTAGTCTGTGACAAATTTGACAGTAAAAACTATCACCCAGTTCATAGAAGACAATTATGAAGGATCTGCCACACGTGAGGTCTTTGCCAAAGAAGTTGGAATCCAGAAGAGAGTCTTCTGGTCCTGAAGGGACTTCAGATCAGAAAAGAGACACATGCTGAACAACAGAGGGGATTGTGGGAGTGAAAACACTGGCGAGGAGAGGAAGGCGGAGATCAGAGAAGCCGGGCCAGAGGGTCAGCAGCCTGGAAAGGGAGTCGAGACTGAAAGTGATTCCAAAGCAAAGAGATGCACCCAGGAGGAGGATCTCAGTGGGAGGAAGGCGATAACAGCTATCTGGGCTCTGCTTGCACTGGAGGAGGGAGGACGGCCCCAGCCACGGACAGGAGATATTTGTTCCTCTGTAACAATGTCAGGGATTTCAGATTTATTTCTTTTTTTTTTTTTCGAGACAGGGTTTCTCTGTGGTTTTGGAGCCTGTCCTGGAACTAGCTCTTGTAGACCAGGCTGGTCTCGAACTCACAGAGATCCACCTGCCTCTTCCTCCCAAGTGCTGGGATTAAAGGCGTGCGCCACCACCGCCCGGCTGTTTCAGATTTATTTCTAAGGACAGTAGAGAGCCATAGCTGGTTTGGAGGGATCCACTGAGTCGTTTCAAAAGGTTCTAACCCAGGAGATCTGAATTGAGGGGAGTTCTTTACTGAGGCCTTTGTAAACCCTAGTCAGAGGACACATTCTTGATATTCAAGGACTCTGATTTTATGATATCTATGGTCCCGTAGACAGGATCTAACAATGAACTGAACTCAGTTTTTTTTTTTCACTTGATTTTCACAAAGGAGAGATGGAGATTGCCCAGCAGGTAAAGGTGCTTGATGCTAAGCCAGATGACCTGAGTTCCATCCCTAGGACCCAATGGTGGAAGGAGAGAGCCAACTCCTCCTGCAAGCTGTCCTCTGCCCTCCATATACACGTACCACCCACACATGAGCACACAAAATAAAGTGTCAATAAAAGGTGTTGCTGAAGATGAGACCCAAGGTTCTCCTCTGGCCGTCACACACATACACACACACATTAAAAAAATAATAAAGCAAAGGCAAGCACTGAAAATACCCACTTACACCCAGGGACAAAACTTGCTTTGGGGGTTCAAATCCAGATTTTTGTTCCCTAGGACGCAACCAGGGACTCACGTTTATAAGCCTTGCTTTTCTTAACTGCAGAATGGGTATGTGTATGGTAATTATTGTTTTGCCAGTGAGGGCACAAATGGCCCCATAGATGAAGGATTGTTGAGTGGAAGACAATTGAAAATGGACACCATAATCTCTAATGTCACACAGTCGCACACAGGAATGCTTCCCACCATGCTTTGATCAGCCTAAAATCTAAAAGGACTTAGATTCAGGGTTAATACTATTCTCCACATAAGCAGAGGGCTAGAAATAGGACTTTCCAAAAGGCAAATGGTATGCTTGACCCAGCACCCACCTGAGAGTGAGTTAGTCCTGGGAAAGGCCAAATTATTTTCAGAAAGTGCTTAGCACAGAGAATAGATAACCATTTTTGACAACTTAATTTGGGGACTAGGGGTGTAGCTCAGTAGAGTGCATGCCTAACCTGCACAAAACACCGAGTTCCACCCAAGAGGTGGAGGCAGGGGAACCAGAAGTTCAAGGTCATGCTCCAACTCGTCGTCTTTCAAAAGCATCCTGAACTACATGAGACTCTGTCTCACATTGTAACTCAGCTCTTGATCCTCCTGCCTCAGTCTCCTCAGCTGGGATTACAGAGTAAATCATCATGGCTGGCTTTAATTTTTAGTTATTGTGTGTGTTTGTACATTCATGTCATGAAATGAAGGTGGAGGTCAGAGGACAACTTGCTTGAGTCAGTTCCTCCTCCTACTATGCGGGTTCTGGGATTGGAACTCTGACCGGCACGCTTTCCTGCTGAATCGTCTCACCGGCTCCCCACTCCCAACTTCATTTATTTATTTGCGAGACAGGGTTTCTCTGTGCATCCCTGGCTGTCCTGGAACTCAGGAACTCACTCTGTAAACCAGGGAGACCTCGAACTCAAAGATCCACCTGCCTCTGCCTCCCTGGGAGTGCTGGGATTAAAGGAGTGCGTTGCAACCACCTGCCCCACACTGCTTCACGAATTTGTGAGTCATCCTTGCGCAGGGGTTCTGCTAATCCTCTCTGTGTCGTCGATCCCGTTTTCGTAAATGTGCAGCCGAAACGAGCACCCAGCCTAATTTTTTTTTTTATGCTAATGCTGTTGGGATAATCAGCCTTGGTCTTTCCTTCCCAGGGCTCCAGGGGACCTGGTATGGGCGGGGCGCCACGGAGCCACGCCCCGGGTGGGCGTGACGGAGTTTCGTGAGCTCCGCATCGCGCCCGTGCGCGCGCCCGCGGAGCGGCCCCTCAGGTACGCGGACAAGATGGCGGCGGTAGCGGGGGATAGCGCTATGGAGGTGGTGCCGGCGCTGGCCGAGGAGGCCGCAGCCGAGGCGGCGGGCCCCAGCTGCCTGGTGCAGCTGCCGGGCGAGGTGCTGGAGTACATCCTCTGCAGCGGCTCCCTCACGGCGCTCGACATCGGCCGCGTGTCCAGCACCTGCCGTCGCCTGCGCGAGGTGTGCCAGAGCAGCGGCCAGGTGTGGAAGGAGCAGTTCCGGGTGAGGTGAGCCGTCCGCTCCGTTCCCGCAGCGCCCCGGGCCCGGGCCTGGCGTGGGCTCCACCCGCCACCCTCCCGCCCTCGCGCCGCCCCCTCTCAGGCCCCGCTTCCCGCGGCCGCAGACAAAGGCCTGGGCCGGGGCCTCCGGAGCCCCGATGGGGTCGCCTCCGCCGCCCGCGACCCGGCCTCCCGCTCGGCCCCGCGGCTGCGGCCTCCCGCGCCTCCCGGCTCCGCGGCGCGCATCTTTTGTGGCCCTCTCGGTACAGGATGTTTACGTGCCGGCGGTATTGCGTGCATTCCCGGCTGGCTGGGATGCCGGGATCGGACCTGCCATCCCATCTCGTGACCTTGGGGGAGGAAGGGTGCCGTCCACCTCCCTTCTCGACAGCCTGGGTCTTCCATTCCGTGATTAGACACCTTCCCCCTGTTTTGCTGCGTGGGGGAATCTAATGAGATGCGGCCCCGGATTGCGGGGCCTGGTGCTGAGGAGGCGCGCCATCAGTGCAAACCGTTAGCATCGTCGCCGTGATTGTGTCCACCACGGAATGGGAGGGTGGGGGTGAAAACGCTGTCTTCCCGTCACCAAGCCAAGGTCACTGCATCGAGTAGTGAGGCAGTGCGTGGATGCCGGATGGAGATTGCAACTAGAGCCGCTGCCCGCCCCCCCTTTCCCGCAGGCTCCTCCGCTGTCGGGTTCTGCAGTCTCCGCTGCGCTGAGAAAGGTGTTTTCTCCCCTTATAGGTGGCCCTCTCTGATGAAGCACTACAGTCCCACCGACTACGTCAATTGGTTAGAGGAATATAAAGTTCGGCAGAAAGCTGGCTTAGAAGCCCGGAAGATTGTAGCCTCCTTCTCCAAACGGTTCTTTTCAGAGCATGTAAGCACCTGTTATGTGGCTCAGGCTGTGTGTGTGTGCGTGCGTGTGTGTACGTGTGTACACACATGTGTACACGCGCGTTAGCTGCTCGACTCTTACTGCCAGTTCCCTCTTCGATGCTCACACAATCCCTTGCTTACATGGCTGTAAGAGTCATTGTGTCCTCTTCTCTCCCGTTCAACAACACGGAGCCATTTGTCCCTGCCAGCCCTACTTTTCTAAAGCGAGAGACAGTGGGCTGTGAGGACGGGAAGGGATACACAGGGCGGTGTCCACTGGGTCCAGATAAGCCTTATTTTTCCTCAAGATTGTTACACGGGCTTTGTGCAACCCCCGCGTGATTTGAGAGCCATCAATGATTGGATACTCCAAAGCTCTTACACTTGTTTTCCCAGGAAGGCTGCCGAAATAAATGCTGCCCAAACTAAGTAGTGAACTGCGTTGTTTGTTAAGGTGTTGGGGTTAAAAACTGCCTGTCGCTCACCGTCTAGCATCGGTTGCTCCCAGCAATGAGAATTTTTGTTATCACTGCTGCTCTTTGTTCTGAGGGGAGTTTCACCATGTACCCCAGGCTGGACTTAAACTCTTGTCCAGCCTCCTGAGGGCTGGGATTATGAGGAATCATCGCCAGACCTGGCTCAAGCTGCTTTTCTTCATTGGCTTAAATCTTTTCCGTTTTGGAGTCGGTTGTTTGCCCCTCGTCCAGAATGTCCCATGGAAATCCGTGTCTGTTCCTGATGCTGCTTTCCCTAGGGCTAGGAAACGGTCCCCTCATATTTCCCGTTTCTCCACAGACTGGGCATCCAGTGGAGCTGACACTCTTAGTTCTACTCTTCTGGTGTGATGGAGGTTGTTTTCTGAAGATTGCTTCTCATTTTCCACTCTGCTGTTAACGGAATTTATGAACAGTGTTTTCAAGGTGTTTCAAGTTTCGAAAGGGCAGATTTGACTTTCAACGCATTCTAACTCAGTCCCCTACGGGACTGCATATAGACATTCTCCAATTTGTTTATGTAAAATACTTATTAGTAGCAGCATGAACCAAGGTTTTGTTCAACCTGGAACAGTGCCCTAGCCAGTCTATAATCACACGTGTTCAGTCCTGGCTTAAACATGTACATGTACACAGGTGTTCTGGTGCAGGACATGTATGATGCGCTTCATCACAGGCTACTGGTTCACGGCCTCTACTTGTAAGCCAACTGGGTTTGTGTGTGCCTTCCAACAGTCTGCCTTTGTCTAATCACGGTGGGTTGGTGAGCTTTTCCCTCTTCCTTCCCTGTACCACTGTTTACTTAATTAGAAGCTTGTGGAGGACTTTGAACACAGCAGGGACATACTTAGGGTGGACTCACAGGTGGGTGATTGATTGGTATTCTTATTTTCTCCATGTGCACACAGTCACCATGAAACACTGTGGCTGCTCTTATGAGGAAAACTGGGGGACATCCCAGGACTTTAACCCCAGAGTCTTAATGTGCCACCACCTCGATAGCCATTGCACCATTACCTCAGCATGTGTGCGCCTCCACCACAGCACACATGTACCACTGCCTCAGCACACATGTCTCATTGCCTCGGGGTACAGAGCAGAGTGCACAGCCAGGGAGCCCCAGGAGCACCTCTGTTTCAGACTAAAACGTCTTGCCTCTCCTAGTTGTGTGTAGCAAAGACCTTGGAAGATTGGAGACTTGCACCCTCAGCCTGTATGAGCTCTTCACCGCACATGAGAATCTGGCACCAGCAGGCTCAGAATCCCCGACTGTGAGAGTGGGGTGTGTGTGACTCAAGTGCCAGGGCCTGAATGTGCTGTGATTTCTCTGTTGCTTTCTGCCCTGATGGCCCTAAGAGATAGTGTGCAAGAGCTGCTGTCACTGTCCCCGTGTGCAGCTGCTCTCAGTTGTGGCTCAGCTGTGTGTCTGCCAGTGTTAGCTGTACTAACTCTCATGACTGAGGCCTCCTCTGTGTGTGTTTCCCATAGGTTCCTTGTAACGGCTTCAGTGACATTGAAAACCTCGAGGGGCCAGAGATCTTTTTTGAGGATGAGCTGGTGTGCATCCTAAACATGGAAGGAAGGTAAGCCATGGCTCTCTCGGGGTCATCATCATGATAACTGCAGAGGGGGAGAGCCCTGGTGTTTCCAGATACTTCACATCTTGGCACAGGTATCATTTTGAAAAGTTCTGGATGTGTGAGATGAGCACACCAGGACAGTTGGCACACTGTCATTCCCTGCAGCCATAGGGATTCAGCCAACTTTGTATCAAAACTATCCAGAAAGCTATGCATGGGGGCTCATGTCTATACTTACAGTACTCAGGATGCTGAGGCAGGGAGAAGCAGCAGGTTCAAGAGCTACATAGTGAGTTGCAGAACACCCTGGACTACGGAGTGAGACCCTGCCTCAAAATAATAAAATCTTAAAAAAAAAAAATACGTCAAGAGGCAGGGAAATGATCAGTCAGTACAGCTTGCTCTGCAGGCGTGACGAGCCAAGTTTGATCCCCAGTGGCATGCACTTGCTCTTCTCGTGCTGGGCTTGATGGCCACCAACTTAGCCAAGTGGCGAGCACCAGGCTCCAGAGAGAGATTATCTGAGAAAGTGTGTATGACTCAAGGAATGACACCTGAGATCCACCTCTAGCCTTCACAGACGCTCACACCTGTGTGCTCACACATATGTGCACATGCTTGCACACACACAGATCGTGGTTTACTGAGCATCTGCAGACCTTTTTTCTTGTTGTCTAAACAGTGACTACTTACATTACATTTAGTGATTTAGGGGTGATTTAAGGTGCAGGGGAGCGTGAGCTTGGGTTCTCCCTGGCTTCAGTTCTCATCATCCACGTTGGGTGACTTGCAGCCTCCTATAAACCAGTCCCACAGGATCTGATTCCTCTTTTGACCTACTTGGGCGCCTGCATTCACACGCACATAGCCACACAGGCACGAGCTCACACACAAACACATCATTTACAATAAAAATAAACCTTACTCTTACTGTTTAGAATGGCATATCTTATATTTTCTGTTGGAAAGCTTAATTTCCAATTCAGCAGTGACTTGCCATGCAGCCTAACCTCCTGTGGGAGAGATACGCTGTTCTAAAAGTTGGAGAAAAAGATGCATTGAGAGAGGTCACTGCAAAAAGTCCTGACCAGGAGACAGTGTTTCATGGGGCTTTGTGGGGAGAGGTTCTAGGTCTGGGTACTTCCCCACCCGAGTCTGTGTGTAGGTTTATGTAAGCACTGGAGTGTGCACTGATAGTATTGTGTGGCCTCATGATAGTCTTTAGGCATGGCATGTATGGAGAAGGGTTCAGGGTGTACTTTATTGGCTTTAGTTTGTGTGGTGTAAACTTTATTTCTTATTTACACTCTTTTCCTGTTCTTTCCACTGCTGATTTTATGTTGGCCTTTCCTGCCTCCACTTTTTGCTTTTCTTTTATAGTGTTGGATGCCAAACCCAGGGTCTTACCCTGAGCCAACTGGGTGCTCCACTCCTGAGCTCTTAGCCCCACCTGTTTGGTTTTTAATAGCTAGCTACTTTGTCTTTTATCCTAATCCTAACTACATGAGAAAGGGGAGGGCATCATTGCTTGTGGGAGACAGATCCTGCTCTGCTTTGTCTTAGAATTACCACAGGGATCTGTCCCAGTCAACTGCCCCAGGAGGAGCTCCCTTAGCTAACAGCTACCCTGTCTTCCAGATTGGCTGGTGGACAGCCACTTGCTGTCTGCTTTAAAGGCTTCCGTTCTTAGTATGTGGGTTCTCGGGAATAGGTTTCCTAGGTAGTTGCAGTGTGTTGAAAACGTGCGAAAATTAATATACTATCCAGTGCTGCTCCAGGTAAATACAAAAAAAGCAACGAAGATTTGGGGATGGGAAGGTCTTTATTTTGCTTAGTTGCTTTTCCACCTGGATAATGTTGTCATAAAATAAGTGCAGAGAAGTAAATCTACAAGAAGAGCCAGAAAAAAAAGTGTTTAAATGAGTGTAATGGGAAGCTTGCAGTATGAGCTGGTGGGTCAGAGTGTGAGGGAACTTGTGATCTCAACAGCGCTCTGTGGGAACAGACATGGACAGGATGCCAGAGGAGTTCCCCAGTAAGAGGTTGTAGAGTAGGGAGATACGTGGAACTGGATGCCCAGCTGGAAACCAGCAAACTAGCCTTCTACTCAAAACTTACACTCAAGAGTATCAAACAGCCCACACCATAAGTCTGTGACTGGTAGGCCAGACTGGGAACCGGAGGTCCTTTGCAGAACTTGCCACGCCCAAGGGAAGTGGGCAAGGCAGCAGTTTTAAGGAAACACCTTGGAATTCATTCTTCAGAGGAATGTTAAAATCACTGGGAAAGACTGCCTTTTTGTGCTAGTCAGGTCATCAGGAAAGCTGAGCTCGTGTAGCCAGTGGAAGTATGTATTGTGGTTGTTTTCAAAGTAAGTGTTGCCCTTGGTGGGACAAGTGTAATGGCAGGGAGTGTTCTGTCAGTGTACACGGTGACCCTTTCTGCTTCCATTACTGCTGTGGAAAGCAGTGGGAGCAGGCAGTTTCTGTAGACAGTCAGGTGCCCTCTCTGGGTGTGTGATGACTACCTGTGCTGTTCTGTGTGGTCTGAGAAATCACAGCCTACAGGAACACTGTACTACAGCATGTTAAAGAGCTTGTGCTGTGCCTGAGAAAGGAACCTGGGTAGCCAGTGCCCAGCCAGACACTTGTAATAGAGGTACTGGATTTTAGACTCAGAAAGGGCCTTTGGGTATCCAGGCAAAAGAGATGAAGTCACTTCTGTGCAAAAGAAAGACTGATTTCAACAGCAGCACTTTATGCCAGAGGAAAAAGGTATTCCAAGGCATAAAGGAAATGCCAGCCAAGGATTTTTATATCCAGCTGAACTGACTTCCAAGTATAAAGGCTAAAGACAAACTTGTCAACTTGGAAGAACTCAGATTTTGGGCTCGTTCTGACATGTCAGCTAGAAATGGAGTTTGAAACCCAAAACCAGAGATAGTCTGACTCAGGTCTACTGGTGAGCACTGAATGGACATTAACCTGATGTCCTGCCTCCAAATGAGAGCTGTCTAGGACACAGTACTATGTATGTGGTTAGGGCAGCTGGAAGAACATTGGGCAGTGGTCTGGCAAGATGTTCAACAGGTAAAGGTTCTTGCTGCTAAGCCTGAAGACCTGAGTTCAATCCCTTGGATCCACATAGTAGACTCTGCAGACTGTCTTCTGACTTCCACATATGCCCCATGGTCTGTGTGTACACATGCCTGGATAGACACACTCACTTTCCTACACAAGATCATGGACAGATTACCCAGCCTCTTTATTTTCCAAGAAATGACAGGACAACTGGTCATTACACTCAGGCCAGACTTGTGTGTGTACATGGAGATGCGTGTAAAGCCAGCGAATGACTGTCACGCCATCTCTGGTGTCATAGAGGGGCAGGAGGTCATAGCTGTATATGTCTGAATTTGAGTCAGAAGTGTCAGTGTGAACTCATGACCAGCCCAGTAGCTACCGCTTCCCCCATGCAGTCAGGATCACGGAGAAATGGCTGCTTCTCAGGCCTGTTTCAGAAATGTACAAGATGAGTCCAGAACCAGACATTATGAGTACTGCCAGTCCCTCCCTTCAGTGTGGGGCAGCAGTGTGGGAGAGGCAGAGCATGTTGGTCTGCTCCAGAAAGGTTAGCTCTGTGAGTCCCCAGTACTATTTCAAGACATTCCTTGGTCTTTGAAGGAAAATCAAAAATGAGTGAAAGGGATAAGCAGAGCATTTGTCCTGGTTTGCTACATTTTATCCTGTTGGGAAACTAGAGAATAAATGAGGGTTTTGCAACAGTCTTTCCAATAAATGAAGAGGGACTGGTTCAGTTAGAGATATCTGAAGGAGCAACAGTCCTGGACACTGAGCACAGTGGCTGCTGATACTGCGCAAGGGACAACCAAGCATTGTCATCAGCTCCATCCCACTCTGTAGTCTAGGCTGGCCCTGCTTGCAGCCTCTGCTTCCTGAGAGGATCATAGGCATGAGCCTTTTTCTTGTGGTGCTGGGGGGTAGAAGAAGGCTGGCGAAGCAGGCATCTGCTTCTGGGCTGCATCTGCAGGTGGCTTTTGGTGGAAGACTACCCCACCTTCTGGAGTGGCAACTGGCCACACAACTGGTATTTGAATTTCACAGAGCCTCTCCAGCTACTTAGTTGTGAATTGATTTTGTGTTCTTGTGTATATGTGGGTACAATCATGCCACAGTGCATGAGTGGTCAGAGGACAGCTTGTAGGAACTGGCTCTTCCTTTCTCCCAGTGTGGATCTTGGGGATCATGCTCAGACTTGGCGCCTTTCTTGCCAGCCTTTCCATCTACATAGTAATAAGAAATTCAGAGCAAGGTAAAGCTTAGATGGACATATTCTGAACTTTGGGAAGCTACTATTAGACAGTGGGGAGACCCTGTAGATGACTGGGACTAAAAGATCCCTGAGCAGTTCAGGGATGTGTGTGGGCAGTCACTCTAGAGAGGCTCAGGAGATGGCCACAGAGGCATGAAGTGTGATTGTGCGGCACCTCAGAGCTGTGCTTCTTGGCTTGCGCGAGGAATGCAGCATTTGCCCCACACCTTTGTTGGGGGTGACTTTCCGCAGCAGAGGTTAACGAGCAGCTGGAACCGACAGCTTTACTGACCGTCACTGACCTCTGTGGGTGGAGGAGGCCTCACTGTTCACACCATAATCTCGTGTTTGGGAGACCTGATGAAGTGCTTCACACAGAGTCTTCTACACACCCTCGGTGCACAGGCGCTACTGTGGGCACTCAGGGTATAGCTGTGAGCAACCCCACGTCCCTGCCTTCACAAGCTCGCAGGGTAACAATAAAAATACAAGCTGTTGATCTTCTAGGAAGTGGCACGTGCTGGGGAAATGCTGAGTGAACTAGAGTGTAAGGGTTTTGGGGCACCTTTTGAGGTAGGATAACTATGGAGAGGCCTGACTTGGGCCATCTGAACAGAAAGACAAGAGGAAGTAAGAGAACAGACTGCAGGCATCCAGGGAAGGAACATTCCACTGAGGAAGGTGCCAAGGTGACACAGACAGGCCCTAGGTTAAAGGCACAGTTGGGGCAGTTGGAACTGAGATTTCAGAGGCTATGGGGATGGGATGAAGGGACATGTTATGTCTTTACTAGAAGTTGGGCTTTTAGTGTGAGGAAGTAGAAACTGAAGAAGGGGAGCAAAGGCCATGGCATTGTAGGTGAGCATCCCTGGAACAATGCACTGCGTGTCAAGAGGTGATAAGGGAGAGGACGGAAGCAGGAGCTAGGAGAAAGAGGGTACTGAGACACCCACAAAAACTGGGCCAGCTTTACCAAGTTAGTGGCAGATGCTCATGTTAGGGTGTTGGAAGAGGGCACTCAAGGCATTCAAGATGGTCCAGACGTTTGACCCTCATGGGCTAACAGCTTACTGTGACTTTGGGAATAATGACTCACTAGGAGGAAGTCTTGGGATGCCTCCCAGTTATCTAGGCAAGTATGAATAACAACTGCATGTGCAGATTTGAGTTCTTTGGAAAACTTCTTCAGAAAGTAACTTCTGGAAAGGTGGCCGTATCAGATGCACCTGAAGCCATGAGGGTAGAAGGACTCCCTGAGTACACTGAGCACAAAAGGAGAAAGGAGCAGCCTGTGTCCTGAGTGTCAGAGCAGGCCCTGGGGACAGGACAGCACAGTATACCTCACCTCCCAGGATGCCATTGACAGCCTTCCTCCAGAGACAGGGTATAAATGTCTCTGTGCCATTGAACCATCAAGTCAGGGTGCAGAGCCCTCTGCCAGCAGATGTGTGTCAGCTGTGTTTGTCTTGTTAAAGTGGGGTATATGATATGAAGGGGGGCTGGGCAACTGAAGTTCTTAGTGGCTTGTTTGATTGCTTTCCAGGAAAGCTTTGACCTGGAAATACTACGCAAAGAAAATTCTTTACTACCTGCGGCAGCAGAAAATTCTGAACAACCTCAAGGCTTTCCTGCAGCAGCCCGATGATTATGAGTCATATCTGGAAGGTAGGTGTTTCCGTGCCTGTGAGCAGGGGTCTTTGGCAGCTGAGCAACCTTTTAAGAGCTTGTGACAACTGTCCCTCCAGGTAGGGGAGAAAGAAAGCCATGCCAGTGGGCTTCAGGAAGTTGGATTACAGAGCACACAGCACTCAAACTTCCAGCAGATTCCAGTGGCATCTTCTGTGTCAGCTCAAGTGATCTAGTGTCTTGAGTCATCACCAGCTTAGTGACGGTTGAGGACTGGATGCTCAGTCAGGAAAGCACTTGCCACACAGGTGTGGTGAGTTGGTTTCTGCCCCAGAACCTGTGTAGAAAGCTAACTTGGTGCGTGCTTATAACCCCAGCCCTGGGGAGGTAGAGACAGGACTCTTGCAGTTCTCTAGTCAGTGAGCTTGGCAAAAACAAGATGGACAGCTCCCAAGGACAATGCTGAGGTTGACCTCTGCCCTCAACACAAGAACATGGCCTGCAGAGTGAGTGACCTTTGGCTAGTGGAACCAGTTCTTCCCACTCAAAACTGTTACTTCAGATGTCCTCTTGCTCCTATTTACCTGTGTCCTGAAGCAGCTGGGGATTAGTGAGGACAGGCAGCGTCTGGGAGTAATGTGGCCTATGGCCTGAGGCATGACCTGACTGGGGATTAGTGGGCTCTTAGGGGAATAGTAAGAAAATATTTGTTGGCTTTTTAAACACTGTCTTAATTCTTAGGAAGAAGCCTCCTGTGCTGTGGTTGTGAAGTGTGTGCTTATGTATCCTTCCTGCTCCTGGAGATCACCAGATGGGTTGACTTCCCCCCTCACTGGTGTTCTAGGTCACAACTTGTCCAATATGGTTCTCCAAGCACTCAGCAGCCTCTCCGAGGAGTCCTGCCTTTCCCTGGGCATCACTGCCAACTGTCCTCCAGACAGCCGGTGTGCCTGACCCACTTGTCCCCATCGCTGTAGGACCTGCCTCATGTTTTCTGAATGACTGCTTGCTTCCCAGGGCCCTCTGTGGTCTGGTCCTCTCCTAATGTCACACCTTTGCAAATTGCTCTGCGGTGCTCTGCTTCTGAATCCAGGCCTTTGTCTGAAGATGCTCAGCTTTTCTTCCTCACAGTGGCAGCACTGTTCCTGTGGTCCCCTGCCCTTCAGCTCAGGGCTCACTTCTGTGAGGTTCAGCTGATCCCTGCAGAGCTCACTGGCTTCAGCAGCTGCGGCTGCCGTGACTGTCACAGGGACTGCTGCACCCCTTCTGTGTCCAGTGTAGTCATTGTATTTCTTTGCTTTTTGTTTTGTTTGAGATGCAGAGCACAGCCTAGCTGTCAGCCTGTCTTCAGAATGCTAGGTATGCCCAGCCCTTTATGTGGTTTGTTATGTTCCAGGCCTTGAGTAAAGATCCCCACAGCCAACAGTGCCTAGTGGAGATACATGCTAATGGTTGAAGGTCTGGTGTTGACTGAAAGGAGATAGAAAATCTTGTAGTTAAATGGAAAGAAAGTCATAGCCGTCCTCTTGTCTGCTTTATATTTCGGAGAGCTGGGAGTTCAGTTCTTTTGAGGTGTTTGTTGTTGTTCTCTTTTGTTTGAGGCAGAATTCTGGCTGGCTGTGTTGACCAGACTGACCACAAACACACAGAGATCCTTCTGCCTCAGCCTCCTGAGTTCTGGAATTAAAGCTGTGCCATCATGCCAGCTTTCATTTAACAGTTATGACTAGTAAAGCAGTTTTCTTTGTTTTTGTAGGTTATATATGAAAAATAAATACTTGTTTTACATTTTTCAAATACAAAGTTTCGGTTTTCACAGTCCACCCAGGTCACTAGAAAGGCAGTAGAAACCTCTGAGTTGCTAGAGGGGAGTGCTTGTTCCAGAACCTCAACCCTGGCTAGACTCCAGCAGCCACTGAAGAAGCATGAGTGGTGACTTACAGACAATCCCTATAGCCTAGGCTGGGTCTCCCGATGCCCTGAACTGCCTTCAGCTTCTTAGAGTGTTGGTAGAACAGCTAGGTCCTGAGGTAGCCTGTTGTATCTTGAATTTAAAAGATCACTGGAAAGACTTTCAAGTAAAAATGTTCTGTAACCAATGATGACTTAGGCATGGTATGAGGTTGGCTGAGCCTGAGGTCAGCAATGAAATGGGCCTGCTCTATGTAGGCCATCAAATCTCCTTCTTTAATGAGCTTAGTTGTTAGGAGAAATTGCCTTAGGAAGTCTTTAGTGGTTGGGTTTTGAGTGTGGGAGACGAGTGGCCTGAGGGCTTTCTTGCAGGCATTTGGCACTCTTCACAATAGGACTTGGGAATCATGACCTCCAAAAAAAATGGTTTTTGTTTTCTTAGTAGTGTATGGAGTGCTTTGTGGTGAAGGCATCTGATCTTCCCTTCTGTGTTAGGGTTTTGCCTGGCATCTAGGGTGGGAGCTGGTGTGGTATGAGAAGTCACAGCCCCAGGTGCTGGTTCAGTAACACGCTAGCTACTACCAGTCAGGTAGAAAGCAGCACTGACTCTGCCCTTCTCACCCACAGGTGCCGTTTACATCGACCAGTACTGCAACCCTCTCTCCGACATCAGCCTCAGAGACATCCAGGCCCAGATCCACAGCATCGTGGAACTTGTATGCAAAACCCTCCGTGGTATCAACAGCCGCCACCCCAGCCTGACCTTCAGGGCAGGTGTGGAAATGCTGTAGCTGACCCTGGGGGTGGCTGTCTGAACGGTGTAAAGCACTGTTGCCACCCTGTCTCCATTCCCAGCCTGGCAGCACTTGACTGTCTTGCATGCCCTTGCCAGTCGCTGTGTGTTCGGGGTGTGCCTTGCTTGTGTTTGGGGTGTGAGTGTTTGGGGTGTGCTTGTTCATGCTTGTGACCCAGAGGAGATCTCTGTGCTGCAGGCGAGTCCTCCATGATAATGGAGATAGAACTCCAGAGCCAAGTTCTGGACGCCATCAACTATGTCCTGTATGACCAGCTGAAGTTCAAAGGGAACCGCATGGACTACTACAACGCCTTGAACCTGTACATGCACCAGGTATGTGTGACTAAGCTCCCTCCCACAGCTGTGGGCTCTGCAGCATCCTCTGTGTGCTCCCTGTAAAAGCACCATTAGATGCCTAAGCCTGCAAATGTGCACACACGTGGGGTTCGGACACTGTTAGGGAAAGGGTGGGTGTGTAGGTTCTGTGCCCCTACTTTCTGCATTTGCAGATTTTGGTGCTCCAGGGTGCTCCATCCCTGGCTCCCTTTTAGGTAGACAGGAGTGACTCTGTGTGTGCAGGTACATGTCCTTCGGACTCTGATGGGCTGTCCACTTCCTACTGACAAATGCTGTTGTCTTTCCCTTGTCTCAGTGAAGCCTGTTTTCCTCTGTCGTAGGATAGCATGGTGGGTTAGATCTGCGACAGGATGTTTTTTAATTTAAATTATATATATATTTTTTAAAAGGTATCAAATCCTATTATAGATGGTTGTGAGTCACCATGTGGTTACTGGGAATTGAACACCCTGGACCTCTGGAAGAGCAGCCAGTGCTCTTAACTGCTGAGCCGTCTCTCCAGCCCCCAGGATGGCTTTTTTTAAGCCCTGTGAATGGAAATAGACATTTCTGTGTTTCAGTTTGCTCAGTCTATGATTGTGAGTGTTGAACCGCACAGCCTGCCTCTGTTGGCCTGGAAGCCTATGGCCCAGCTACATCAGCCACACACCTTTGATGTCCATTTCCTTATCTGTCCTGTTATCTGTAACATGGTTTCTGTTGTCATATCACAGACATTTTTACACACTTGCTTTCTGGTAGGAGGAAGCCAACACGCTGCCTGTAAAAGACCTGGCAGTGAGTTAGTCCAGGTTCACAGGCTGTGTGGTCTGTGTGCTCAGTTCTGTCTTACTGGGTGAAAGGGCGCAGGCAATTGGAGTCTTGGGTGGCTGTGCTCCCTGTGTGCCAGCATAGCTATGTGGACATTGAACGTGCTGGTTACAGTCCTTTGCCAGTTTTGAGATAAACTCTCACTCGGTAGCCCAGGCTGGTCTTGAACTATCTGTTCTCCTGCTTAGTCTCCTGGGTGCTGGGATTATAAGCATGGCCCATAGGACCTGGCTTCTGTTATTTTCATGTCACAAATGGTTTTGTTTTTAGAATATTTTAAAAATTTGAAAATTCACGTATGTGCAACAGCTAAGTGGTGGGACACTTGCCCAGAGTGCACAAGGCTCCAGCTTCCATACCTAGCCCTGAAAAAACAAATAAAAGCTAAAAGCAAGGAATTGGGTGTGGGGATGGTACACACCAGCAAGGCCAGCACTTGGAAGACTGAGGGGGCAGGGTGGCTTTGTAAGGAGACCCTGTCTAGGGGCTAGAAGAAGAGGCAAACTTCTGCTGACTGAGAAACACCCAGTGTGCTGGATTCGGTCCCTGATGTAAATGTAGCTCTGGAGCTAACGTGGGGTGCCAGGCACATCGAGCCAGCCCCTGGCCCTCCTAAGCCTCCGCAACCTTCATCCCTCAGGTATTGACCCGCAGAACAGGAATCCCCATCAGCATGTCTCTGCTATACCTGACCATCGCCCGGCAGCTGGGTGTCCCGCTGGAGCCTGTCAACTTCCCAAGCCACTTCCTCCTGAGGTGGTGCCAAGGCGCAGAAGGGTGAGCCATCTTTGCCATGTTTAACGGGTGCTGAGGAACCGGGTTCTGGTGTTAAATTAGGTATTACCAAGCAGGCATCTGCTTCTGAGGGACCATGTTGAGGTTCTGGTAGTGATGCAGTGATGCGAGGCCTTAAGTGGGGGTGACAGCCCTGCTCTGGATGCTTCTCTGTTTCTTACACAGGCAGGCATAGGAGTCTATAATAGCTCAAAATCCTAACTTACAAAAAAGGTCTTGTCGCTGTCATAGTGTGAAGGTAAATCCCGTCAAAGGTTCTTCCCTTTTCCCCTCAGCCACAGAAACAGCCTCCTCCTCCCACACTTGTGCCCCATCTTAGAGAGAGGAGCACCCGGGTGGGCAGCTTACAGCCTGGCTGAACTTTGTCGTGTTCTGGGAGTGGCCTGTGTCAGCTCAAGTCCTCTGCCTCTCCTAAGGAGAGTCTTGCCCAGGGAGAACAGCTCTCCTCCACATCAGGGGGAAACACACCCCGGTGCCCTGTCCTGGACACTGGGGTGAGCAGTCCCTGAGCTTTGAAGCCAGATAGGGCTTCTTCGGAGCCAAACAGGGCCAGTGTTCTCTGTAAACACTGGCTTGAAGACTTCAAGGACAGCTTCCACTGCATGTGTGCTACACACACACACACACACACTCACCCTCTTAGTCTCCTGCTCTGTAGAAGAGAAGTGCAGCTGGACTCCACATGCACCCCAGTTTCAGAAGGCATTTCATGATGTGTGAAGCCCCCCCAATCCATTACTTTGGGTTTCTTTAAATTACTATAGACTCTCGTTATTTTCCAAATGTGTGGTCCTCACAGTATACCAGTAGGTTAGTGTTTGCAATCTATTAAATGCAATAGGATGTCTACTTCCTATTGTATTTAATAAGAAAACTCATTTGCAGCCCTGGTAAGCTTACCTATCTCCTTGTGCATCTGTAAGATACCCATGTGACATCCACTAAGGGTCCTGCATGATCTGAGCATTTCTGGCTCATTTCATTTCTAGTGTAAGGCCCCTTATGCACGTTAGTGACTTATTAAGGGCAGTCTTCAGTATGGCAATAATATTTTTCCCTATAACACAAATGAGTATGAGTTTTATTTTTTACTGTGTCGATTCTTTGAGACAATGACTCACTGTACTACCCAGGCTGTCCTGGAACTTGGAATCCTGCTTCAGGCTCTCACCTTGAGTGCTAGTGTTACAGAGCTGAGCCACCACCACTCCAGACTTAAAAAGTGCAATAATTTGTTAGTACCTGAAGTCCTGTCTGCTTGCGAGGCTGAGGTGGGAGAATCACTTCACTCAAGGATAGGGAGCTGTAAAAGCCTAAGCCACCAGTGCCGATGCTGGCATATGCACAGCTCTTGTTCACAGCTGGGCTCCATCCTCCCTGCCCATGCTGTACTCTGAGCCCTCCTACCTGGCAGCACAAGACCCATTGTTCAGATCTTAAAGTGCTTTGGCTGTTCTTAGCTTTCAGTTTTCCATACAGATTGAGGATCAGTAGCTTAGGAGGCCTGTGTGGAGTGGAAGGCTGAGGCAGGAGTTTGTGGCCAGCCTGAGCTACAATCTAGCCCCTGTATCAAACAAGAAAACAAACACAAAAATTCTGCTTGAATATTGATTGAAGCTCAAAACTGCCTCTGGCTGGTTCTAGCTGGTTCTAGCTCTAAGGTGAAGATCCTGTAGCCTCCTGCTGTCTGTGATTCTGGTTCTGGGAGTCCATCACCAGGAAGTTGTTTACCGTTTCCACACGGCTGTGTTAGGGTTATCCTGAGCTACCAAGTGTTTTGTTTCTAGCTTTGGCTGGTACTTGTATACAGGCCTGGCCTTCAGGGCTTGGCTGCGTGAGTCTTCCATACAGATGGTTTGTAGGTCTGGCTTTTAGTGACACAGCACAGTATCGGAACAGTGCTGTTCTGTTTTCTCTAGCTTAGTATGTTGGCTTTGTATGCTGTTGACCACAGAGCAGAAACAGATAGCAGTACCCTTGCCTCAGGATGAGTTTTGAGGATTTTTGTTGTCTTTTGTTTTTTAACTCTGTGTGTGTTGGGGGGAGGGGTGACAACTTGTGGGAGTCAGTTTTTTCCTTCTGCTGTTTGGGTCCCAGGGTTAAACTCAAGGCCTTGGACTTTGCAGCAAGCACCTTTACCACTGAGACATAATGCTTCTCCCTTCCACATTAGCTTGCTGTTTGGTGTGACATCTTTCATTGGTGTCATCAAAACTGCCTTCTGAATTTCTAATTTTGTAAAGTTTTGTTTGTGGTGTTTGCTGTTTTGTATATTGAGACATGGCCTCACTCTATAGCACTGGCTGGCCTGGAATTTGCAATATATATCAAACAGGCCCCCAAATCACAGAGATCCTCCTGCCTCAGCCTCTGCCCTGGGATTGAAGTCATGCACTACTGTGCTTGGATAATTTTACTGAGTTGTACACATATATAGACATTAGATTTTTTTCAAGGATGTATTTTTATTATCTGTACATGTTTTTCCACTTTTGGTTTTTATGTATAGGAGTAGCTGTTTGGATTTTGTTGGGGGGCTTGATTTGTGCGTGTGCTGCAGATTGAACTATGCCTTATCACTGAGGTTTACCTGTCCCCAAAATGATCTTCTGTATCCAGCTCTATATTCCTGGGGCACAATTAGTCCAAATATATATATATATATATATATATTAAAGACCTAGCACTTAGCCCCATGCACATTTTGTCTGTGTGTTTTACATTGTGATGACCTCGGCTTGTCACTCTTGTATGCTTATCATAGGAAGTTCTGGCCATGCAGCAAATGCTGACAAGTTCTGTGCTCTTTTAGAACATTTATATAAGTCTCAAGTCTTTGCCAAAAGTGGGCTATGAACACGACTCAGGAAAGAAATCCAACTGAGATAGTTAGCGGCCAAATAGAAAATGTTATGTGATTGTGGTGGGCATGGGATCAAGATTGCTCAGAAGAAGCTGCTGTCCCCAGCACTCCTTGAGCCTTCCAGAACACACTTGGCAGTGCTATGAGAATGTGAGCAGATCCAGCCTGAGGTTGTGTGGGCAGAGGAGGACCACATCCTGGGCTGGGACTCCTTAAGTTTTCTTAGGTCCATGTAGGCTCCAGATCCCCAGACAGGCTGCTGTTTGCCACTCGGTTGTTAGCATACATCTTGGTCATCATGTCCCATGTCTCTCTGTCATTGTTCTTTGAACTCCTGACTCAGGGCTGTAGGGCTCTGGCCAGCTATCAGTCAGTAAGCATGTTTCCCTCTGCCACTTGTTTGTTTGTGTGTTTATTATCACTGTGTGTGCATGCACAGCATACGTGTAGAATCAAGGACAGCTTGTTAGAGTCAGTTTTCTCCTTCTACCGTATGGGTCCTAGGGATCAAACTCAGATGGTCAGGCTTGACAGCAAGCACTTTTATCCACAGAGCCATCTTCCTTGCCCTTCTGCTTCTAAAGAACAGGGCAGTATGGTCACCACAGCCAAGACTCTGTTGAGAATCGGGTTTAAAACTCTCCAAGGCCTTGATGTTGGTGAAAGCAGTAAAATGGTGCTGTGACCTCCGCTTTGGACTCCTCCTTCAGGGCTATAATTGTGACTTCTTGGCTCTCCTTGGGCAGGGCAACCCTGGACATCTTTGACTACATCTACATAGATGCTTTTGGGAAGGGCAAGCAGCTCACAGTGAAGGAGTGTGAGTACTTGATTGGCCAGCACGTGACGGCGGCATTATATGGCGTGGTGAACGTGAAGAAAGTGCTGCAGCGGATGGTGGGCAACCTGTTGAGCCTGGGCAAGAGGTGAGGGCCTGGCTTCCACTGCTCCTGCGCAGTGTGGGCCTTCTTTCTAGGGTTTGTGCAAAAACGAGAAGCTTGTTTAATGAGCTGCCCTATGGTAACTGCTTCTGGGACATCAGCCATGCATTTGTTGGTGCCGAGAAGCCACCCTCTGATGTTTGCAGTGGACTTAGCTCTGCTCAGACACTGAAGGCAATTTTTGGAAGTCAGTGTCTTAGAGTGGCAGAGGTGGTGTCCTCCTTCCAGTTGCTGTGATCTCTGACCTTACACCCTCCTGTAAGAGAACAGAGTCCGAGGTTAACTTTGCTCCATAGTTCAAGGAAACCTGTTCTGGGAAAGTGTATGATGCAACCAGTTTCCTGATGCCTAATAGGATTTACCAAGCAGAACCCATTTTTAATAGGCTGTTTTAGAACAATTGTCAGTTGGTGCATGAGTGAGCAAACGCAGAGGGGTCTGTAACCTCCTGTCCTCATATGAATGGAGCTTGTCCACTGCCCAGCCCCCAGCACCAGACCAGACACTTGTTACCAGTGCTGACCCCGGATTGACAAGTATAACCAGGGTCACGTCTATTGGTGTCTGCTCTGCGGTTCTGGATCCGTGTGTGTTGCTGAGGTGACTGCATAACGAGAGCAGGTTTGATGTGGTACAGGATGTATGTTCAGTGTGGATTCTGTAAGAGCTTCGCAATGCTGAGCGGCGGAGTCAGAAAGCCTTGGGAGTCTGTATCAGTTGCTTTTAGACTTCATTGGGAAGCCCACACTGAGGCAAAGGTAATTTCTTCTCCCCCAGGGAAGGCATTGACCAGTCCTACCAGCTCCTCAGAGACTCTTTGGACCTGTACCTGGCAATGTACCCGGACCAGGTGCAGCTCCTGCTCCTCCAGGCCAGACTCTACTTCCACCTGGGCATCTGGCCAGAGAAGGTAATTATCTTACTTTGATGCTCAGCCCTTGCCTTAGAGAGGAAAGCTACAGCTGGACCAAGGTCATCCTCCTGTTCTAGGGAGTAAGTTCAGATTTGTTCCGTCTCCAGTCCTGACCCACTAATGAAATGTTTTTCTGTCTTCTGAGAAGCATTAGCTCTGTCACCAGAAATGACCCCTGAGCACTGGACACAAAGTCCTGTCCTGCCTCTTGCCCCCCACCATGGTGCTTTCCTAGAGTCACCTGACTCTACAGGGAGAGGTGGAACTAGGTGCTGGCTTTGCTGTAGCTGTTGGGCACGGGATGATCCGGAGGCCGGCTGAGGCTTCTTATTGTCTGGTTCTGGGTGCTCATGCTATAATCTCCACATCTGGCAGTGAGTGCCATAAGGAAGCTGTCTGTGGAGCCCAGAGCTGGCTTTGGGTTCCCTGCGTGTAGTCTTGTGTACGTCTGAGTGTGCCAGAGTCTAGCCCATTCCCATCCCATCCTTGGTCTGGAAAGAGGCCATCAAGCCATTTGTTTGTTTAGAATGCCTGCAGAGGGCATTTGTTCTGAGCCTCCACTGGGATGTTTCCCAGAGTTTAGAGATGGGAAGGGTTTTTCTGCAGAAGGTAAATCTCTGGGGGCTGGAGAGGTGGTGCGGCTGTTAAGAGTACTTAATGCTCTTGTAGAAGGCCTGAGGTTCAGTTCCCGCGTGCACATGACTGCCCTCGACTACCTGTAACTGCAGCTCCAGGGGATCCAGTGCTCTCCTCTGGCCTCACGCCCTCCCACCTCACACCCCCACACAAACACATCCACATAATTAAAATCTTTTAACATTTATTTATTTATTTATTTATTTATTTTTTGGTTTTTCGAGACAGGGTTTCTCTGTGGTTTTGGAGCCTGTCCTGGAACTAGCTCTTGTAGACCAGGCTGGTCTCGAACTCACAGAGATCCGCCTGCCTCTGCCTCCCGAGTGCTGGGATTAAAGGCGTGCGCCACCACCGCCCGGCTACTATTTTTAAAATGAAAGTAAGTGCTCTCATGAAGTGACTATACTGGGTCATCAGTTCATGACTGTAAAGATATATACTGGGTCACAGACATGGGCACTCCAGATTCCTTAAGAAAAGATGTCTCCCATGGCCAAGCAGACAAGTGCTCTGGAGGAGTACATCCTGGGGACTGTCGCCCACACAGCAGCCCAGGGTTTAGTCCTTTGAGTTTGTTCAGCCAGTTCTGTTTGTTGAGGGATTTCAGGAGCAGTCAGGAAGGAGAGAGCAAAGGTCCTTCACTGAGCTGTCCCAGTTGAGTAGCAGGTCCAGTCATGGGAATAGCCTGTCCCTGGGTCTTTGTGACTGAAATGCTCAGTGCTGTCTTCATAGTCTACAACTGACTCGCATAGTTCCCCTGGGGACCCTCCCACTGGGGAGCAGCATCACTCAAACCAGGTCCCTTTTTCTTCTGGCACATACTGCCTGGTGGAACATCTGGACCCAGTCCTTTTGTTCTGAGCTAGGACCCCACCTCAGGTCATGGCGACCGACTTAGGAAGTTAACACCCAAGACCATCAGAGAAGTCCTTAGGTGCTCGTGTCATTAGACGCTTCTGGAGGAGAAGGAGCTCAAAGGGTGGGTCAGCCTGCAAGAGGCATGGGGGAGGGTGTATCAGCCCGTGGGACGTGGGCTGTTTGTTACAGGTGACCTGTCCCTGAGCAGGACACCTACAGGTTGCCTCACTTTTCTCTTTCTAGTTTGTGAAGTCGGGAAGAGCTGCAAAGCTCATCCTCTTGGTCCCTGAGGCTGTGGTGGGAGGGTAGAGCCAGGTGGTCATGTTTGTGAAAGTCACTGCTTCTGCTGAAAGCCGCCCTCTGCCCTCTCAGCTGTCTTGTGTTTCCAAGTCTGCAGTGCACTGAGTCCACCGCAGGGGTCACCCTGAGGGTCACCGTGGCTAAGGAGTAGCCCATGCACTTAGTGCTGCCAGAGCCCCAGTGCACTGTGACTCACGTGCTTTCTCTGCAGCACAGGAAGCGCCCCTCCTCCCTTCCCTGGAATGAGCCCCGTGTGCTCGCCTGCGGCCACCCTCCCATCTACTCCCTGCCTGTTTACCACACACTTGTCCATTGCCCACCACCTACCTTTGCTCCTGTATCTCACTCCCTGCCCTCCCCCAGGCTCTATTCTGGCCAGCCGCTCTTCTGTTGCTGTTGCAAGGCCAGGAAGTGGCCATGCCCTTTCTCCTGCTTCTTTGATGCTCCGCCTGCTACATGGCCACTGGTTCCCAGGCTCCTCTGGTCTTTTCCTGGGTCTCCTTGTGAGGCTTTACACATAGATGCTCCCTAGGAGTCCTCTACCCCGTGGACTGTCCCAGGGGCTTCCTTCAATGCCTCTTTTATACCCGGACAGGGGAGGGAAGACACGGCCACTGGTCTCCCTGCTTGCCTTCTTGTCGTGTGCATGGTAGTCAGGGTCTTGACCGGACAGACTGCTCTCTGAGTGGCTTCCTGCTGCCCTAGGGACGCTTTTCTTACCCTGCAGTGTGACTCACAATTCTCTGTGGTTCTGTCCCACCTGCCTGACTCTCCATGTCCCACATCTGTGTGGTGTGTGTGCATGTGTGCCCGTGCCCATCCCCATGCCCCCCTTAGGAGGAGTAATGCACTCCTGCTGTGTTCACCTTGCACATGCTGCATTCCCCTCTGCTGACCCCGCAACTCCATTGCCGCCCCAAGCTCTTTACACTGGACCAAGTTCTCCCAGGACAGGGTGTACACAGTGTGCTCCCCACTAGCCATTCTCTGTGCTCCCAGCCTGGTCTTGGCATGTAAAGGCTGCCCTGAGAAGTTCCTGTTCAGGAGTGATTGTAGTTCCCCTGGATGTCAATGAAAGAGACTCCCAGAGCTTACAGACTTTCCAACATGAGGCTAGCGTTCCACTCCAGAAGTGGGTGTTTAAAGAATAGACTGTTTGGGCTGGGAGAAAGTGCCATGGCAGGCTGTGTAGAACTGGCCTAGGAGCACCCAGGGCAAGAAGCATTCTGTGGCCTTTGTCGGGGTCTCGTTCCCCGCCCACCTGCAGCCAGCAGACAGTCTACCAGCAAACAACTAAGGGGAACCAAGAGCTCAGGGTGAGACTTTGTGGACAGGCGGGACTCATGCACACAGGGCAGTGGACTGGTGGGCTTGGAGCTGCCTGTCAGTGGCTATGTGGACTTGGGGCTGTCTTCTGTGGGAGCTGAGCCACAGCCTCTATGTTGCTGTGTGGCCAGAGGAGGAGTGGTAGAAGGGAGTGCCCCTGAGCAAGAGTGCTCCTCCCAGCTCTCTCCCTGAGCATCTGGGTTTTTGTTTTGTTTTTTTATTTGGGTGGATTGTGGCTTGTTAATGTTTTTGAAACAGGGTTATAGTATGTAACCTGCTCTGACCTTGATCCTACTTCCCAGTGCTAGGATTATAGATGTAAGCCACTGTGTTCAGCCAAGGCCTGTAGCTTTGGCTGGGAACATGATGTCCACTGTCAGCATTGTCCTTTGTAAACACACCAGGTCCAAGTCACATGTACCCTCACTCTCACCCTCACACATCCATGCAAGGAGCCAAAACTCTCTGTCTTATATAGTCTGAGTGTGGGCCACCTTTGTGCCCTGAAGAGTCCATGTCTGACTGTGTGCATAGTGGCAGAGGTGCAGGTGGCTCTGTCGGGACATACAAGGACAGCTGTTGTTTTTGGCAGAATCCACAGAAGCTCAGTTAGATGGATGCTCTCAACTGCAAAAGACAAATGCCCTGAGCACCTCACTTTAAGAGCCCCCCCTCCTGGAGGTGGGATATAAACGGAGGCTGTCTTCTGATAGATTTTTTTGAAGCAAGCTTTGGGGTATTTGGGGTACTGACACTCCACCTGCTGTTTTTCATGTTAAGTTGCATCACAGTAATTAAAATGATTCTATTGTCATTCCCTGGCACAATGGAAGTTGAGACCATGGGCCGAGGATCATACCCAGGGCCATGTCTTTGTAACCATCTGACCTCAGACCAGCATTTAAACTCACCGAGCCAAATTCCTTTCTTGCAAATCAGTAGTGGCTGTGCAGTACCACACCTGATAGGCATCCAGTTCTTCACCAAGAATTACCAGGAGCCACTATATTGCTTTGGAAGGTGAGGGTGGACTTCAGAATAATTGCAAGGTACCCGGTTGTCAGTGTGACAGGAAGCAGCTGGTTGACTGGTGTGGGCCTAGAGTTGAGGTCACCTGTCCTGTTAAGCGGGTCCAACTCAGGACTCATAAAACAAAAAGGACTGATGTGTGCTGTGCTCAAGCATCACTGGGTGTGGGTCCAAGCGTGTTGGTGCGCATCCCCACACCGTGCTTGAGCCTAACTTACGGGAAGCACTGTGAGCAGCAGACAGACCACAGGGCCAGCTCTGCTCCCGCTGCCAGCCTCAGTTCTGCAAAGGTGACTGCTTAAATGCTGCCATCCGGAGGCTTGTAAGCTTGCCTCATCCCGTGAGTGACATATAATTAGGAGCCACTTGCCAAGCATCTTTTTGCCTTGGTTAAGGGGTCTAGGGGTTTTTCCTCTGAAAGCAAGAATGACAGGATAGAATGGTTTCCGTACTTTGGACCATTACGACTCCTGGTCCACGAGTGGCATGCTGTCGCTCGTCTTTGTCAGGCTACATGGGTAGGTGTCGATCCTACGCTTCGGAAAAGAAAAGGCCTGGCGAAAATATTATCTCCTAGTCTTTCTGTCTTGTCTTGAAGGTGCTTGATATCCTCCAGCACATCCAGACCCTCGACCCCGGGCAGCACGGGGCGGTGGGCTACCTAGTGCAGCACACACTAGAGCACATTGAGCGCAAGAAGGAGGAGGTAGGCGTGGAGGTGAAGCTGCGCTCTGAGGAGAAGCACAGAGATGTCTGCTACTCCATCGGGCTCGTTATGAAGCATAAGAGGTGAGTACCTGCCCCTGGCCTCTGTGACAGCCACACCGCAGAGGAAAGAGGATCCCAGAGGCACACCCTGGTACCTCCGATCATTTCACCGAGCACCTACCACAGGCGAGACAGCATGGCCCTGTCTGCACCCTGCTTCTAACTAAAGTGTAATGTCTTTCATTTACTCTGACTGCTCCTAGAGTTTGTTTGTATGGGGCACTGGGAGTTGAGCCTAAGGACTGAACAAGCTAGAAACTCACTGAGCTGTGGTCTCAGTTCCTCCTCCTTTTGCTGTCCCTTCTCCGTTCCCTGCCATCTCTGATCTGGGTTAGCAGGGCTTTCCTGAGCTCTAGTCCTGCCCGTGTCTGTTGACCAGGCAGAATCTCACTCCAGGGTGCTGGAGCTGTGGAGCTGTGATCACTACCCCGCAGCATGCCCTGGGTGTGCTCATAAACCCAGCAGCGGGTGGCACTAGGTAGTGTTTTTTCCATCTTCAGGACTCCCTCACTGGCAAAGGTGGTTCTGTCTGGCCACATGGTCTTCTTTGCTGACATCTGGATTCTCCCCACCCCTCCATTATCTTTGTGAGGATAACCAGCAAATGCCTTCCCTGTTAGGAGCTGTGATTTCCATTCATTTAGTGAATGCTTTCTTGTTAGCTCTCTTAGGGAAATTTCCAAACATGTAAGAGTGGAGAGAAGGGCACATGAGGCAGCTTAGCTCCTGGTGTCCTGGCTTCAGCAGTGAACAAACAACCACCTCCTCTTCCTCAGTTCTGGACTAATGAAGCTGACATTGTGCACATTGACCCTAGCCATTCAGTTGGCCTCTCTAAAGGAGGGAGAGGGAAGGAGGACTCCCGTCTTACTCTTACCCTCATCTTAGCCAAGATAGCCTCTTGCTCTGCTTCAGAGTTTCTCTATAGCCAGGCATGGCAGTGCACACCTTTAGAGACAGGCAGATCTCTGTGAGCTCGAGGCCAGCCAGGGCTGCATAGTGAGAGCCTGTCTAGACACAAACAAATAAAAAAGGTTATTTTCCAGATAAAGTGCTTTGTTGGTGGTAAGAGGAGGATTTGTGAAGAGGGTCAGGGTGTTCTGAAAAGTGACTCCCCTTGGGGTAAAAGCAGGTAATGAAGGGCATGAAAGATCCCCAGCCAGGCTCTTCTGCCTCCTCCACAGCCCTGAAGTTCCCCAGAAGCTCACTTACCCTCTTCTGATGCTCCATAGATACGGCTACAACTGTGTGATCTATGGCTGGGACCCCACCTGCATGATGGGGCACGAGTGGATTCGCAACATGAACGTGCACAGCCTGCCTCATGGCCACCATCAGCCCTTCTACAATGTTCTGGTGGAGGATGGCTCCTGCAGATATGCAGCCCAAGGTGAGGTGTTTGCTGTCCCTCCACCTGTGCCTGGCTGGCCATGCTGTGGGCAGAGCTCACCAGTGTGTTCAGCAGCTGTCCACAGCTAGTCACACACAGGCACACCAACATGAGGTCCTGGCTCTCTTCTCTAGAGCTCCTCACCAGCCAGACTCGGGACTTCCCTGTCTCCCAGGCCTGCATTCTAGCAGCGCTGGCCTCAGTCGCCCTCAAGTGGCCACAGGTGGAAACTTCAGTCCCCTGTACAATCCCTGTGTGTTTGGTGACCTTTGGTAGGCATTTGTGGCCATGGCCAACGTGACGGGCCAGCCCCTGAGCTGGGGATAGATGGAGCAGAAGAGTCAGATCAAAGACTGCAAGTGAGCCTTTGTCTGTGTCCCTTTTGACTTTCATACACCTGACCAGCAAGGAGTACACAGGATAAGAGGGAGTGTGTATACAGATGTGATAAACAGTGTGCTCTCATGGGTGCTGAGTCTGTTTGGGACCCAGGTTCAGCATTTCATACATGCAGGCCACCTCTCCTTTACCCATGAGTACCTGGAACCAGGAGCTTGGTGATAAGCTATGGCCTGAACCATTAGGCTTGCTCTGCCCACACAGTGCTAAAGTACTGAGGGATGGAGTGTCAGGGTTTCAGAAGGCAGGAAGAGTCTCCACATGAGTAATCGGGACCCGCCTGAGGCCAGAAGGACCTGTCTGCGGGCACCTCACCTCCATGGGTTCCTGGGCAAGGTGAAGGGACTGAACAGAGGCTCCCCCAGGGCAGTGTTCAGCTTTTGAAGCTGAGTCAGGTGAAATTTGAAACTTTCCTTTTCTGAAAGTCACCGTGATTTAAAACTAGCCTGGGGTTTTGCTCCATGACAGGTGAGGAGGCTTTTGTCATCAGTCATGATTCCTGGCGTGGTGGTACCCGGTGCAGCAGTTGTCTAGCCGGTACAGAATAGGGGTGAACATCTTTAAACTGGTGACTGAGGTTTCTAAAAACAGTTCCTGTAATTTGTTTTCTTTTTTTTTTTTTTTTTTCTTTTTTTTTTTTTTTTTTTTTTTTTGGTTTTTCAAGACAGGGTTTCTCTGTGGTTTTGGAGCCTGTCCTGGAACTAGCTCTTGTAGACCAGGCTGGTCTCGAACTCACAGAGATCCGCCTGCCTCTGCCACCCGAGTGCTGGGATTAAAGGTGTGCGCCACCACCGCCCGGCTTGTAATTTGTTTTCTTGATGTAGTTTGTAAACTGGGCACTCAGCTTTAATTGTTCTGAAGCCTCAGAGCACCTCACTGCATTTGCAGAACACACGGGACAGTAGTTTGCAGTCAGTGTTGGGAAACCAAAAGAAAATAATGAATGAAGTCTGTGGCCATTGACCCAGTGATGTTGAGTGGCTGTGATTGTGTTAGCTCTGGCTGGGTTCCAGGCCCTTCTGTTGGCCACAGGGCCATGGCGTCTCCTGAGGGAGGTGACTATGGGGTGCAGAGGTGACAGAGAACTCCTTCACAGCCGTTCACATGCACTCCTCACCTTCCTGGGCCAGCTCCTGTCTCTAGTGAGCTGAGCTGCTGCTCCACCCTGCTTGCTTCTGCAGATGCACCCCACATGGCACCCCGTTCACAGGCAGTGGGAGCCTCATCTATATCTGTTTCATCAGCGACTAGAGATGCAGGCCTTTTCGTCAGTGTTTGAAGGGACATTTCATGCTCCTGCCTCACGGTGCACTTGGAACGCGGCAGCACACCAAACCACGTGGCTGCTAGCTCATGTTTCATCAGCATTCTCATTGCCCATTGTCACCACAGGATGGCCCTTTTCAGCTTAACCGGCTCCAGCAGAGAGCTCTGCTGGAGTGTACACCCTTTGCAAAGCCTTTTGCCCGAGAACGATTTCTCACTGTCCATCTCCAGGCCCTGGTTGCCTTAGGGTCGTCTGAGCTTGTAGCTCAGCTCACTTGTCTCTTTACCTGTTCTCTCTGTGGACGGACAGTGACGTCTGAGGCCTGACCTCCTGGGTGTCACTGCCCCACCAGAATGCTGTGCTTCCCATGTCACTGCACTCAGAGGAACGGGGGCCCTGGTCCTACCCTCCGTGATGCTGAGCTCAGCCAGAGGTAACTCAGCTTCTGCCATCAGCAGGAAGTCCATGGGATTGTACTGTGTTCTGTGACACTGATTGCCCTAACACCTGGTCCACGACTGACACAGGAGCGTTGTAGCTTGGGGAGTGTCTGCTGCTCTTGCTCCCTGTCCAGTGACTTGAAATGCTTTTCTCTGCTACCCCCCCTCTCTTTATACTCCAGCCTCCACCTTCCTCCCTCCTATTCCCTGCCAGAGTCCTGATTCTTATTCCAGTGTGTAATAGTCACTGGAGATAGCTTGATGCTCACAGCCCATAATTAGCCATAAGATGGACACCTTGAGCTAGATTTTTATTTTTTTTTTTTTTTAGAAAAAATATATTGTTATTGTATGTTTGTGCCATGAGCAGGGAGATCCATGTTCCAAGACACATGTTGGAGGTCAGAGACTATGTTATGGAGTTGGTTCTCTCTCATCCTTATGTGGGTTCTGGGGACTGAACTTGGCTCCTCACGTTTGCACAGCATATGCTTTTACCCACTCAGCTATCATCTCAAAAGTCTGAGAAGCTACATTTTTTTAAAAAAAGACTAGTTTACTTTTCATTATGTGTTTACATGTCTGTGTGGGTGTATGCAGTGTGAGTGCCGTGCCTGCAGAGGACAGAGACCTTGGATCCTCTGGAGCCACCACATGGGGTCCTCTGGAACAGGCGCTCGTACCCGCCGGGCTGTCTCAGTGGCCAACAAGCTACACTTCTGAACTCAAGTTTCCTTCCTTCGGACATTTCTGGGTTTTTACTTGTATTATTTGTTTCACTTCTTTTGAGCTGACTGTAAGTGATTCTAGTTCCCTGAGTAGAGGCCATTAGTGATGCCTCACTAGTCTGCAGCCTCCAAGGCAGTGACTGGCCTGTCAAAATTCCTGAGTCTTGTGTGTGGCTCCCTGCTCCCACTAGGGGGAGCACTCCGTACAACCTGACTCCTGACCCCTTAGTTCAGGGCTGCTGCTGGGGTGCAGTGAGAGGTGGCTGTTGGTGGTCACAGGAGCCCTAGCTGGGTGCAGTTCTCCTTCCATAACTTAGCACACTCTTACACTGCTTCTACTCCCCAGCCCTACAGTCTGCTCCTGCTGCCACGTGAGGTACTGGGGCGAGGTATAGAGTGACGCTTGGTCATTTCAGGAGGCCATTTGGCCTTCTCTTGTTTAGATTCTATTTGGTAAAATGGCCATCAGCGGTGGTGTGCATGGAGAGAGAAGAGGACAGCTTGTGGGAGTCGGTTCTCTCCACCTCATGGGTCCCAGGCACCATATTGAGGTCTTTGGGTTGGTTGGTAATAAGTGTCTTTACTCACTGAGCTGGATTGTCCCCTAAGTGGTAAATCCCTCAGGCATACAGTCTTCTGCCTGGTGGTTCCACCCCATGGCCCCTTGACTAGAGACACATCTACATTTAGTACTAGGAGATTTGTGGTCCCTGTTGAGACAGTGGAGCAGTGTATGTCTCTAGAGTGCTGACTAGCAGATAAGTGCTTGGTGTGCATCTAATGTAGACAGCAGCAGAAATGAATGCCATACTCCAGGGTGTGCAGGACACCCTCTGCTGTTGTCCCCCCAAGAGGGGCACTGGACCAGGCGCCCATAGAGGACTCAAAGTGGTGTTTCCAAGTGTATGTCCACAGGTTTTCGACTAAATAAGCAACTGTATTTCTCTGAAAACCGTGAGTGTTTGTGATTCTTAGAGTGCGCTATATTAGGGGTGTATCATGGGACATGTTCGCTCCAGATGCACAGGCACCAGCTTCTTCACTCTCTTCTCTCCTGCAAGAAGTAGTTTAGTCCCGCTGTCTGGGGTGCACAGATGTGGGCCCTGCACTTGGAAGGCAGGAGGGACATTAGTTTGAAGCCAGCCTAGGCAGCTTAGTCTCAAAGTAAACATAAAACCTGGCTGGGGGTACAGCTTGAGTGTAGCATGCTCGCCTGGCATGCACAAGACCCTGAGTTCAGTCCCAGATCCACAGAACAGACTGGTTTAAGGTCTCTTCTTTTGCTTCACAGCAGGCCCAAGGGCCAGTAGGCCAGGGCACAAGTCCAGCTGGAAGTGGGCCCTGGACAGCCTGGAGCTTGTGCTGTTAGCGCCCAGGTTCTGACCATGCTGATGCCTGGGCTTCCAGAGCAGCCTCTTGTTAGAAGCCATATTCAGAAGCCTGCAGCAGCTACCTGGCTGTGTCATCCCACAGAGCTGCGGCCCACAGAGGCCAAGACTCCCTGCTCAGGCCTCTGTTGAACACCTAGAGGACAGCAGCTGTGGGCAGGGCTGCACAATGCAGGGGTTCCTGTGGAGCAGGACGGCTCACCTGAGCCATGGGCAGTGAACAAGATAATTGCCTGTGGTACTCAGCAGTGCCCTGAACTCCCCCACTGCAAGCCAGAGCGGCCCCAACTCTGACCACCAGAAATGCCTTCCGCCTTGGCCACACAGCCTTCTGGGGGTTAGAGCGTCCCACGGAACCCCACTACACTAGACAAACTAGCCTCAAAGTAGGGGTCAGATGCACACTAGAGTTGAACTGGCTTTACTTCCCCCATCCTGCTTGCACTGCAGCATACTCCTTGGGAACATGGGTCTTCCTTTCCTGGAGAGCCAAGACTTTCTGTTCTTCCTGCTGTTTCCTATGGGACATGAGGCCTTGGCAACTGGCCTGACCCGGTCTGGTCTGGGCCCCAGGAGAACATGGCTATGGCTGCAAGAGCAGGTTCTGGTGCTGGGCAGCACAGGCACTACTGAGCAGTGCCGTGAAGCAGTTGATGGGGTGTTCCCTTTCTGTTTGTCAGTCTGTCCCAGCTACAGCCTTTGAAACGTATGAGTGTGGAGAGACTGAAACTGCTGTACGGGCCCAGTGCCAGTGTGCGGGATGGAGGGCCAGGCTTGCTGGTGTGTATGGGCCGAGTGCGAGTGTGGGGTGGGGGGCCAGGCTTGCTGGTGTGTATGGGCTGAGTGCAAGTGTGCTGGGTGGGGGGCCAGGCTTGCTGGTGTGTATGGGCCGAGTGCCAGTGTGCGGGGTGGGGGGCCAGGCTTGTGGGTGTGTATGGGCTGAGTGCAAGTGTGCTGGGTGGGGGGCCAGGCTTGCTGGTGTGTATGGGCCGAGTGCGAGTGTGGGGTGGGGGGCCAGGCTTGTGGGTGTGTATGGGCTGAGTGCGAGTGGGCGGGGTGGGGGGCCAGGCTTGCTGGTGTGTATGGGCTGAGTGCGAGTGGGCGGGGTGGGGGGCCAGGCTTGCTGGTGTGTATGGGCTGAGTGCGAGTGGGCGGGGTGGGGGGCCAGGCTTGCTGGTGTGTAGGCAGCCGAGTCCTCCAGGCACATACGTGTTCCCTTCAGCTCTACACTTCCTGCGTCTACCTTGCCCAGAACCCTCAGGCGGGTCCCTCCCTGTGCAAGAGTCTCTCTGTGGGGTGGGACCAGGACAGGGCCATGCTGTGAGGCTGCTGTGGGACTGGCCAAAGCTAGCTCCAAATTCAAAGGTGACCTGCAGTTTAGAATGACCGGGTCTCTCAGTATTTTCTCAGGGAATGCTTTCCTTACCCAGCACCCTCCGTCCTGGTCTACACTCATCCCTGGGTCCACACTAGATGCCTCAGTGCATTGGTGACTTCACAGCAACTTTACTTCTTGTGGAGACCCCAAAGCAGTGCGTCCACAGTTTTCCCAGACCCTTAAAGGGAAACACACAGTGGTTGGCCACCCTGCCCACCTCTCACAGAGAGGAGTGCAGGTACAGTCTGTTCTAGGAGGGCCTCTGGGTGCTGCTTTCTGGAGCAGAGCCATGTCTGCCCTGGCCTGGAAACGAATCATGGGGATTCTGCATGGCCACCTCCTCTCTCAGGGAACTTTCACAGCAGTAAGACTTTCTTCCTTTCTTCCTTCCTTCCTTCCTTCCTTCCTTCCTTCCTTCCTTCCTTGATTTATTTATTTATTTGTTTGTTTGTTTATTTATTTATTTATTTATTTATTTTGTGTACAGTGTTCTTTCAGGCCAGAAGAGGGCACCAGATTTCATTACACATGTTAGTGAGCCACCATGTGGTTGCTGGGAATTGAACTCAGGACCTCTGGAAGAACTGTCAGTGCTCTTAACCTCTGAGCCAACTCTCCAGCCCAGCAGTAAGGCTTTCTGGGCCACTGACTTTTGTTCCTGAGACATGAGGAAAGATCTTTGGCTTTTCAGTGAGACGCCTGAAGGATCTGTTCCTCCACTGTAGACATCTGTATTCTGTCCCTTTCTCCTGTGGCAAAGTCAAGATCAGGGAGAAGGCAGCCAGGCTCTCCTAGGGGCCAAGCAGGGTGTGGGTGCCTCTGCAGCAGCCCAGGAAGTGTGAGCCCCAAATGCAGGAACTCTGGGAGAGAAGGGTGGCTCCATGTCAGGGACTCTTCTCTGTGGCAGGTATGGCAGGCTTGAGACTTATAACCAGATGGTAGGGTGGTTTCTGAGCAGCCAAGTTCAGGTGAGGCTCATCTGTCCGGTGCTCCAGCTTCTTTTTTTTTTTTTTTTTTTTTTGGTTTTTCGAGACAGGGTTTCTCTGTGGTTTTGGTTCCTGTCCTGGAACTAGCTTTTGTAGACCAGGCTGGTCTCGAACTCACAGAGATCCGCCTGCCTCTGCCTCCCGAGTGCTGGGATTAAAGGCGTGCGCCACCACCGCCCGGCATCCAGCTTCTTGCTAAGCCAGATGAAGGCACAGTTAGTACCCCAGAGGCACCGCTGGGATTTTTGGAGCCAAATATCCCACTCAGAGAATAGAAAGATGTCTTCTGAGTAGAGCCATGGGGAAGGGGACCTATGTCACCATTCCTCCCTCCCCACAGCAGCCACCTCTGCCTTTTCCTCTTGAGTCACTGTAAGACCAAAATGTTGCTGGTGGTAACCTTTGCTCTGTTTCAAAAGTGCCCTGGAAGGGGTGGCGGGAGGGTTTCTGCAGAGAGCACTGCGGAGAGGGAAATGCTAACAGTGGTGTCCGGCCTCTTTACCAACAGAGAACCTGGAATACAACGTGGAGCCTCAGGAAATCTCACACCCAGACGTGGGACGCTACTTCTCAGAGTTCACAGGCACGCACTACATCCCAAATGCAGAGCTGGAGATCCGGTACCCCGAGGACCTGGAGTTTGTGTACGAGACGGTGCAGAACATTTACAGTGCAAAGGAGGACACGGCTGAGTAGACTCAGGACATTGCACCTCTGCTGCTGCTGCTGCCGCCTTCTAGGGGAAGGATTCCTGAAGGACTAGTGCGGTCCCCTTGGAGTCAGCACAGGACAGCCACTTCACCAGCAGCCTTGGCTGCCTCCCCAGTTTAGATGGCGTGTGCTCCTCCGGCCACAGAGACAGCGCTGCTCTCCGCTACACTAGTGAATCAGTTGAAAGGCACCGTGTCCAGTGGCATGGCTTGTCTGCTTGTCCCGTGGTGACAGTGTGTGACATTCTGTCCTCATGAGGTCTCACCGTCCACACTCTGTTCTTTCATCCCCCCCCACCCTTGTCTCCATTCACACTGTGGCAGCATTTCTCCAGCTGGACAGATGGGGTCCACATTTCCTGCACTCTCTGGAGCTTGGGCACCCCGAGTCGGTGCCACCTGCCCCTTTGCCTTGGGGTGGTTGTATTCAGATGAAGGCATGGAGATGGGACTCAGAACGAGTAGAATTAATTTTTTGCTAATACATGAAACACATATTTTAAGTGTTCCTTTTTTCCCCCTTTTAATTTAAATTGGGAGAATGAATGGCATCATCTCCTTTCTACCCCACTGGAGTCTGTGCACATTTCTGCCCGTCGTGAGCTTCCGTCTTCTTCCATTGGTTCTCTGAGCAAATGCACAGCAATGCCTTTCCCAGTTCTCCACCGTCATCAGCTGCTGCTTTACTACGACTACTTGTGTAATCGTGAGCGGATCTTAAGTCGGTCGGTCATAGGTCCGTTTCCCTAGTGAGGCCTGCAGGCCAGATGAAAATTGCTCTGAAAACTTGTAGCTCCTGGTCCCCAAAGACCAAGAGAATGGGTATGTGTTGCGATCAGGAAAATGAACTAGAGAAGCCTAACTTGAGGAAATAGGTTTCACACCCCTGTCACCCCTTAGACTCTTCTGTCACATTAGACTCTCCATTTGGAGAGTGTAGGGCTTATGGGGAGAGGCATGCATGCTTTGGGCTTCAAGCTGCGTCTGAAGGCTCCAGGACACTGTCTCCAGGATAAGGCCTAGCCTCGGGCACCCTGGCTTCTGCCTGGTGCTCTCGGTGAGTGTGAAAGGACTGACCCTTTTGCAGGTCCTAGTGGGGGCCACTGGGTTCTCAACCAAACTGGCCCGTCCATTGGGCTGAAGGCACTTGTGCCCTGCGTTTAGAATGCCGTTGCTCTAGTGAGCAGGGCTGTAGGGGCTGCCTGCCTGCCTGCTTCTGCATGTGTATTCTACGGCACTCTAGATGACTGTCCCCTCCTTGGTTGCCCTTCGCCAGTCCCAGAATGACAGGGGAGACCATAGGCAGTCTCTAGAAGGACAGGAAACCTGAGACTCTTAACAGCTGGTGAGGCTCTTGTCTAGCGTCTGTTTCTCACCAGTCAGAACTCAGGCGGTTTGAACTCACATTTGAAGTTGGACCAACCACTCAGCATCTGCCTGAGGTTGGAGGATTTTACAACCACTCATTTCAAGGTGAAAATCCATCCACACAGATCCACACTCTTGTGTCTTGTTATAAGCAGCCACGGAGCATGCTGGGAGCTCCCATTGTTGGGCTTGTGCTTTGATTTCCGTTTTCCTAGAGAAACATCAAAGCTGACCTGATGTAAATATGTACCTAGACTGTTTTTAAACGTGTTTCTTCACGAAGGCTTCGTTTGGCTGAGGGAGCCTGTATCACCCGTGTAAGTTGGTAGTTGGGCACTTTATATTTTTCTAAAAATGTGTTTTGGATCCTGTACTCTAATAAATCATAAGTTTCTTTTTAAAAATTTTTCCAAAAGTTTTCTCCATTTTCAAAAGCCCTGTTATAAAAAGTAGAACTTTCACAATGTTAAAATACTAAATATTTGGTGATAGCAACTTCTCTTCAAATGAATGCCAAGGGTTTTTTGTTTTGGTTTGGTTTTGGTTTCTTTTGTACAATTAATAAACGAAGTTACCGAGAGAAACCACACCAGTGGCCTGCCCACCTTCATTCAGCAGCAGCGAGAGAAGAGAAAGCAGGGTCTTCCTCCTGAACAAAGTGGGGGAAAACAGCAGATCCTAGTTTTCCTTTTAACATCTGATAAGTGTCTTACTGAGTGCGGACTTCGGGGCCTTGGGAATAGAGTATCTGGTTGTCAGAGGAAGGACGCCTTCTGCCTGTGAGCTGAGAACTGCAAATGCAAGGACAGAAAACCAGGACCGTGGTGTCTGTTGTCACTGTCGGCATGGTAGCTGCACTGCACAGCACTCGGGTGTCCTGCTGTGTACACTGGGTGGGACGCCCCTGTACGCTGTAGCCCCAGAGACCAGATGGGGACATTTCCCTCATAGTACCTAGAACTTGCCTTGCACACTCACCCAAGGTCCGGTGTCTACAGACATACTCAGAAATAGGCACAGAGAGACTTAGATGTCCAAGGCTAGACCATCTCCGTCACCCCGGCTTGCCATGACCTTGTTTATAAGCTTGGACTCAGTTATGTCTGTCACAGCAGCTGCTTATGCTCTTGTTCGGAAGTGTTTGTGTCTTCCTTGCCCTAGGAAATGGAACCAGGCCAGCAGCAGGTCCCTCTCCTCTAAAGTCAACTGTTTGCTCTGGTTCCAGCTGGAAATGGAGGGGATTGGATAACCAGAGGCTTCATTTCAGAACATCTGTGGCTGTCGTCACCCAGATGTGATCCATGCTGTCTTTGTTTATCTGACTTTGTTTGGATGGAAGAAAGGAATATGTATGGAGGCAAAATCCAGAATCCACTGGGCTCTTGATGGGAGGATTCCCATTGTTCTCACGGGTGCACTGGCTAAACAGTTCCGTGACCTCATGGCTGGAAAGCCTAATCACCAAAACGCCTTGGCTGCACTGGGCGGCATCCCTTGCTTGTCTTTTGATTTGAAAGGAATGAGGGTCGCTGTCCCTCAAGGCTGCTTAGAGGCAGGCCGCTGCTGAATTAGGCCCTTGCTGGGATAGGATCCTGCTGTGTAAACCTAGGCCAGGCTGTTTGTGCAGGTGAGTGGATGGGAGAACCACCCCTGAGCCCAGCCCTTCACAGTCATGCTACGGACACAACTACCTCACTGCACTGCTTCCCAACCTGTTGTAAGCATCCCGAAGCCTGGGAGTTGAAGAACATTCCCTTCTGTGGATAAATACTCTGTGCAATTACACCATCAACGTGCGGCAGCCAAGTAGTGATGATTGTATCGGGTTAACACTGCTTCTGAATAAACAAACCACAAAACACGGAGACTCAAGCACTTCCGTGCTCTGGGACGGCTGGGGAGGGGGAGGCTGGCATCCGGAGGCCCATGACTGCCAAGGATCCCCTGGGGTTCCCCCCATCCAGTCTGAGGAGAATAAGGGTGGAGGGACACGTCTAGACGTTCCCATGAATGGATCAGGTCAGTCTCATACTGCACGTGAGGTCACTGCATGGTAGCTGCCGCAGGTCACCCCTGCTCGTCCCATCCCACAGCAGGGCAGCCAGCAGCGTTGACAGTTCCCCAGTCTTGTGGGCTGCCCCTTACACAGCCAGTCCCCAGTGGAGATGCTGTGGGGAGCTGAGAAGGGTCTCCTGGGGTGGCCTCTACTGGGCATTCATCACTAACTGGGATCTTTGTCCAGGCGGGGCGGATGCCTGAGGACCGAGGAGCTCACACACTGAGAGCTGGTTGTAGTAGGATTTGTGATGTCAGTTCTGGGGCAGCAGAGGTTGCAGGATCCTGGGGGAGGGGGGGAAGCACATGGCCAGTCAGCCTACCTGACCTGGTGAGGTCCAGGCCAATGACAAACCCTGTTTCAAAGGAGGTGTACGGCCTGAGGTGGTCCACTGGCTTCCACACACAGGTGCACAGGTCGGTACAGGCAAATAACATTTGTTTTTAAAAATGTATGTGCACTGGTGTTTGGCCTGCGCATATGTCTGTGTGGGGGTGTCAGATCCAGGTGTGAGCAGCCATGTAGATGCTGGGAACTGAACCCGGATCTTCGGGAAGAACAACCAGTGCTCTTAACCACTGAGCCTCTCTCCAGCCCCTACATTTGTCAAAAAAAAAAAAAAGGCCTTAGTCAGGGCCACTATAACATAACTCCAGAGGAGCCTGGGAGGCATGTCCCTGGAGGGATGTAAGACCAGACCAGTGGGCACTGTGGTCCTCATGTGTCCACACCCAGAGTCCTTCCTGATCCCTGTGGGGACACACAGTTCTCCACCCACCATGAGGACCAGCAACCTACAAAGTAGTGATCAGGGCTCCAGCTCTCAAATCCCAGCTGGGTGAAACGGCCAGGTTTGCTGCAGCCCCAGAAGCCACCAGTCTTCAGGAGCAATGGAGGTTTTGAGTAACCCAATGCTCTAGGTCCCCGTTCCTGTTGCCATGCCCATCTAGAGGCCCTTTCTCAAGCCTTCCTGCCGGGTTACATCAGAAGGGAGCCGCATGTCAACCTGCATCCAGCCTGGAGGCCAGGCCCGATCTCCATCCTGTAGTTTTTAACATGATGTCACTCTTCCGAGTGACACTCAGATCTCTAATTGGTTACTAAATAACGTACACAAATGGCACTGGGAGTTCTCATCTGGAACGTTCTAGCCTCTCCAGTGGCCTTGCGCTGCATGCTCAGCTGATACCCACCAAGTCCATCTGATCATTTGAAATACATTTCCCAAACCGTTGTAGCTCGAAGATCTCCTTGTCTCTCCTTGTAGCTGAACACTGCCTGTATGCCACGCTTCCTTTATCTGTTTCTCTGTCGATGAACACCAAGCTGGTTCCCTGTCTTAGCTGTCTGGAATGCAGCAAGGCACAAAACACAGGGCACCACAGACTAGTCCATGACACAGCACCACCACTCTTTGCGGCCACTTCAAGATGGCGCCCGTTTCTCCCTCCTCAGCCCTGATGGCTGTTCTCTGTTCCCGTGAAACCATCTCCTGTAGATGTTGGCTATGAGACCACCTGGGCGCAGAATCCTGTCGTGACTGCAGCTGGGAAGGAGTGCGTGTGTGGCAGGCGACACTGTTCTTCTACCTGGCCGTTGATGGACACTTGTTCCCACCTCAGCCGTTGGGACCAGCATGCCATGAGGCCCCTTGAAACCTCCACGTCCTGGCACAGCACAGAGATGGTTCTTGCTGACCTCAAGAACATTTTACCTGCTGAGGGTTGAGGCTGTCCCATTGAGAATGTGACCTCTGCCTACCAGTGCCGAGAGGAACAGCTGATGTCTGTCTTGCTCAGCCAGTATTGAAACTTTAAGGACCACAGATTACTCAACCTTAAAGAAATTTGTCGCCAAGCATGGTGACCTGAGGTCCAGTTCCTGAACACATGCCGGATGGGAGAACTGACCCCAACAGGCTGTCCTCAGACCTGCTCGCACATGTGTGCGCGCGTGTACACACACATGCACACACACACACACGCATACATTTGCATACAAATATATAAATAAATAGATAAATATGGGGCTGGAGAGATGGCCCATAGGTTAAGAGCACTGCCTGCTGTTCCAGAGGTCCTGAGTTCAATTCCCAGCACCCACATGGTGGCTCACAACCATCTGTAGTAAGATCTGGTGCCCTCTTCTGGCTTGCAGGCACACATGCAGACAGAACACTGTATACATAATGAATAAATAAATTTTTGAAAAAAGAAGTATAAACCTTTAAAAAAAATAGATAAATATGCTTTAAGATATTTCTCAAAAAATGAAAATGTGGCAGTGGGGGAGCCCAGCCACAGACCACACACTCGGCATGCAGAAAGCCTCGGGTTCTGCTTCCAAACTCGACAAACCGTGCACTGAAGCAGTATAATCGAGCCCCGAGCTCCCAGTCACCCTTTCCCTCTTCCCACATCCATGTACATGTCTGTGTTCCCTCTTGACCTCTCAGTGCCAGGCACCATCCCTGATGAAACCGGCTGGTGCTTCTGCCTCACACCTGTGTGGCACCTGCAGGATCCGGCCCCTCCCGCAGCATCCATCCTCTTGCAGAAACGGACATGCTGGAGAAGTGGCCTTACACTGCGCATGGACAAGGTTCCGGCAGCACTGTGCTGCTACCAAGGGGCTTAATCTTCCCCCCTCTGCAGCACACGCTGGTCCCCAGCCACAGTGAGTGACCTAGATGTTGTCTGGAAAATGCAGCCCAACATTGTGGGTCATGTTAGGTTCCAGAATGTTCTTTTGTTCCAGGTATGAAATTCGAAAGAAACAGTTTATTTTATTCTTAACGGGGGGAGCTGCAACCCTGTCTTCCCTTGACCAGCAGGAGCCTTGGTGATCACTGAGTCACAGGATGATGGGGCAGACTAAGACTCACAAAGGCCAGATAACAGTATGTGGTTTCCTCTGGGCCTCTGGGGTTTGGTTTTGTTTTAATTAGTTCCTTTTCCCTCCCTCCCTCCCTCCCTCCCTCCCTCCCTCCCTCCCTCCCTCCCTCCATCTCTCCCTCTCTCTCTCTCTCCCTTCCCCCCTTTCCTTCTTTCCTCTGGGGGTTTTGTTTTAATTAGTCCTTTTCCTTCCTTCCTCCCTCCCTCCCTCCCTCCCTCCCTCCCTCCCTCCCTCCCTCCCTCTCTCCCTCCCTCCCTCCCTTCCTTCTTCCCTTCCTCCCTCCCTCCCTCCCTCCCTCCCTCCCTCCCTCCCTCTCTCCCTCCCTCCCTTCCTTCTTTCCTCTGGGGGTTTTTGTTTTGATTAGTCCTTTTCCTTTCTTTCCTTCTTTCCTTCCTTCCTTTCTTCTTTCCTTCCTTTCTCCCTCCCTCCCTCCCTCTCTCCCTCCCTTCCTTCTTTCCTCTGGGGGTTTTTGTTTTGTCTTAATTAGTTCCTTTTTCTTTCTCTTTTTTTTCATCGTCAAGTGGTTTTGTGTCCTTATTTGATCTCATGTTTAGCCCCAGGCTGACCTGGAATTCCTGGTACCATCCCTCAGTCTGCCAGGGGCTGGAGCCTGCGCACTCCTCTGCGATATCCGTCTGTGAGGGGCAAGACAGTTCCCAGCAACTTTGCCAACAATGAACATAACAATCTTCATCTCGTGAGAGTTTTGCGTGATGCAGAGATGCTGACACACGAAACACGGGTGAACACTTCTAGAATGTTCTGTAACGTCACTTTATCGTCCCGTGACAAGACACTGGCAGAAAACACATGTCTCCTGTGTTGTGGCAAATGAATATACTCGGAATTCTTCCAGTTCCTACCAAAGGAGACGAAGGCTCAGAGAGGCTGAATGACTTGTCTGAGATGCCACAGCGCCAAGAGACAGGGCTCAGGGCTCAGGGCTCAACCCAGCTCTGCTTGGTGCCCAAACCAGCTGCTGTTCACAGTTCTTCTGGTCTCATCTACTTAAACACCTCATCTTCCTGGGAACAGCTAAAATCAAGCCATCCCACCCCGACCCCCGAAGGTGCCTGCGGTTCTCTGTGGCCTGGTGACAACCATAGCAGGGACAATATGACAGTTTGGTTGTTAGCGAAACACACAGAAAGATAGACAGGCCAAGGCACAGTTATGTGTGCAATATCATTTGCCTCCACAGGGATCAGAAGCTGCTCATCCGAGATGCTCAGAGGCTGGCCTGCTGGCTCCTTGGATTCTCAAGCTGGCAGCTTGGTTGCTTTCCTCTGAGAGCTGTCACCATTCACTAAGACGCTCCAGGTAAGAGCCTCCTCTTGGAGCTGGGGTGAGCATGGTGGTTCCGAGCAGGAGGCCTGGTTCCCTAGTTCCCAGGTGAGCGCGGTGGGTCTGTGTGTTGGAGAAGACCATCCCAGGGTGAGCCTCACAGGCCAGGGCGGTACTGCATGCAGGGGAATAGAGACAGACACATGGTTCCAGGATGAGGGCACATGGGCACCACCATGCAGTTCACCAGCACCATCTGGGCATGAGTCACCCCAGCGTGGCCCCCTGGCAAACCAAGGCCAGCAGCATTACCCGCCCCGCCCCCCATAGAGCTCGTTAAGCCCTGGAGCCCGGTGACCTAACAGGAGGAGGTCATTGAGCTGGGAACACAGCCAGGAGCGAGCCAGTGCATAAGATGAACCAGGCACCCCGCCAGCTGGTCGCATGGCCAGGGCTCTGCTGCTCCCTCCAGGGAACCCAGTTCCTCTGTGGGGATGAGGGTGTGGGGGCAAGGTAAGTTTCCACATCCTCTTCCAGGGCTTCTGGAGACAGCAAGCCTGGCGGGTGAGGTCACTGCTTCTCCTGTGGCTGCACAGCACAGAGGGAGGCCAGAGAGACAGGTGCCTGTGCACCTTCTCATGGACAGGATCCCTCTGCTCTGGAACCTCAAGGCTTCCAGAAGCACACATTTGCCTGGGAATGACGTTGCTGCCATTTTTAGGAGAAACATTGTCAAATCTCCAAGGCCTGGGCGCATTGCATGTCCCTGAGGCCAGTGGTGCCTCTGAGGTTTGAATCAGGGACCCACCAGGGTCTAAGAAAGCTTAGGAGCCAGCTGTGAGCTCAGCAATCCTGTCTGAGGGCTGTGAGTACTTCCTCACCGGGAGGGAGTGATGAGGAGAAACAGATGGTGGTTCTCGTCCCACCTGAGACCAGGCCACGGAACTTCTTAGTTGTTGCCAGGAGCAAGGCCGCCACAGACCCGGAGGACGCTGATCCCAGAGAAAGGCAGAGGACTTCGGGGTGGACACTGGACTGGGCGGGTGCTGTAGGCTGGTGGCTGCCAAGAGTAGGTGGAGCCTAGTGGTTCAGCTTGTCACCCAGCACTCGGGAGGCTGAGGCAGGAAGATTATTGCAAGTTCCACTGGGTGGTGGCAGCTCACGTCTTTAATCCCAGCACTCAGGAGGTAGAGAGGCCATCTCTGTGAGTTCAAAGCCATTCTGGTCTACAAAGTGAGTTCCATGACAGCCAGCGCTATTATACAGAGAAACCCTGTATGGAAAGCAAAATAATAATAATTATTATAGTTATTATAGTTATTATTATTATTATTATAAGATTGCAAATTCAGCCTGACCACATAGAATATTAATCTGGGCCGGGCACAGCCTGATGATAAAGTCACGCACAGACCAAGTTCAGCCACCAGCCCAAGAAATATATTAGTTATATTAGATAAAGATATTCTACACCAGGCATGAGAGACAGTGCCTGTGATCTCTATGTCCTGGAGGGAGGGGAGCTGAGGCAGGAGGATTTCCACAATTTCAAGGCCAGACTGTGCTAATGCACACACAGACACACACACACACAGCTGTCCCCCGGAGGTTGCCTGTTCCTTCCTTGCGGAAGGCTGAGTAGAAACTGGTCATCTCGGCAGGTGGCAGGACAGGACAAAAGCCATGGCTATGCTGGCTGAGGCTGGAGGTTCTAAGTTGTCCCTCTCCATGTCCTCCTGTTTGCTGGCCACCTTGTTCAGCCTAGACCCTAGGCTGTCCCCTGCCTGCAAACAGGATGCACTGAGTTCCTCATGCCTGTGAGTCAGGAACCTTGGCATCCAGAGGAACCACTGCAGCTGGGGATGTGTTCAAAACCCACCAGGGGACCGACAAGATGGCTTCAGCAGGTAAAGGTGCTTGCTGCAAAGCCTACAACCTGAGTTCAATCCCCGGGACCCACAGACAGAGAAAGCCAAATCCTGCAAATGGTCCTCTGACCTCCACGTCTACACCGTAGCATGTGTGCATGTACAACTCTCTCACACACACGCATGTACACACGCTGCTCCAGCTGAATTTGACTTTTGACCTGCAATTTTCTAGCTAGTTGTGGATTCAAAATTGTTTTAAACATTTTGTGTGTGTGTATGTGTGTGTGGCTGTGGCCTTGGCCACACAAGTGCCATGGTGTATGTGGAGGTCAGAGGACAATTAACGAGACTCAGTGTGACCTTCCGTGTGACTCATGGGCCCAAGCTCGAGTTGTCAGGCTTGGTGACTGAGGTATCAAGCCGGACATATTGGACACCTGGAGACTTAAGCTACTAAGCCATCCTCCTGTCCCCCGCCATGCCTTATTTAACGGGGTGAAGGCACAGCTGAGCCGAAGTTTTAACCACTCCTGGGAGCAGCAGTTAATGGGCAATGGTATCTGAACATGCTTGGGGTCCAGCTCTTTTGGTGGGGGCTCTCATCCCCTAGTGATGGGGACCACCCACAAGTCCCCAGAAGGAGGCCTTACCCCGTAACTGCTTCAAGGTTTGTGTGACTATGGAGAAGCCTGTGAGTTTGGCTGGCTCAAAGCAGTGGCCCCTGGCTATGCCTTTTGGTGGGTGTGTGGGAAATACCGTCAGTGAAACGGGGGGCTCTCCATTCACCATGTACTGTGTGGAGCAACCCCACAGCCATCTCACCGTGACCTCTGTGACTGTCCCCACTCAAGACAACTAATGCCTTCTGTGCATGCACCCTTCTGCGCCATGGAGCCCAGGGGGCCGAGTTCTCACCTGCCACCACCCTCCTCTGTGCCCGGAAATCCCAGGTCTACCCCAAACCCTATGACACCTGGTTGTTGCATTCATGCCCCTGGGTCATGAAGTGTTTGTGCGCTTACCTTCATCCCTCTCTGGTGGCTGTTCCTGGGACACTGGCTGAAGGACAGCAGCTAAACTGTCCTCCTGGCGGTTACCCTCCTCTGTCCTGTCCTCACTGACACACACCCGGGATGCACAGCTGCCCCCCCCCCGCACCCCCAACCCCCAGCCAGTGACGACTGGAGTCACACCTCTCCACCAAGCCTTGCCTGAAGCGGCTGCAGTATGATCCTCAGATGGGCCCTGAGGCTCCAAGGTGAGGCCATTTGTCATGGGGCTGGAACCACTTGGCCCACTGGGGTCCCCTCCCTCAACCCCAGGCTCTAAAGGCAGGCACTGAGATCCTGGTGTACATTAAAACGCAGGAGCCTCCATATGTCCAGAAACAAGCCTAAGTGGTCTGGCCCAGGGATGCCTCTGGAGGTCACAGCCCTACTGTGCGCACCAGACCAGGGTCTGAGCCTAGATCCAGCCCCACACTTGTTGGGGACCACTTTGACCCTCGGCGGTGTCTTTCTCTGTGCGAACAGCGGAGTTGGGCTGTCTAACCATGAGGGTCTTTCATGCTTGTCTGGAAGCTGGGGGGGGGGCTGGGTACCCCACCCCCACACACACACACACTCCAGACCCCTTCATCAGCTCTATGATCCTCACCTACCTCTGCACACAGCTGGGGGCTCCCAGCTTGGCTCATGTTGGGGCCACCCTGAGCAGAAATGACCCACACCCCACATCTCCCACTGACTGATGGAGGAGGAGTGGAATTTTCTTTCTTGTGCTATTGCAGCCCTGGAGGGTTTGGGCACCAGCGAGAGTGGACAGCTGGAAGGCAGTTTGCCTCTCCTTCCCTGCCTCGTCAGCACCAAGCAGTGGCCCGGGGTTCTGCTGAGTCAGTGTGGCTAGGCTGGGTCTTGGCTCTGCGGCACCTGCCTGGGCTGGTCCCCTGATGGAGGCTCTCCTTGCTTCATTTCAAATTTCACCCTGTGTAATGCTGTACCCCACCCTGTGTTTATCACCCTGCCTTTCTGTGCATCCCATGGGTGCAGGTGTCCACCGGGGAGGAGGGAGAGAGGAGGGGACCCCACAGGGCTAGGAAGGAGGAGGCTGGCTCAGCCCACACAGCGGTGGTTTCGTTTTCACCCTGCAGGACAGCTCTGGACCCTAGATACAGTCTCAGCCTCCCGCTGACTGCCAGCATGTCACTATGGAGATGGGAGCCTGGTTGAAGGTCAGACAGTCAGGGGCAGTCACCCCAGCCACGGTCTCCACTCTTGGGCTCCTCCTCCCTGCACCCATGTGTGGTATGTTACAGAGAAACCGTGAGGAGGGCTGCCCCTGAGTTCCAGGGCCAGCATCCCTGTAGTGCACATCTCACAGTATACTGCAGAGTCCCCAAGGGGAAGTGTGTTGGAGCCCATTCCTGCTCCAGAAGTCCAGGATTTGTCCCTGGCTACATCAGAACCAGTGGGGACCTGGCCAGGGGTGTGGCTCCACTGGGGGAGAGCAAGCCATGCACGCTGGGAGCAGGGGTTCATCTCCAGCTGTAAACACCGGGCTATGCGACACTGACCTGTAATCCTAGCTCGCCAGAGGCAGGAGAATCAGAGGTTTGAGGTCATTTTCTTTTCTTTTCTTTTTTTAAAGATTTATTTATTATGTGTACAGTGTTCTGTCTGCATGTACACCTGCAGGCCAGAAGAGGGCACCAGATCTCATTACAGATGGTTGTGAGCCACCATGTGGTTGCTGGGAATGAACTCAGGACCTCTGGAAAGGCAGCCTTAACCTCTGAGCCATCTTCCCACGAGGTCATTTTCAAACACGCAGTTAAGAGTTCAAGGCCAACCTGGGCTGCTTGAGACTTCCTCCAGGGTTGCCATGCTCCGTGGAAGGGAGGAGTAACCATTTGCATCCTGGGTAATATGTCCTGTGAACTTCTAGGTTGTCACAAAATGGCCAAATGGCTCCGTGGGTCTGAAGAAGTGTTTTCCATTTTCTTATCTGCTAGTTGGGTCACCCTGGTGGCTGAAGGTACCTGTCAGCAGTCATGGGCTAGTGATGGGACCCAGCAGGACTTGAGCCTCAGTTTCCACATCTTTGGCATGGGATGAAGGTGGAGTGCCTTCCCACTTGACCATGCTGGCTGAGATAATTTAAGGAAAGTCACTGACTCGTGGAGACCCTCCTTGTCCAGTAGCCCCTCCCTTACCCTCTGCTGGGACCACATATGTGACCCTGGCCTTGGAAGTAATAGAAAAGGAAGAATGTCCCCCTGCTATGAAATATTTAACTATGTGTTGCATTTGTCTGTGCTGCATTTAATTATGTAAAGATGTGTTACTATGGTTTATCCTGTGGAATGTTACTTTAACTGTGTAAAGGTTGTTACTTTTGTTTATGCTGTATTTGTTTAACTATGTAAAGATGTGCTGCTGTTTCACCTTGCCAGCCTAAGGCACCTGATTGGTCTAATAAAGAGCTGAACAGCTAATAGCAAGGCAGGAGAGAGATAAACAGAGATGGCAGGCAGGCAGGCAGGCAGGCGTGAGAATAAATAGGAGGAGAAATCTAGGCTCAAATGAGAAAATAAGAAGGCAAAGAGAGGGAGAAAAAAAGGGAGGGACACACCCAGGGCCAGATGTCAAGTAACCATCAGCCAGCCAGACGTGAGAAACGTGGAAGAAAGGCAAGGAGCCCAAGGCAGAATGTAGATAAAGAGAAACAGGCTGTGTTAAAAGAGTAGTTAGAAAGCCTAAGCTAGGTGGAGCGTTCATAACTAATAAGTCTCCGCATCATGATTTGGGAGCTGGTTGGTGGCCTAAAAGTCTGGTTTACATCCCCAGCCAGCATATTTTCATGTCTCCAAATATGATCATGACCGTGGCTCAATCCGATCTTTGCACACCAATGTTCGCAACAGAGTGAGTCACAGCAGTCAAAAGATGGAGCCCACTGAGTGCCCGTCATCCAGAGGAAAGGAGCAATAGAGCATGCAACAGCGTGGATGAACCCCCAAACACACGTTACGTGGGATCATCTAGGCGTGGAAGGCTACCTCACACACAACTCCATTTACACGGAAAATCCAGAGTTCGTAAGTATTAGGGGACAAAGGGGAGGGAGGATTCTAGGGTCATGACTGAAAATGTGAGGTGTCTTTAGGAATGAGACATTTAAAAGTGGCGGCAGCCGGGCGGTGGTGGCACACGCCTTTAATCCCAGCACTTGGGAGGCAGAGGCAGGCGGATCTTTGTGAGTTCGAGACCAGCCTGGTCTACAAGAGCTAGTTCCAGGACAGGCTCCAAAACCACAGAGAAACCCTGTCTCAAAAAAAAAAAACCAAAAAAAAAATAATAATAAAAATAAAAAAAATAAAAGTGGCGGCAGTAATGGTCACACAAGCCCCGGGGAGAAACTAGAACCACCCAGGTTGCCCATTGTCATCAGGGAAATCAATGAAAGCACACACATCCTCTGCCAGTCTGCCTCAGAACCATCCGGAGTTCGGACTTGAAATGTCCACGTCTCGACTTCAGAACTGCGATGTCTGGACATGGGAATCAGAGTTTTGAGAAGAACCTGAAGCAATCGCACGCGCGCGCGCGCACACACACACACACAAAAGCAGAATCAACACCTGGATCAACAACCCTGTCCCCACCATACCCACGACCCTGGGGGTCTTACAGGCTCAACTCTGTCCCTGTCCCTTGTTCTTTTTGTTTTACTTTGTGCTGCTGCTGTTCCAAGTCACAGCCAACTTTGTGGCTTAAAAGAATACAGTTTATTTTCTGTTTCTGGGAGCTGGGGTCTCAGTGGGCCAACCAAGGCGCAGTTTTTTCTCTAGCAGCCTGGGGGCAGGGGTCTGTCTTCCTGCATTTTTCAGACTCTAGAGGCTGTATTCCTTGGCCCATAGTCCCTTCTTCCATCGTCATAGGCAGCCATGGCTGGCTGGGCCAGTGTCCCATCTCTTGTTACTCCCTTTTCCCTGTACAGCCTCCCCACCCCCACCCCGTGCTTACAGGGGACCCATCTGGACAGCACAGAACAGCCTCAAGGCTTCTCTCTGCAGCCCCGACTCCCCACATCCACGACCCATCAGTCCCAGGTGCGAGGGAACGAAATGGCTCCTTGGGGCTTTCTTAGTGATGGAGGAGGTTCCTCAGAGCCCCTCACAGGAGAGCCACGTGCACCAACCTGTGTGCCTTGGCTCTTGAGGACTCCCGTCCTTGACCCTAGAGCTCAGTAGATGGTCAGTGAATTTGAAATGGATCCTGGGCCCTGGCCACATCTCTCTGCCTCTCAACTCCAATGCGGATTTGAAGCCCATCCAGGAACAAGCCTCCATTTGCCGGGCTGGCTCCTAGGATTGGTCACTATTTATAATTGTGTGATAATGGAGAAGTACGCTCAAGCCGCCCTCCCCAAGGAGACCCGCTCTCCTATTTCTAGGCCCCCTGGCCCATGGAGTTGTGTCCTTTTGAGGTCTGTCTGTCCAGGAATTAAGGAAGAGATCCTGGGGGCTCAGTGATCCTGCAGCCTGGAGGGGTTCAGGGTTGGGAATGAGAGGTCTGAGGTTGCCACCCAGAGGGACCATAACCCAGGTCGACAGGGTGACTTGGGGGGGTTCAATGTCCCTGGGGATGGTAGCAGGGACTCCTGAGGTCCCCCTGTTGAACTCTAGTCCCAAATCAGAGCGTGGTTTAATACAAAAGGGTCTGGTGAGGGTGGGAACTGAGTCTGTTTTTGACTGAACTAAAGAACTTGGCTGCACTCATGAGGCACGGGAGTGCACCAGGAGGGGCTCCCTCCCTTGTTTGAGAAAGGATCTCACACAGCCCAGGTTGGCCTTGAATTCTGTGTTGCCTAGGATGGCCTCAGGTGCTTGATTTTCCTTGCCTCCGCTTCCCAAATGCTGGGATTACAGCAGTACTCCACCACGCCTGGTTGATGCTGGGCTGGGGGTGGAATCATGTGGTGCTGACAGCCTCGGACCCCCTCCTTCTCAGGGACAAGGTCTCACTTGTATCCCAGGGCTGCCTGTGCGTCCCCAGCAATCCTCCTGCCTCAGTCTCCTGGGTCTGGCATCACAGGCCTGAACCAGAACACCCGTGTCCTTGGAAGCATTTGGCAGGAGCCTCAGTGGTTTCCTGACTGTCAAACTGACGGCGCCTGTAGTCCCTTCTGATTTCTTGGAGTCAGTGGTCTGTAGGCTAAGAGTGCCCTGTGCACCTGCGGAGCGTGCAAACCTTGCGAGTCACCTCACCCTCACAGGATCATAGAGATGGCTGCTCAGAGTTCAAATCTATGTTCTGATTCTAACTCAACTCATTAGGGTCTCCCACCAATTAAACAGGGGTGTACCTGGTGTCTCTCAGGCCCCTGCAGCGTGTGGTACCCACTGGAGAGCTGTGATGGTTCCCCACATCGCTTGTTTTCACACTGGGGGTCCTTAGGACCGCCTGTGCTCCTGGCTTTCCATAGCCAATGCACAGAAGCCTTCACAGTCCATGGAGGAATATGCCAGGTATGAGCTGGCCTATGCAGTTACATAGAAGGGATCCAGCAAGTTCCTTGCTGAGTTACTGCTGCCCTGAAATCACTCCTGTGGGATGTCTACATTGTGTAGTCACTGACAGACTTCCTAGAGGGACACTACCAGCAAAGTCTGGGTGTTTACTGGGGACATTGTCATTTCCGGCACTTGGAGCAGATGAATCGTTATTTGACCCTGGAAGCCACTCCAGGAAGACAGCACTGTTGCTCCTGACACCTTACAGATGGGGAAACTGAGGCTTCAGGAGGTGAAGTCACCTGCCAGGACAAGCATGATCCCACAGCAGGGCCAAAGGCTTGATATCTCTGGGCTCAGCTGCTGCAGGTTTCCTAGGGACCAGACTTGCAAATCACGCAGGCAGGCACAGAGACAAACAGGTTTGTCTGCCTCTGGCTTTTAGCTCCTCGGGGGACCTGTGCCCCCAAGGAGAGGCAGTTACCTGGTGACAGAGACAGCCCTGGGGAGAGAAGTCACCCTGTGTTGCAGCTGGAGGGAGCCCTCTTGGCTCCTTGCAGGGCAGCCACACCCAATGTCACGCTCCAGACTCAGTCCAGTCCCAATGACGCCAACAGGAGCATTGGTAAAATTGAATGAAAGCACTGGCGTCCTGGAGCAGCGGCAGGAGGCTTCGTGTGGACCAAGCCCTGCTGGGTGCTCACATCGCTGCCTGCCGAGGGCGGGGGTGGGCGCTGCTGCAGCACCCACGCAGTTTCCTGGAACCATCTGTCTCTGTGGGGCTACAGGTGGGGCCAATTATGGACTCGGAAGCTCAGTTTGGACATTCCGATCTCTGCAGTCCTTCGAGAGCTCACGCCCACCCTCTCTCCCTTCCAGTCCGTCTGGAGTGAAGGTGACATCTTGTCCCTGTTTGCAGCGTAAAACCCAATCAGGCTGGGCGGTGGTGGTGCACACCTTTAATCCCTGCACTCGGGAGGGAGATCTCTGTTTGTTGGAGGCCAGCCTGGTCTACAGAGTGAGTTCGGGGACAGGCTCCAAAGCTACAGAGAAACCCTGTCTCGAAAAACAAAAACAAATAAAAACCTAGTCAGGACCCTGCAGTGGACCGTCAGCAAACGTGCACTAAATGAGTTAACAAACACCCAAGTTAAACTCTGTCACTCTCTTTCCCGACTCCTGAGGACTCCTCGCATTTGGGGGGGGCTCTCCTTGGCGACCACACCCCAGCGTCATTCGGGCTGGTGTCTTGCTTGAGAGCAGCTGGGCAAAATAGGGGGACCCCTGAGAAGGCCTCTCTGAGGATGTCTAGGAGGAAGAGGGGGTCTGGGTAGAAGGATCGTGCCGGCAGGAAAGGCTTTGTCAGTTTGGGGTGCTGGGGGTACTGGGCAGGGGGACCGCGACCCTGAGAATGCAGCCTCTGACAGGAAGCCCCAGCTGGAATCCAGACACAAAACTAAGTTGCAGAAAGGTATAGGTCATGGCGTGTTTTAGGAGCCCCAACACCCCGGGATCCAGGGAGCCCTTTCCTGACCTCCACCCCCCACAAAGGTCTGTCCGGATTTTTCGAATTCTTGAGTCCACAGTCCCCCAGAGGCAGTCCAGCCCAGTCAGCAGCGATACCCCACAGCCAAGCTTCCCTGGCCGGGAGAGGTCTCCGTGAGCCCCGGGCAGCTGCAGGGAGGAGCCTCTGAGGCGAGGCGGACCCTCAGGGAGGATCTTCAAGAGCTGACCCGGCTCCCCGGGGGAGGGGGCGCAGAGGGGACCTTAATCGGTTTTCAGCAACTAGGGGGGTTCTTCTAGCTCTGCCAGGCTCCGCGTTGCTGCAAGAACTGCCAGGGCTCTGGGTCCTGGTTGGCCACAGTTGGCTCCTGAGAGCCCCAGCACCAAAGAGCTGGGCCCACCCGCGTCCGTAACCCCAGCACTTCCAGCCAGGACAGACTTTGGCAGCTGGACCTGTCTGGGTGTCACCATCCGCAGGGCAGCCTTAATGTTGAATTCCTCCGGGTCCCTCCCTCATCTTCTGGATAGGATCCCACGAACCCCCACCCCCCACTCCTTAGGTGGTGAACATCTCACCGCCCCCTATTTGGAGATGGAGCAATGGTGGTTGGAGCAGCAGCAGGACTGGCCAGTGAGGACCGCCTACCTCACTACTTAGTGGATCTACGGGACCCACGGGTCCCACCTACTCCACTCTGCAGTTAAACTGAGGCCACCTGCGGGCGCGCCCTTCTCCCGGCGCCCGTCTGAGTGCAGGGAGCGGAGGAGGGGCGGCTTTAGCCTAGGTTCGCACGCACGCTCTCCTCTGTCCTGCAGGACCCGGGGGGTGGGCGGTGGGGTGCGGGTCGCGTTGCCCCCAACTCCACCCCGCAGGGCTGCGGCAGGGGCATGACCGAGTTGCGTTCTCCACTCCCCCACCCGGGCTCCCGCGGGCGCGAGTGAAGCCGGCTAGCGCTAGGACCGCGCCGCTCCGCCCGCCCGCCCGCCGCTATAAGAGGCTGCTCCGTTTCCCCACGCGGAACCGGCTCAGCGCCTCGGTCCCCGCGTCCCCACCCGGCTCCAGTTCGGCGCAGCCCAGGCAGTCCCCGGCCTTCCTTCGAGGGGCGCCCCGGGCCCCGCTGCGCACCATGGGCGCTGCCCACTCGGCGTCCGAGGAGGTGCGGGAGCTCGAGGGCAAGACCGGCTGTGAGTACCATACCGAGGCCGGGCACCCGCGCGGGGACCGTCGCCTGCATGTCCCCGCTTCGCGCCGCCGCGCTGTGTGACCTTGGGCTAGTGGCTGGCCCTCTCTGTGCCTCGCTCTCCGGTTGCTTCAAATGAGTTCCCGCCCGCCCCTGTGCGGGAGATGCCGCCGAGAGGGGCTGGAGGGGACCCCGAACGGGGGCGGGGTGGGTGGTGGCCCGGGCGCGATGAGACCCAAGCCTCCCCCGGCCGAGGCGGAGAGGAGGGTGGAGTCGGGCAGGTGGCCACCGCTGCGAGGGCCGACGCCCGGGCAGCCCCGGAGAGCGCTGAGCGCGCGCCGCACCTGCAAGTCTGCGGCTGGCGATGCGCAGGGCGGAAAGTTTGCAAGTGGCGGGACCGGAGAAGCCGCGCCGCCCGCGTTGACCTTAGTTCGGGGGTCACCCTCCCGCGTCCCCGCGCGTCCCCGCCCCCGGCTGCAGCCTTGGGCACCGAGCCCCGCGTCCTCCGAGCTGGCGTGCTCTCCCCGGACCGCAGAGGCCGGGAGGGGCGAGCGCCGGTCCGACCCGCGCTTGACCCTGGGCGTGGGTGGGCAGGCGCACGGGCAGAACCTGCTTTGCTAACCGGACGAAGCCGGAGTTAGCCCTTCCGAGGCGGTGTGACCTTGGGCCAGTCAGTTTACGCCTCTGAGTCTCAGTTTGTCGCCTCTGTGGAATGGGAGGGTGGTGGCCCGTGAGAGCGCCAAACACCGGCAGCTGCGGCGGGAGGCAGCTGCTGAGTTGAGAGCAGCCAGTCAGCAGCCACCCGAGAGGGGACCCCGCTGCCACCCGCCTCCCTAGAGCCGGTGAAGTCATAGAAAGTCCCATACTGCCGAGTGTCTACACCCGCGCACACAGTCAGCCCAAGTGTGGAGTGGATCCGGTTAAAGAGTCGTTTATGTAACTCGCTAAGGGCGGCATCCGAGCGGTTCGGTCCCTGCAGGAGCGGACTGTGGGAGCGCTGTCGGGAGTGTGTGCACACCGTGTGCAAGGCAAGCGCGAGTGTGTGCAGACTGGCGTGTGTGCACGCAGTGTGCAAATGGGAGTGTGTGCTCGCTGTGTGCGAGCGGGGAAGTGTGCATGCTGTGTGTAAGCTGGAAGTGTGTACACACTGTGTGCAGGCTGTGTGCAAGGTAAGCTGGAGTATGTGCACGCTGAGTGCTAATGGGACTGTGTGCCTGCTGTGTGCAAGCGGGACTGTGTGCACGCTGTGCGCAAGTGGGCGTGTGTGCATGCTTCGTGCAAGCGGGAGTGTGTGCAGCGTGTGCACCGCTGTGATCCTGGACCCTCAGTGCCTCAGTCTCTCCAGTTCAGGAACCCCGGATTCGCGTCCCTCCCCCCAGTCTCACTTTTGTATTTCCTTAATTCACTTTACTGAACGCAAGCCAAAAGTTTTATAAACGCCACAACCCCCACCCCCCGCCGCCCTGCAGGCCCACGCGGGAGGCCCCGCCCACTCCTGACTCAGTTTGACCCATGGCCAGTTGCTGCCCCAGCTGGTGCAGGTTGAACGCCCCCCCCCCCCAGCCTTCTGGGGGAATTCCAACGGGCTGTGGGTTTGACAGTGATGGCCGCAGAGCATGCCGGGAGCCTTGTCAGTTTCCTGGGTTCAGCCTCCCACGGTGGCAGATGCTGGGGTGGCTTCTCCTCTAGCTGCCTGGGCTCAGAACTCGAGTCCAGAGGAGGCTGAGGAGGGGACCCGAGGTTACCCCCCGGGGACAGTGCTTTCTGGGTTCCCGCAGGCCTTGAAGGCACTGGTGCCGTCTGGGCACTTTCACCCACTTGGCAAATCTTTATGAACCCGGGTTTTTGAGGATTTTGGAGGATGCGGCGGTGACCCAGAGAGGCCAGTATTCTCAAACGGGATGCACAGCACACAGATCTACCCCGTGGGTGTTATGTGCAGGGAACAAGCAATAGGAGGAGAGGGGTGGGGAAAGGGTGCACAGGTAACTACGGAGCCAGCCATGTGACGGCGGCAGGAGCGTTGGAGCGGCAGGTGCCAAGGCCCTGTGGCAGGAGGCAGCTGGTCATGTCGGTGAGAGTGGCTGAGGACACAGCAGTCCCCGAGGCTCAGGCTGCATTGCAACCTTACGCTTCCTGTACTGTCAAATGGACACAGCAATCGTATCTTCCTTAGAGGTGCAGCCCTCAGCCACCTCGACCTGAGTGTTGGCCCCTCTATCCCTGCTGTGTGCCCTTCAGTGGGTCGCTGCCTCTCTGGGCCTCACCTCCGAGGGTTGTATGGACCTGAGGAGGTGACATTAGCCGTTAGCGGGAAGGCACTGGATGGGCAGTGCCTGTGAGAACTTTTGGAAAGTGTCCCAGGACTGGGGTGGCCAGGGGGACATATTGCACTGGGGCTTGCCCACTCCAGCACTTAGCACTTTAAGACACCCAGTAGGTCTGCACCCCCATTTTCAGGAAGGGTGATGGTGATAAGGCCGTTTCCTCCCACAAGGGAAACCGAGTCTCCAAGACAGACAGCATCTTGCCGGCAGCCCTACAGCCAGGAGTGGAGGTGGGGATGGAGGTTCTGGGTTCAGCGGCCTCTCTGACCTCCAGAGTAGGAAGGGCTGCCCAGGGCGGACAGCTTTTCCTTCCTCCACCCTCTCTGCTGCCGGCCGGCTGCGTGCCTCTGTGCCATTGTCTGTCTAGAGACCCATCTCTTCCTCTGCGGTTCAGATTTCAGATCTGACCTCCCTGCCCTGTCTCAGGGGAAAGTTCCTGGCACTGTTTAGGGCTCTGAGAGCTGTTGCTTCCGTCCAGAAGACTGTCCTGCCTGGCCGCTCCCATGCAGCCTCAGTGGGCACACTCAGACCTGGTCCTCCCTTTGTTCCTGGGCTCCTCCCGCCACCTCCTCAGTTCCGTCACCTGCCTCCCCCTAAAACGTGGGCATCGGTGTCCCTCCACTCCCCACAGAGTGGCAATGAGACCACACAAGGCTCACATGGGGGCAGGGGTGTCACTGAGTCCTTCATAACCCCAAAAAAGCATCACTGAGTCGAGGGTCACCTCCCACTACAGGCGTTGTCCATGCCAGCCCTGAGGCACCCCATGGAAAATGGGCCTGTTGGCAGCTTGCCTGTCTGCATAGGGCACAGCAAGGCCCCCTTCCTCCACAGAGAGCTCACTCGGTGACTCATGGCTCAAGCCTCCCTTCTAGCCGAGCCAGCACCCACCTAGACTGTCAGTGAACAGCCAGGGACCTCAGCTCGTCTTTCCACCCAGGAGGGACATCAGGCCAGGGCCATGACCGTCGGGGACCCTGAGCTAGCCTGGGGTACTCCCCCTGCCCAGTCCTGATGGAAGCCAGGCTAGAGGATGCTGGTAAAAGCCTGCAGAGCCAGCCGGGCGGTAGTGGCGCACGCCTTTAATCCCAGCACTTGGGAGGCAGAGGCAGGTGAATCTCTGTGAGTTCGAGACCAGCCTAGCCTGGTCTACAAGAGCTAGTTCCAGGACAGGCTCCAAAGCCACAGAGAAACCCTGTCTCGAAAAACCAAAAAAAAAAAAAAAAAAAAAAGCCTGCAGAGCCAAGAAGCTGCCAGAAGCAGCAGAACCTTGGGCCAGAGCTCAGGCCTCATGGCGACATTGGCAGGATTGTGACGTCTGCCCGGCACTAAGAGAAACACAGCTGTCAATAAGGGCGTCCTGCCGTTCTGGAGCCTGCTGGGGAGACTGCTGGCCCTTTCCATGGATGAGACCACGGAGGCTCTGCAGATGGATGAGGGGAGAGCCCCTTTCCTGCAGAGGAGAGCCGAGGCCAGCTGGGGCCTGGTTCCTTTGAGTTCCATTGAGTTCACCCCACCCTGGGGGGTGAGATCTCTTATAGTCCTCTTTGTAGAGCTATGGTTGGAACCCAGGGCCCGCCTCGCACAGGCTAGGCAAGTACTCTGCCAGTTAGCTGCACCCCATCCCCCTTTTAAGAATGTTTGATACAGTCTTCCCGTGTAGCCCAGACTGGCCTTGAACTCAGGATCCTCCTGCCTCAGCCTCCCAGGTTGCCAGCTCAGGCCTGTGTCATTGTCTGAGAGTGACCTCTGCCCATTGCAGGTCCTGGATAAGGGTGGGGGATGGGTGGGTTCTCTGCTCTTCCGGAAGTTCAAGGGCTTGAGGTACAGGGGAAGCTGGCGGGGGGTGGGGCTGACACCTCTGGAGTCAGTCACCAACAGACGCCTGAGAGCAGCCAGCCAGAGCCACTTCCGCATTAGTGGCCAAGGCTGTTGACCCTGGGAGCCCCTTTTCATGGAGCCCCATCTCTCTAGGTTCTCAATACCTTCTCATCCCAGCAGAAGGCTAAAGGAGAAGGGTATTGAGTTTGCGGAGATCTTGTCTCTAGAAAACGGGGAGGGAGGGAAATAAATGTTTTTGTTTTTGTTTTTTTTTCCTAGAGAGGGTTTCTCTGCATAGTCTTGGCTGTCCTGGAACTCACTCTGTAGACCAGGCTGACCTCGAACTCACAGATATCCTCCTGCCTCTGTTTCCTGAGCGCTGGCACGTGCCACAACTACCTAGTGCCCAGCAGCTACTCCCCAGCCCTGGAAGTCAGCTAGTCAGCTATCTATCCTTGTAAAAAGCTCACTGAGGGAGGGTTCCTCACGGCCACTTACAGACAACAGAGGTTTAGCTCAGGAAGTGACTGCCATGGTCCTCTAGTGAGGTTTCAAATGCAGAGAGAGAGAGATCGAGCTTGAGATTGGGCACGCCAAAGAGCAGAGCCCGCAGTCCCGTGGGTCCCTGGCCTGCCCAGGAGAGGTGAGCATGGTACAGCCACATGCTGGTAAACTGGGTTGCATGGTTGCATTGGGCCTTGGGGCTGACGGGATAGGTTCTGGATGATATGGAATGTTTTAGAACTCGCATGTTTGGTGACAAGCAGTTAGGTTGGAGTGGGAGCTACTCCTTCTGTCTCCTGGGGGTTTCCAGGGTGGCTCACATCCGTTCTGAAGAGAGAGTTCTGTTGTCTATGGGAGAGCAGGTGGCAATGGTTGGACCTGACGGCTTGGGGACCTGCAGTAATGAGCTCCCTGCTGCATCTTCTTACACCCGCCCTGTGGGCCAAGTGTTTTGTTTTGAGCTAATACCCCGCTCCCCAGATGTATCAGGGAAGTTAATCAGAGCTTAGGCACACGGACCGGGTGACAGACCAGCTGGACAAGTGCCATATATATGGGGTGGGTGCTCCAATGTCCCCAAAGCACTTAGGTCCCTGATACCTTAAACTAAAAGACTGGGGTCTTTGCACCTCTGAAGGACCCATTGCTCTAGGAAGAAGGTGGGGCTACGGCCCCAAGGGAGGAGCTGTCCCACCAGCCAGCCTGTCACTCGCTCCACTTTAATTATTCATAAAGCCAGAAGGTCACCTGGGCATTTCCGTTGGTGACTGTGGTTTTCTTATGCACTAGGACAAAAAGGTCCTTTGTTGTCCTTGAGAAGTGACCTTTTCCGTTGGGCAGGCTGTCAGGAGTGGCCTTCCACTCACCTTGGGGGGCAACAGGAAGTAGCTGAGGTCACCGTCAGGCCCTGAGGTTCTCTAGAAGGGAGGGCGGGCAGCAGGGGCATTGCGGATGAGGCTGAGCCCCTTCAAGAGGACCCTCGCTGTGCCTCAAGCCCTAAGTGTCACAGCTGGAAGAGTGGCCTAGGCAAGCCTGGGCTGAGCATCCATCTCAAAAGCAGAATGCTCCCAAGTACAAACTTCTGAGCACCAGTGTGGTGCAACACCCCAAGTGGAAAATTCCTCCGTGACCTCACATAACAGTGTACTCAAGACACGTGCAGGGGAACTTCAGAGGGAACTCAGTGGTAGGACACTTGCCTAACGTGGGGGGCTTTGGGTTCAGACCCCAGCACCACGGAAATGAATCAAAAGAGATGTCTTAATAATCTTATATCAGGTCTCAGTCCATAGTGTGCTTGCTTAGTGCACACAGAGCCGTGGGTTCAGTAACCCAGCACCAAATATGACCAGCGTGGTGGTGCCAGGACTTGGGCGGTGGAAGCAGGAAGAGCAGAAGTTCAAGGTCACCTTCAGCTTCACACAGAGTCTGAGGCTAGCCCAGGATACGAGCCCCGGCCTGGAAACAAGTCAAAATAATATATAACATCAGTTTTTAAATTTTGGTTTTGGTTTTTCGCTGTAGCTTTGGAGCTTGTCCTGGAACTTGTCCTGTAGACCAGTCTGGCCTCAAACTCACAGAGATCCACCTGCCTCTACCTCCTGAGTGCTGGGATTAAAGGCGTGCGCCACCACCGCCCAGCATACTCACCTTTTTGTTTTGTCCTGGTCCCATGCCCGAGATACTTCATCCGTAACAGAGTAAAACCTGAAATGGGCACAGTCCAAGGCTGTGAATCCTCCTAGTTACAGGGTGATGAACTTTTGAAGTTGGCCACATTCCAGTGTAAACAGTTTTTAAAGTTATATCTGTGTGTGTGTGCACACGGGCACACGTGTGATCACTCCACAGCACAGGCTTGGCGGCAAGAACCTTTCTTCTCTATGCCATCTGACCAGCCCTGTGGGCAATTTTTACATCCACGTCCATAATTTCCTCATCTCCCGGCCTTGACACACCTAAAATGAACCGTTACCTCTGCCTTTGTGCTTAATTTTGTCTGGCTGTGTATTTTTGTTCTTGAAGTCTGCCTACAAGCTGGTCGATCACCCTTTGGGGCAAACATTTATTTTCACAAACACTGCCCATTATGAATCTTTTTTCCTGTCTAATACATTTTCCCATGGATTTCTCAGCAATGGTCTGCAAGTTATAAACTGGACTCTCTTATCCTGGTGTTTATGAATGAACATTGAGCTGGGTATAAAATTTTAACTTATTGGATGATTTTCCCAACCCCACCACAAAGTTCTATTTTGGGTTGCTATTGATAAATTAGGTTTTATCTCATGGCTTTTTGTTGTTGTTATTGAAACCTATTTTTCCTCTGTTTTAAAGTTTGTAATGCTGTTTTTTCTGTTGTTGTTACTTGCATTTTTTAAAATTCTGACAACTGTCTGGGTACCACACACTTAAAAAATAATTTATTTAACTTTATTTTATGTGCATTGGTGTTAAGTTGTCAGATTTCCTGGAACTAGAGTTCCAGACAGTTGCAAGTCACCATGTAGTTGCTGGGAATTGAACCCAGGACCTCTGGAAGAGCAGCCAGTGCTCTTAACCGCTGAGACATCTCTCTAGCCCCTGTGTTGGTGTTTTAGATAGGATCATAGCTGGGAATGGTTTATGCTGTTTCATTCTAAAGGAGACTCATGTTTTCTCTCATGAAAATGTCTCCTGGTGACTTCTCAGTGGTCCCGATATCCAGTTGGACCTTCTTGCTGTCCCCTGACCTCTTGATCCTTCCCTTGTGTGTCTGCATCGCTCTGAGCCACGCCCAGCATTGTCTTCTTAGGTCTGCCCTTCTATCCACTAAGTCTCTCTCCAGCAGGGTCGCAGCCTTACTCTCTGTCCTGGCTGGTTTTATGGCAACTTGACACAAGCTAGAGTCATCTGAGGAGGAAGCCTCAATTGAGAAAATGTCTTTATAAGATCCAGTTGTGGGGCATTTTCTTAATTACTGATAGATGGGGAGGGCCCAGACCATTGTGGGTGGGGCCATCCCTGGGCTGGTGGTCCTGGGTTTTATAAGAAAGCAGGTTGAGCAAGTCATGATAAACACGCCAGGAAGCAGCACCCTCCATGGCCTCTGTATCAGCTCCTGCCTCCAGGTTCCTGCCCTGTTTGAGTTCCTGTCCTGACCTTCTTTGATGAACAGCAATATGGAAGTGTAAGCCAGATAAACCTTTTCCCCCTCAAGTTGCTTTGGTCTTGGTGTTTCATCGTAGCAATAAGAACCCTGATTTAGATACTCATTAAGATTTTAAATTTTGTTTTGCTTTGTATTTTGAGACAGGGTTTCTCTGTGTAGTACTGACTGTCTAGGAACTTGCTCTGTAGACCAGGATGTCATTGAGCTCACAGAGATTCACTGCCTCGGGTGCTGGGATTGAAGGTGTACACCACCACGGCCTGGTAAACTTTTAAATTCTAATTACTTTATAAATTGCTTATGGGTTCATGCTGTAGGGTTTGAGCATCCTCTTTGGTTCCTTTGCTTTGTATGGTTGACTTCATTCTGGGTCCATCTTCTGCTGGGGCCGTCTTCGTCCCTCCCAGTGGCAGGGCTCCTGTCTGTGCACCCCAAGTCACAGAAGTGATTTCTAAGGCACCATTGCATCTGTTGTGCTAAGTACTCCGGGGTTCTCAACAGTCTGCAGACACTTTGTATATGAACTTCTTGGTGTCTGACACGCCTTCCTCTTCTCCCTCTTCCCAGCAGAGGCCATGCCTGGGCTGGAGAAACATTACTGTCTGACCCACCTGACACAGATGGCTACTGTTTGCATTTCAATGTTTTGTGTGGTCCTGGTTTAAGCTTACACAGACTAAGGCCAGGAGGGTCTCTTGATGGGTTTCAAGCCCCCACGTTTGGTCCTCAGGACTTGTAGCCATTCTAACACGATCCGGCAGCTTCTGTTCATCACCCTGTGGGGGTCTCAGTCTCTTCTTGTTTCAGACATCTGGGTGTGATCTTGCCCTACAGCCCAGGCTGCCCTTGAACTGGAGATCCTCCTGCCTCAGCCTCCTTGGTGCTGCTGGATTTGCAGATGTGTGCTGCCAGGCCCTGCTCAGGAAAAGCCCTTTCTTCTATGCTTAGCGCAATATTAAGGTGGTTCCTAGATTTCCCCAGTGGCCACGTGTTTGGAGTGGCAGAAACTGCCTGTGCTAGCCCTCAGAAGCAGGACCAGTTTCTTTGACATCTTTCCATGCACATGAGGTAAGCTACCACCACTCCATTCAGCCTCGGGATAAATCTGGAGCTGAGATGGTTCTGAAGGTGGGGCTGAGCTGTCTCTTGGATGCTGTGCACGCATGGCACCTGGAGGTTGCCCCACCCTTCTATATCATCCCACTCTAATGGAGAAATGTAAAATGCTGCTTGCTCTAGCACACGGAGCGCAGAACGTGGCGAGAGGAACAAATCCTACCTCTGCTGTTCTGAGCTGTGTGACCCCCAGCGAGCCACACTGCCTCTCTGATCCTGCCTCCTAAACAGGGAAGGGGGTGTGCTGCCATTGGCACTGTTAGGAAAGCCGAGCTGCCGCCTGCCCAGCCCTGGCTCAGCTCCTGCCTGTGAGTCAGGCTGTCACCCTCTCTATTCCTGCTATAAGGCGAACAGTAAAGAGCCAAGCAGGGCTGGGGAAAGGCGGGCACACCTCAACTGTAGTGCTCAGAGCCACGCTATCCCACTCAAACAGTTTTCTGCATTGCCTCATTTGCTCAGAGAGCAGGGTGTGTGTCAGAGCAAAAGCAACCCACCCAGCACGTCCCTTCCACCAAGGGTGTGTTCTGCGCAGAAGAAGCCCACAGAGACCCCAGGGGGACCCTTGGTACCAGAGGTGACCACAGATGGTGTTTCCCTGCTGATGTGGGCTGGGCTGGCTCTGCCCCGGGGAATCTGTGGCTTTTGTACTGGGCTGACTTCTATGTAAAGCGGGTCCGAGGGTCTGCATTCCCTCTTCCTTGGTCCGAGGGTCTGCGTTCCCTCTTCCTTGGTCCGAGGGTCTGCCTTCCCCCTCCTTGTTGATCCGAGGGTTTGCGTTCCCCTCTCCCTGTTGGTCCAAGGGTCTGCATTCCCCCCTCCTTGTTGGTCCGAGGGTTTGCGTTCCCTCCTCCTTGGTCCGAGGGTCTGCGTTCCCCCCTGCTTGTTGGTCTGAGGGTCTGTGTTCCTGTCTCCCTGTTGGATTGGAAAAACCACTTCAAACAGGCGCATGCTTGGGAGGCTTCAGAGTCCATGGCAATATGGTGGGTGCACGCCAGGGCTGCGGCTGCTGAGGCGCTGGCAGGTGGAGGGAGGGTGTTCGTGAGAGGGCAGCTGGTAGGATCCCCTGCGAGGAGGCTCGAGGCTCCGGAAGCCAGGCCTCCCTCCCCAGTCCTGCATTAGTCACTGCTGTGTCTGGAGCCCCAGGTGGCCTCCTTGTGGAGCCCAGAGGCAGCAGAAAAGCCCTGCAGACTGGAGTGGCTCACGGCACAGCCAGCCTGTCACAGCCAAGCTGATGACTCTTGTTCCCCTGCTGAGATTCGGAGCTAAGTAGACAGTGATTTTTCAATTGGGACCAAAGTTCGTGTGACGTAAAATTTACCATTTTAGGACTGGGAGATGACTCGGTCGGTGAAGTGCCCTGTGAGCATGAGAATCCGAGTTTGATCCTCCCACCCATGTAAAATGTAGTAACGTACATCTAATCTCAAAGCTGGGGAGGCAGAGAGGGGAGGGACCCTGGGGCTGGGTGCTACTGGCCAGTCAGTCCACTGAATCTGTGAACTCGGGTGCAGTGAGTGACGCTGGCTCAGTAAACAAGGTAGAGAGTGACAGGAAGACAGGAGATGTTGACCTCACCCCCTTCATGCGCACTCACGTAAACACACACACATACACACTCACACATACACACACATGCATGCACGCACATGTACACACATATGCAACGCACATGCACACACACTCATACACACATGCACACACACCCATACGCACATGCACACACACATGCACATGCACACATGCATACACACACTCATGCACACACATACACAACTGTATGCATATGCACACACACGTACACTCACACACACATGCACGCACATGCACACACACACATGCACACTCACTAATGGCATTAGCTGCTGTGAAGTGAGCTTCTTGGTTGGGTTCCATGCAGTCAGTGTTCCAAATATTTCCAGAACATTTCATCACCTCCAATTAAGCCCTGAGCTCCCTCCCCCCCCCGTTGTCCATCTTCACCTATCCTCCTGGCCCCTGCCGCGCAAGAGTCCATGTTCCACTTCCAAGGAATCACCTGGTCAGGTGCTTGACCCACAGACGTGTGGGCTGGGTGGCTTTGGTGCCCGGTGCACTGTTGTCTCGGACCCACTCTGCACCGGTGAGGGCCACAACAGCCTCTCTTTTGCGATTGTGCCTGTGGATTTCCCCTCTTTCCCACAGCCATCTGCAGGAGACTTGGCTCTTTTCACCTTGGAGAGCTGTGAACAGCACTTCTGACATGTCTCCATGGGTGGCATGTCTCCATGGGAGCCGTCTCCTAGGAGGTGGGAGGTATTGTTCTCTCAGAGGAGGAGGCAGAATGGTGCTTAAGGAGCTGCTCAGAGCAGCTCCGAATTACTGGCCTGTGCCTGGGCTGATCTTCCGGGTAGCTGGGGAGTGTCCCCAGGGTCCTGGCCCATCTCTTGGGATGGCGAGCCACAGAGTTCTGTGTACCTCAGAAGTCCTCCCCAGATCCTACTTGGTGTCTTATTCTGGCGGGTGGCTGCTGAGGACAGGAGGCAGGGAGGCTGAGGGAGCCCCTGAGAAGAGAGGGTGCAGGTCACACTTGCCTCTCCTGTGTCCCAGCCCCTCTCTTCTTACCAGGTCTGCTGCAGCTGCTGGCTCTCAGATGTCCCCAGCCCCCTCTCTGTATCTGCTTTCCGTCTTATCTTGCCAGGGGTGACAGATCTTGGCCCCTGGCTTGGAGTCCCATGTTCCCTGAAGGTGAAGACTCTAAAACTTGTCCCTACTGGATGAAGCCAGCCCAGGCCACCCTGCCACTCCCAGTACTCCACCTCCCCCACAATTCCTGGGTCCCAGACTCATCAAAGTTATTGCCATGTCCTCGGCCACCATGTCCTCCCATGCCTCCTGTCTCAGACTTCAGGGACCCCCATCAGACATCCCCTCCTATCCCCTCCCCAGAGCTGGAAACATCTTTCCCATCACTCCTTCCCAGTGAAATGTGAAATTCACATAGCCTTCTACGGCCTTATTACTTTATGTCGGTTACTGGTTGATATGGTAGTATTTTAGATATTATAGACTAAAGAATATATTACTAAAGCTAATTTCTTTTTTTTCCTTTTTTTAACATGTAGATATTTATTTATTATGTGTACAATATTCTGTCTGCGTGTATGCCTGCAGGCCAGAAGAAGACACCAGACCCCATGTGGTTGCTGGGAATTGAACTCAGGACCTTTGGAAGAGCAGGCAATGCTCTTAACCTCTGAGCCATCTCTCCAGCCCCATACTAAAGCTAATTTCACCTGGATGTGGGTCAACGGTTATTAGAAACTCCAGGGAGCACAATTTACAGTTTATGTTTATCAGAAGTATAGCCTTTGACCCTAGTTCTCTGGAGACAGAGGCAGGTGGATATCTGTGAGTTCGAGGCCAGCCTGGTCTACAGAGCAAGTTCTGTAGGAAGACCCCATTTCAAACACACACACAGTGTGGACGGAGGAACTGGGGCTACGGCTCTGATAGAGATTTCTCTAGCATGCCCGAGGCCCTGAGTTCAGTTCTCCAGCCCAGGCTATAGAAGTGAGCTGGAGGCTAGCCGGGGCCTCATGAGAGGGAAGGAGACAGGGAAGGGGAAGTGTGTCCTTTATAAGATCACATGTGCCTGGACCACGGCACCGAGCCAGGGATGACTTACTAATATTTTTGAGAGCGTCTGCTGTCCCATATGGACGGTGCTGTGTGCTGGGAGATGGTATTATGGCTGATGTCTCCAAACTGTATGGATTGAAAATGGAAGACCCGGGCAAGCCGAAGGCACCTCAGGTTCCACTTGCTGCGCTTGCTCTGTCTCATGCGCTCACATGCTTTCAGCATGAACTTCACAGCAAGTACTGTCTTGGCTGATTGGGTCATCCCCTTGATGCCATGCAGGGAACATTAAATATTGACTCTCACCACACTTCAAAATGGTTTGCCAAGGGCTTGGCGATGTGGCTCAGGTCCTAGAGGGCTTGCTTGGCATGCGTGAAGCCCTGGTTCACATAGCACATAAACCCCAGCAACACACAAGCCAGGTGTGGCGGTGCATGCTTGTAGTCCCAGCACTTGGGCGGTGGAGGCAGGAGGATTATTCTCAATTACATAGAACATCCAGGGCCAGCCTGCGATACATAAGACTCTGTCTCAAGTATGTCTTTAAGGGTGTGTATTATTCCAACTCAGGGATGTCCCAGGACGATCATGGTTTCCTGGGTCTTGGCATTTTCTTCGCAGTGCGGTTATTATTAGCTTTTATTATGAGGCAGATGACTTCCTGTGGGCAGCTCTGTTCACTTCTCACTCCCTGGGTTTGTTCTAGGGATCAGATTGCTGTTTGAAAGGGTGTGTACACCGTTATTGGGTACAGATGACACACAAGACAAATAAGCCCGAGCTTTCTAGAAACTGTGGTATAGCCTAATTCTACACTTTGCACTAGCCACAGTAAAGAAATGGCCCAGGATGCAGCAGGACTTTCTGTTGTAGCTTCTTGGGAGGCTGAGGCAGGAGGATTGCTTGGGTATACTTCAGGCTCAGCCTGGGGACCCAGCTCAGCCACAGAGCATCCAATAAAAGATGAAGCAACTACAGATTTGATACAGAGAGATGTTTTGAAAACAGTCCCAGGTCAGAAGCGCTCCTGACTCTTCTCAAGTATTTCTGTGAGGGCTTCTGGGCCGTGAGGACAGCTAAACCACCACAGAGTACAAATGTGCGCACATACTCTCTGCGCCTGCTTGATCCTTATTTTTGTCCTGTTCCTCCCCAGGGGCGTTACTGGAGTTGGTGACGTGTGTGTGTGTGTGTGTGTGTGTAATTACAGGGATTCGAAGGCATCCCTGGGCTGGGAGTGTCGCTCAGTGGGTAGAATGTTCACCTAAGACTCCCAGAGCTCTGGGTTCTGCCCCCAGCTCCTAATAACTTGTGTGGTGGCACACACTTGTAATCCCTGTGCTCAGGAAGTGGAGGCAGGGGGACCAGGAATTCAAGGTCATCTTTTGCTACATAGTATATTTAAGGCTAGCCTGGGCTACAGGAGACCCTATCTCCAAATAAGTAAGTAAATAAATAAAAAGTGCTTCCCCCATAAGCATGGAGCTCCACACCTTCTAAAGTATCACCTGTGCCCACATCAAGGAATAGAATATTCTCTGCCCCAAGGGCCCTCCTCACACTTCATTCATGTTATTCTGCCCCCTGGGGCAGCTACTTCTCTGATGGCTAACACAGCTAGCACTGTATGTGGTCAAGTGTTTCCTGAGTATGAATGAGCCTTGCCCAGGTGAAATCGTGACACACATGTCTTTTCATGCCTGGCTCCCTTGGTTCTGTGTTACATATGGTGCCTGGTTCCGTTCTTGTATGTGGTCCCATCAGTGGGCTGCATCGTCCTTTTGTACATTGGCTGTCCTGCCATGGGTGGTTTCCGGTTTACAATGATCCCACAGCCCAGCCACAAGAACACAAGCGTGCTGTGTGTATCTTCCTTTCTGCTGCCTACCCTGCTCAGTTTGCTTGCTCTCCACACGGCTGTGTTTTTCTCTAGAAAGGTAGCGGTTGTCCTGGATATCAGTCTTTGCAATCGTCCATGACTACATGTGCAGCGTGGGGTTGCAGCCCTGCCTGCCTGTGCTGCGTGGGATGGATGAGCGAATGCTGGAGTAGTGCCTGGCCCAGGTTGGCAGCCTTCCCTAAGTCTTCCCTGGTGAGCGGCAGCTGCTGCGGATGCTTCAGACTCTGAGTGGTGGATTCTTGAATAAACCAAGGCTTGAGCCTGGGGTGGTGTGAGGGGTGGAGGCTTCTTAGGGCTCAGGTACTCACAGCTTTAGAATGAGAGGTGAGGCAGGGGAGGGGAGGGGGAGATGAGGCGATGCAGGTGGGTACGGCAGGTCTCCAACCTGGCCACTGCACTGGCAAATTTGGCCTGAACTGGACATGGTCCCCAGGAGTATTGAAGGCCCTGAGCATCAAGGGTCTGGGGTGTGTGGACGGCCCATGTGGACAGTGTGCTTTGGATTGTATTCTAGATCTCTCGATTGCTAGTGCTGTGGTCTGCAGCCTTCTGAGTGATGACCAGAGATGACCGTATGGACTCCCTCTGGTCAGTCACCACTCTCTCTGGACCAGGGGCATTGTGTGTCTTGGAGACTCTGTCTTTCATCCAGGCCCACCTTCTCCCTTCTCTTTCCGCTCTCCCCACCTTGCCTTCTCCAAGCCTAGTCAAGCCGCACAGGCAGATATGGGACAGGATGGCAGGGGTGGGGTGGGGAGGGCAAACAAGCAGGTGCAAGTTCTTTCGTGAGACAACACCTGGGGGAGTGGCTGGTCTGGCCCACATCAGGGGCTGTCACTCATAAACAGCCACGCTCTTGCTAAGGGAGTAGACAATGGCCCCAGAGCTGCACAGCAGGCAGAGCGGGAGACTCTTCTGTCTCTCAGCCGTGGTTCAGTGTGGTCAAGGGGGCGTCCTAAGAGGGACAGCAGTGGCGAGCGAGGAGGGGACCAAAGAATGCCGCAGCCTCCGATCACCTCAAGTTCAGTGTCAAGGATCCGTTGCTATCTCTCATTTTCTTTTCTTTCTCCCCTTCCCCCTTCTCAGTCTCCTCGGACCAAATTGAACAACTGCACCGGAGATTCAAGCAGCTGAGTGGGGACCAGCCCACCATCCGGTAAGATGCCCAGCCAGGCTGGGCTGGCAGTTATTTCCTGCCATTATCTCTTTCCCCAGGTCCGTGTGGCTCTGGGCAGGCTGACCCCAAGGCCTGTCCCAGTTTCTGAAGCAATCCTCACATATGAATTTTCCTGGGTTTTTCTAAGACAGTCAGCTATGAAGAGAGGAAGGGGCCCTTTCTGTTTCTGACAAAAACCTGTGGGGGAAGCCAGGGAGGGGAAGGAGACAGCATCAGCCACCAGGCACTGCCCAACGGCTTTATGCAGTGTGTGACCTGGACTTGTCCTGAAGCCCCACCCCCACCGCGTGCACACACATTGAGCGCCTGCTGGATCCTTCCTGGTGCTGGAGCTGATGGAGCTGTGTGCCTGGGCGCTGGCACTGCCTTGATGAGCCTGTCTCTGGACTTCTCTTCCTCTCTGTCATTCCAGTCTTGGACAAGGTGGTGGTGTCCACTTTCTGTTAGGGAAGGTGATGTTTTCCACGGTGACTTCATTCCTTTGTACTGGGGAGGAACACTGCCCTACACATTGCTAGGCAGGGGCATCACCATGGCATACAGCCCCAGCCCTCTTTGCTTTTCCCTTTTCTCCAAAGTTGTGTCTAAATTGACCAGGATGGCCTTAGACTCCCTCTGTAACCCAGGATGGCCTTGGACTCCCTCTGTAGCCCAGGCTGGCCTTGGACTCCCTCTGTAGCCCAGGCTGGCCTTGGACTCTCTCTATAGCCCAGGCTGGCCTGGGCTTGCTATCATTCCTGCCTGTGAAGAAGCTGAAATGACAGGTGGGAGCCACAAACTCTGCAAAGTGAAGAGTCTTCTGTCACAAACTTTTTAGTAGAGAGTAGGGTTCTAAAATATGCATGGGATCTCAAGGTAACGTTGTTGAAACACTGATGCAAGCCTCACACAGGCCCCAGGAAAGCTTCCTTCATAGATGGCTTCATTTCGCCCTTGGAGGGAGCCATGCGCACACCTACGTTTTCTTGCCTGCTACACAAAGGCACATTACTAACCTAGCATGGTGCCCAGAAGGTTTGCATGGTCTCAGGGGTTCTGCGGCCTCTGGTCTCAATTTAATTTGCACCACACTGTATCAAGACAGGTTGATCTGAGCAGAGAAGCCCAGAGAAAGAACCTGTGTACCCCGTGAGGTTTCCTAGCTCCTCACTGGCTCAGTTGCCTGAGCCTGAGCCAATTGCCACGGCTAGGAGCCAGAAACAAGCTTTGCCTTGCCTAGAATAGAGGACTCGGCTCTGGGGTCAGACACAGCCTTACCTGGGGAGAGGCTTTGGATCAAATCCCACCTCTTCAGACTCAGGGTCAGGCGGGAAACTTGGGAGATAAACCCAAGCTTTGGCTGTGTGCCTTTGGACCAGCTCACTCGCCCGCCGGCCCTCGCTCTCTCTTTCCCTCCCTCTCTCTTTCCCTCCCTCTCTCCCTCCTTTCCTCCCTCTCTCCCTCCCTCTCTCCCTCCCTCTCTCCCTCTTTCTCTTTTTCCCTCTCTCAGAGCCAGCCTTCTGCATAAAGCAGTCTGCATTTTTAGCTTGGGTCTGAGCATTAGGCTTGCAGATGCACACATCTGGTTCCCAGACATCTGGCAAATGGGCCAAGTTGTTGCACCCCACCTGAGATGTGGGGCAGAGCCTGGCTGATCTGCTTGGAGGGTGTAGGAGTCCTGAGTCCTGTGGGGGAGGGGGCACCACGGAAATTCCGTCTGCATGGAGGTGAGTTTGGGATCCGGGGGTGGGGGTCAAGTTGTAAGGTGTTGAGGGACACCCATGCTGTAAGGTGTTGAGGGACACCCATGCCATAGGCATGCAGGACCCTGGCTCTTAGCAGAGTTAATAGTCACCTTCCAATCCCATGTAGGTGCTCACACAGTCGGCATCCAGGGACTCTCCAGGAAGCTATGACATCTAAGCCAACCTAGTGTGTATCATGAGCTGTGTGACCATTCGGGTTCCTTGGGGCTGTAGTGGGGAGAGCAGCCTCCAGCTGGGTTGTCAGGCAAGGCCCTCAGCCCCAGCTTCCCTGAAGAGGTCATGCCTTGAGATGCTTCTTGCACGGTGTGTGCCTGACCAGGGCCTTAGCCCAAATGCCACAGCAAACTGCAGCCGCCCACCCACTAGGTATCCCACGGCACACCCTTCACCCCTCCAGCTGTCCCTTAGTCACAGTGAATGGGGCCTGTCTTTTGCTGACCCCTCCCACTCCACCCAAAGCTGCCCTGTGGCATGTGTCTGTCTCTCTGTCTTGTTTCTGGTCCATCAGAAAGTGCACAGTTCTACCCAGAGTCCGGGATTGCTGTCCTGCCCTCTTGTGTCTCTGCCCATCCCAGTCAGTGTCAACCCCAGCATCCTCTCCCATCCTCGGCTTCTGCGTCCAGCATTGCCTGGGAAGACACAGTCCTTTCCCTGAAGAGTCCCCAGGAGGCCTCAGTTTCCCCAGTGTGGGCAAACTGTACATTCTGTGTGTTTACTCTGAGCTCTGAGGCCTAGCAGAGTGACCTTGGCAGCTGAGCTGGGCCTCCGAGGCCACCGGAAACTAGCCCACAGCATTGGGCTTGCAGAAAAGGCCAGCCCCGCCCTCGGTGGTTTTCTTAGCTTCGTGTGTCCTTTGTGGGCTGGATGCTTTTCCTACCCTCTTTGTGATTCTGGGGGTGGGGGTGGGGACTCAGACTGGAGCTGGGCAAGAGTGGGTGCCCACAGAACTCTAATTCTCTGCAAAGCCTAAAAGTACAGCCGGGAGGAAGTGGGAGGGGAGCCCCCAGGGGCCAGAGCACTTCTGCTGGCTAGCTGTGCGACTGCCGCTTGCAGCACGGCCTCTGTGGGCCCCATCCTCTTGTCAGCGAAAGTGGACCCATCACTTTCACTGCTTGTAAGTACGAGGGTGACTTGGGGAGGGCACTTCACAACTTGGGGAGATGATGTAAGATACCCTGGGGCTTTAAGCTGCCAGAGGACCCATGGAAGGTGGGTGTCTCTTCGGGTTTTCTGTGGCCCTTCTCCTTGCTGGTCACCAGGGTGGCCGTGCTGGACTGATGACGGCAAGTGGGTCAGTTCAGTCCCCACGGCAGTGACCTGAGAGCATCCAGGGCCCCAGGGTAGGGCAGAGCCCTTGCAGTTAACTCAGTGAGGGCCTGCTGGGCATGAGACAGAGACCCTGAGGCCACTCAGCTTGGCCTGGCCCAGCTCAAGCCCCAAGACTTGCCTTTTCTTTGTCAGAGTGGGGGGTAGCAGAAGTCAGGGGTCTCTGGGTACCAGACGGCAGACCTGCTTCTTTTGAGTGACTGCTTCCGGACCAAGGCCAAGAGGTCACAGCTGGACGGTAGCTGCTGTCCCTGTTCTCCTTTTCTCTCCTCCCTCCCCCTTCCTTTTTGGGGGCCTCCAACAAGTGCCCTGTACTGAGCTACACCCCAGCCTTTTTTCTCCCTTGAGACTGGGGGTGGTGGTTGCCAAGCTGTGGAGGGCTGGCCTCAATCTCAGTCCTCTTGCCTCAGCTTCCTGAGTACCTGGGATGACAGGTGCTGCCACTCCTGGCTAGGAAGCTGGTTCTTCTCTCTGCCTTCTTTGTTTCTGAAACGGGTTAAGTACCTGCCCTCCATGATATTGTTGTGGGGGTGGGACCTTCATCCTTGGGAGAACTGCCCTGGTGGCTGTCACTAAAATGATCTCTGCCCAGTACAGCAGTGCCCTGGTCCACATTGCTCCACCGTGTTCATGTGTGATACCCCCATCCCAGTGTCCTCAGCATTCCTACAATCCCCAGCTTACAGCTGCAACATCGGAGGCTGGGGTGGGGGTAGCACCCCCTTTCCCAAGATCACAGGCTGCAGAGGGTGGAGCCTGGGTCAGCAGCCATATCTCTGTACTTTAGCCCATCACACTGGTGCAGAGAGAAGCGTTAAGTTTGCACCCATCTCACAGATGAGCAGACTGATCCTCACAGAAGCAGTGCCTGAGGTGAGGCGTGGGTGGGATAGGAGTGTGGGTCTGGCAGGCACCTGTAGAGATGGAGAACAAGGAGCACAGGCAGGACAGTACCAGGAGTGTGAGCGTGGCTTTGCCCTGCCTGGGTTCCAGTGTGACTCCCCACAGCTGGGTGAGCCTGGGCAGGGGACTGGCTCTCTCAATGTCTCACCTGTTACTTCAGGGAATCACAGGAGTCCCGGTTGGGTGTCCCCCAAGTGAGGTACACACCACAGGATTCATAGCTCACACAGCCACTGTGACTGTCATCTGAGCAGTGGCCTGCAAGGTGGGGAGGACTCTGATGATCTGATCGTCTCCATGGTGCCTCCGTCCAGGGTTCTGGTTTCTCTTGCTTCCCTCTGTGGTTGCATGGGGGCGGGGACAGAGCCCTTGTGTGTCTGGCCCTGAGGCTCACTGTGTCCTCTCTGGGTTGCCCGCTGCAAGGGCAGCTAGCCGTTATCTTGTGTGGAAATTCCCTCTGTGGAAATGGACAGTGCTGCGGTTGTGTTGTTTTAACGAAAACGGGAAAGTTTGCAGTGGTTTGGGGGGAGAACCTGTTCCCATGTACAATCCAGCCATTTAAGCTGTGCTGGCACTTTAAACAGCCCAGAAACACACCCACCCCCATCACCCTGGAGACCAGACTCTGTGCTGGCTTCCCTTCTGAGCATGGTGTTCTTGAGGCTCAGTGGCAGTGTGTGTCCTTGCATCCTTCCCTTGTTTGGTTAGGTTCTCAGCAAGCAGGCTGTGCAGCCTTGAACTTGTGTTCCGCTGTCTCAGCCTCCTCGGCTAGGATCCCAGGCAGGCACCACCACGCCACTGCTTCTCAAGTGCCTGGGACTGCAGGTTGAACCCCGCACCCTTTCCTTTTGAAAAGTGTTGTTGTCTGTCTACACAACTTTGAGGAGTCAGTTCTGTCCTTCCACATTTCTGTGGGTTCTGGGAATCGAACTCAGATCTCCGGGCTTGCACACACGCGCCTTTTCCTGCTCGGCCATCTCCCCAGCCCCTCCATCCCTTTGAACTCATCCTGCCCCAAATCTTTTTTTTTTTTGATCGTATAGTGGCACCCACCACTCCAGGACAGCTCTCCTGAGCGTGTCCTTCCAAACTGGGCTCTGGTAAATGTAAAAGGTGACTGCGCCTGGCAACCAGCTCCTGTTTGGCTAGATGCCACCAGTTCAGCCACGAGGGATGGGCAGGAAGCCACCCAGGGGTGGTGAGAACAGGAGTGATCCGGTCACCTGCTTCTGCTTGTGTCTGGAGCCTGAGGTCCCTGTCCTGTGAGGGGAAGCCAGGATGGGACAAGGGACTGTTTGTAGAACCTCCCAACGCAAACAGCCTCAGCTGCCAACCCCAGTCTATTCCAATATCACAACCCCTACTAATGTCCTCAGGTGTGTGTGTGCGTGTGTGTGCGCACGTGTGTGTGTGCATGTGTGTGTGTGTGATTTAATCAGCTGACCCTTCCCCATCCTGAGCATTCTTTCTTGTCCCCTTGAGTACTGGGCTGTGCCCTAGGTCCCTCGAAAGGTCACTGCCATGGAACAGGTGCAGGCAATCTCAGCGGAGGTTGCCCCTCCCTCCCCCCACCCCACCCCCTGTGAGGCAGGACAGGCACTTGGGCCCTGCGCCTGCACCCCGCCCAGGCCTGTAGCTGCTGGTGGGTGGGTTTCATGTCTTTATTGAAGTGAAGCCCACACCTTGCAGCTCAGTCGTTAATATGCAGGGCAGTGTTGGTGTCTCTCTTGAGTTGAGTATCCTGAATATGTTACCCAAGAGAAATTGGTCCCCTTAGGGGTCATCTGGCTCTCTCAATCCTGGGTCACTCCTCTTCTGCTTTTTGCCACACGGATTCAGCCTGTTCTAGACACAGCATTTTATTGGAATCATGACCTTTCTCTGCCAGTGTCTTTCCAGCAACGTCAGTGTTAGGGTTCATCCTCCTGTGGTGGGGGTCAGTGCTCCAGTTCTTTTCTTGGCTGCACAATAGTCCCTGTGTGGACAGCCTGCAGTCCAGGTGGCACCTTATCTGGGAGCAGGCATTCGATTGGGCCTCTCTGATTCTCATGTGTTCCTGTGGAGACTGCCTGTGTGTGCTTGTTTCTCCTCGGCACATGCTAGGAGGTGCCAGGACATGAAATCCTCAGACAGTCCCTTACCTTGAGGCCCTCTGGGCCAGTGTCTTACTGCTGGGGCCCAGATAAGCCACCTGGAGGCTCCCCGCCTGGACCCTGCAGATCCTGTCTCTGCAGCCTGAGTGTGTGGGTCCTACCTACCTTTCAGGTTCTTCCAAGTGACAGGCTCCCTCAGTCCCCCACCTTACCCAGTCTGTAGGGGGAAGGCCTGAGGAGAGGGTGGGGCTGTTGGGGATGAAGTGACACCACCCTGCCTGTGTCCCATGCCACTGATGACTCTGCTCTTGTGACTTTCTCTCCCGGGCGTCCTGGGATACAGCAAGGAGAACTTCAACAATGTTCCTGACCTGGAGCTCAACCCAATCCGATCCAAAATCGTCCGTGCCTTCTTCGACAACAGGTGCGATCCTTCCCCAGGCAGGCCGAGGTGGGCCACCTCTGTCCCACCCACCACCTCCCAAATAATGACACAAAGACCTCTTATTAATTATGAAAGCTCGGCCTATAGCTTAGGCTTGTCCCACCAGCTCTTGTAACTTAAACAAACCCATCCATTTTAATCTACGTTTTGCTGTGTGGCTCATTACCTCATCTCTCGGTACTGCCCACGCTGCTTCCTAGATGTCCCCTCCTCTCTCTTTCCGGAAATCCTGTCTATTCCTCCTGCCTAGCTATTGGCTGTTCAGCTTTTCATTACACCAATCACAGCAGTGCACCTACACAGAGTGTACAAATATCCCACAACCCTGGGTGACATTGGACAGCCCTCCTGACTCCCTTCACTTCTGGGTTAGTCATTGCCAGCAATGGTTGTGTAACAAAGAGTCCAAAGAGAGCATGTACTTTGGGTTTTGTTTCTTTATGTTTGTATGTGTGCACGTGTTCATATATGCAGGTGTACATATATGTGCATGCATATATTTGTGTATGCAGATGCACATGCATGTATATGTGCATGTTTGTGTACAGAGCTGTACATGTATATATATATGCAAACATGTTCGTGTATGCAGATATACATGTATGTACGTGTACATGTTTGTGTATGCAGGTGTACATGTATGTGTATGTGCACATGTTTGTGTATGTACATGTATGTATATGTATACATGTTTGGGCATGCAGGTGTACATGTATGTATATGTGCACGTTTGTGTATGCAGGTGTACACATATGTGTGTGTACATGTTTGTGTATGCAGGTGTACACGTATGTGTATGTGTACATGTTTGTGTATGCGGGTGTACATGTATGTTTATGTGCATTTTGTATATACAGGTGTACATGTATGTGTATGTGTGTGTATGTGCGTGTGGAGGCCAGAAGACTTTAGCTGGAATTCTCAGACACTGTCCTTGCTTTGAGAAGGGCTACTCACTGGGATCCTCCTGCCTCCACCTCCCCAGAAGTGGGGCTACAGGCATGGCACACAATACACTCAAACCTAGCAGTGCTTGCCTGACAGGCACTTCACATACTGAACAGGCTTTATCCATTTTACCTATGACTCTGGGATGGAAGGAACCCAGGCTCTCCCCCTGGGATCTGCCTCCAATCCCAAGCCCAGCATTGACTCCTCATGGCTTCTGGGGGCCAGGAGGCCCGAGTCAGATCCTCCTCCCACACGTGGCCAAGGCAAAGGGCAAGAGGTGTACCTCACAGGCTCACGGCTGGACACGGCTCTGTCCCAGCTGGTGGATGATGAGGGCTCTGACCTCTCAACTGAGGGGTCTGTCACTTGATGGTGTTACTGGGAAGTAACTGAGCTAGGCTGGCAAGGGGGGCTGTGGCAGGCAGCTCAGGAGAAGATGCTTGGGAAGATGTATGCGGAGGGCCATGTTGTCATGAGCTTATGAGTGTGTGTGTGTGCACGTGTGTGCACGTGTGTGTACATACCACAGAACTCTAATGTAGAGGTCAGAGAAAAAGCTGACAGACGTCAGTTCTTTCACCACGTGGGTCCTGTGGCTTGGCTTCGGGTCAGCAGATTTGACCGTAGGCACCTGTACCCACCACGTCATCTCAAGAGAGATTTCCTATGTCCTGAGGCCCTCCCTCCCCTCTGCCCTCTTAGGAACCTGCGCAAGGGATCCAGTGGCCTGGCCGACGAGATCAACTTCGAGGACTTCCTGACCATCATGTCGTACTTCCGGCCCATCGACACCACCCTGGGCGAGGAGCAAGTGGAGCTGTCCCGGAAGGAGAAGCTGAAATGTGTGTGTTGGGTCCCCAAGGGCGCGAGGCTAGACCATGGGTGGGAAGGAGGGGGACAGCAGGGGACGTAGCCTGGGCCCTTACAGCCTCAGTCTCTAAACAGCAGCGTTGGTGTGGCCTCTCTGAAGTTGCATCTTGGTGGCCTCATAAAAGTTCAGCAGCTTCCGGCTTTGGGGGGCAGGGAAGGTGGGGGCTGCGGGGTGATGTACTTTAAAGAGACACGAGGTTTTCTTTGAGGCCTGGGTTTAGCTGTGTGACCTTGAACCCAGGCACGGGGTGCTGACTGAAATGAGTGGCTGTGGGGCCGAGGACTGTGCTGCTGCAGACAGAACCTCACATCTGGGGCTGGGGAGCCCGAGTCTGGGGTCCCACACTGCTCCCCCATGGTGTGCTGTGAGCACAGTCTGACAGCCTTCTCCTGAGGCTCCTCCGGAGGTCGCCAGCTCTGGGGAGCATCTAGTGGCCATCCTGGCTGGACTGGGGAAGGACCTCAGGAGTCACTGTCTCCTTCCACCGCTGCCATCTTCCCCACGGCTCCTGAGGGCCCTCCCCACCTCCTCAGGCTCCAAGCACTCAGCTATGTTTAGCCCTACGTGAGGGTGGGAACTACCACGCTGGGTTCTCCTGGGTTCCTGTATCACTGCTCAGGAGATGCCCAGAGTCCACCCAGACTGCTCTGAGGGCTAGGGTGAGAGTCATGAAAGCAGAGGAATACACATCTGAACTGGTTCAGGACCCCTCTCTTAACATGTACGGGACTTGACAGCCCATCTGTGAAATGGAACATGACAGCCCTGTTCTCACAGGGTCAGGGTAGGACACCGTGACCAGGAAATACTCGGATGGTTCTAGGCATTTGGTTCCTGGTGGATGCCAGAGCAGAGTGTGGCGGGGTGCTGGGGTGGGGGGACCACCCACTCGGCACCTCCTCTCCGAGGGGCTGCTGCCAAGGCTGAGAGAGGCAGCCAGGCCCTCCCTGCTAATCTTCTGCCTCCCTCAGGATCCACCTAGGACCAGCCAGTAATCAGGATGTGGGCAGTGTGGCTCGGGACCTGGCATTTTAAGATAACACCCAGTTGGCTTTGTGCTCTTGAGGTGTCCAGTCTTGTCACATGTCTGAAGTGTAGTGGTGGTGGCAGGCGAAGCCTCCAACTCCCATTTCATAGGTGCGAAACTGAGGCTTAAGAGAAGTCACTGCCTCAAGGCATCCCCTAGGAAGAGAGCAGTTGGGCCCCTTGGGTGCCCTTCTGTCCTAAGGTTTTGTCATTCAGACCTTGCCACAGTGCCTCAGAGCAGGACCCCGGGGAGAAGGGGACACAGGCTCCACGCCTGCCTTTGCCTAACTGGCTGCTACCTCCTCTGCTGCCCACAGTTCTGTTCCATATGTACGACTCAGACAGCGACGGCCGCATCACCTTGGAAGAGTATAGAAATGTAAAGTATGCTCCCTTGGCCCTGCCCGGGGCTCCTGGCGCCTCCCCCTCCTGGACCATCGGAATCCCAAGGTCACCAAGTGTCTGCCCACTGGCAGGTGGTGGAGGAACTTCTTTCTGGAAACCCTCACATTGAGAAGGAGTCAGCTCGATCCATTGCAGATGGAGCCATGATGGAGGCGGCCAGTGTGTGTGTGGGGCAGATGGTGAGCGCCCCTAGGGGTACAGGAAGGGAAGGACGGGGAGCAGGAGTCCACCAGCAGATTCCCCCCTCATGCCCAGTCCCACATTGCCTTTCCTGTGGTTGTCGAGGGTCTCAGTGGCAGGAGCCAGGTGTGCCCTGCTCGCTGCGCTAACCTGGGACTGGCACGGAACAGAGCTCGGAACCCACTGCAGGCTCTCTGTCCCCAGGAGACTGCTGTCCTGGAGAGCTGTGTGACTCGGGGCGAAGCAGAACTCACAGTCTGGGTGGTGCCACCGTGGCCTCCTGTACCCCTCTGGGTAGCATGGAGCACGGTGTCCCGGGAGCATTGCCTCCTCAGTTAGAAAAGTGGGGTGTTCTTAGGCCTCAACACCGGTTTCAGCACCTGTCATCTGTGAAGACCACTGGTGTTGGGGGGCAGCTGAGGGACTGAGCGGGGGCTCGGCCTGATGTGCACACTGGTTCATGGTTTCTGCTTCATTCTATCACTGGGGAAACCGATGCTCAGCCCAAAAGATTCTGTGGCAAGTGTGACCTTTTCTTGCAGGGTGGGGTGCAGCCCAGCAGCCCCAGGACCGACTAGGGTGGGTAGATGTCACCTCCAGGGCCCGGGCTTCCAGCAAGCTCTGGCCTCTGTGTTGACAACAGCCTCAGAGTGGAGGCGGCTCCGTGCTGGCTCCTACCCTCTATGCCTGTCACTGAGGATCCTCACTCCCCAGAAGCAGCGCTGCCTTCCTGGCTTGTACTTATCCGTGCTTCTCTCGGGAGAGGCAATTGGCCCCAGTAAAACCTCTGTGCTCTGTGTATACCGCCTCAGGGAAGGGCCCCAACCTGATGGGGAGCAGAGCTCCCTCTTGTAACTGGGGCAGAGCCAAACACCCATTTGGTTTGATTACACTCTCCTGTAAATGACTCCCCGTCCCACGCCACTTTCAGCCGGGGACTTCTCTTAATTTGCTGTAGTGAAACTGTTGGCAGCTGGTGCCTGCCTCACAGGTGGGATCCCCAGGAGGGCGGGGACAGAGCCACCAGGAAGCCTGGCACGTGTGCCTATGACGGAGCACACACTGTGTGCACCAGCCAGATCAGCACAGACCCAGCTGGGCTGAGCTGTGGGTCAGGGCGGCCGCTGGCTTCCAATGATGGTTAATGCTTCTGACCACACTGCTCACCGGAGACCAGAGAGCCACCCACCATCCCTGCTTTGATGTCCTTCCAAAGCCACTGACTGACTCAGGGCGGTGACTTTTTAAGTACCATCTCCAGACCATGTCTGTGCAGGGATCTTGGTGGGGAGGGAGAGGGAGGGGCTGCTAAGTTCGACTCCATCCTTGCTTCGCCAACTCCCAGCCTCCCTTGCCAGCCCCCCTGCCGGACTCCCCACAGCGGGGCGAGTCTATAATTAGCTCCCCTCACCCAGCCTGGGAGCTTGGTGTCCTGGAGAAAGGGGTGGCCACTTCTCTGTCCCTGAGCGGGAGGAACAGAGAGGAATAGCCCCTAGGGACAGGGCAAGCCCAGGCCAGTGGAAAACTGGGGGGGGGGGGACGGGGGGATGGGTATGAAATGTTATATGAAACAAACCATAAAAGAGCATTGACCCTTGCTTCCAAGGGAGACCAGGAGAGGGTGAATGGTCACTCTCTCCATGCCCACTCAGGACCCTGCCCTGTAAGGAACAGCTTTTTCCCCTACAGTGCCAGCAGACACACCATGTGTGGGTCTTTGCTGTTGTGTTGGGTCACTTGTATTTTGGGGGCTCTGGGATTTGAACCAGCGCCCCCCACCTCCACTAAGTTCAGGCCGTACCACCATCTGCCTAGCCCAACTCCACGTGCAGTTTCACCAGGTGGCCTTGGTTGGACACGGCATTCTTCCCCTTGGCAGACATCTGTCCAAAGAGCAGAGGGGGCTTGGGAGCTGCAGGCACTCGCTCCTTGTAGGGTTACTATTTCTTCTTGACTGAGTGTACATCTCAGTCTTTCTCTGCCTAGAAGAGCTAACCACTGGTAGCCACGAAGGGCCGAGCCCTGCTGAAGGACTCTGGGGCAATGTGGGGAAGCCTGAAGACCCAGTAGGAACCTGTGGAGTTCTGCAGTGGTATCCACTGTCACAAGGGGATGCTGGGTGTTTTGGAGACTTGTTCAGTAGTTCAGGGGGCAAGGGTCAATACTCTTTTAGGGTTTCTTTGTTTCAGAAAACAAGTCATTAAAAAAAAGTTTTCCACTGGCCTGGGCAGAGCCCTGGTACCATCCCTTCTGCCCCTACAGAGGAGGGACACAGAGGGAGACTTGTTTTGTCAAGCATGCCAGGCCCCTGGCTGAAGCCACATTCTGTCCCCTGCATCCTGGTTATCACAGTGACTCGTTGGCATGAGAGTGGCCACAGAGGGCCTTCTATTCCCTTCTCCTTCCCCCAGTAGGCTGTGAGTTAGATTAGCCCAGAATAGTTCTGTTATCAGTACAGGGAGCTGAGACAGGACCCAGGCTGGCAGGGGGTGACTTGGTGGCTGGACATTTAGGGACGGGGAGGTGGACTGTATTGGGAAAGAGGGCTCACGCCTAGGAGTCCACTGTTTCCCACCTGGCACTCCTGGGAGACCCTAGTGGGATAAAGTCTCTACCTCTTTTGGGGTTCCAGAAGACTGGCCTTGGCTGGGGACACATGACCCCCCTTTCTAACTCTACCTCTGTGCTCTGGGTGCTTGGAGGAGGTGACCTGTCTCAGCAGAACCTGGGCGAACCCCTGGCCACTCACCCCCTGTACAATTTTGTCCTCAGGAACCGGACCAGGTGTACGAGGGGATCACCTTCGAGGACTTTCTGAAGGTGGGTGCCAGGGGAAAAAGACAGGTGGGCCCGGGGATGGGGGTTCCAGGACATCATGAGGACCTTGTGAAGCGGTAGCTGTCGGCAGATCCCAGGTGCCCAACAGGGCAGTTCTTGAGGAAGGCCTTGGAAACCACTTTAACTGATTCGCTTGGCTTTGTGGAGAGGGGGGTGTTGCTGTGTGGCCCATGATCTCGGGTAGATCAGAGAAGTGAACTGCTCTCCCTTGGGACACTGGCGCCCCTTCCCAGGACAGCAGGGATTCTGGAAGATTCTGGAAACTTCCTGCACCTGGATGAGCACAGCATTCTGTAAGCAGACTGGTGCAGACAACATGTTGCTGAGTCCTGCCTCCCTAGTGCCTCCTGATGGGAGTTTTAAGGGGCCACCCACTCGCCTATCCTCCCTCTTGGGGTGGCATCTGCACCCATCTTGTGAACAGCCTTCCCTGTCAGAAACACACTCTGGGGCTGGGAGTTAAGACTGGCTGCTGTGATGACCAAGTTATCTGGAAGCAGGAAGAAGAAAATGCTAAAGTCATCTCTCCAAGGCATTCAGGACATGGAGGTGGGCCAGGAGGTCGGGACACAGGAGGACCTGTGAACCCAGCCAGCTCCACCAAGGCCCTGTGCACAGAGGGAACCAGGAGCCTCTGGGGTTCTGTTCGCAGAGTCAGGGTCGAGCACTGTCCTCTGCCTGCCCCTCTGAGGGAGGCCTGCTGCAGGCCCTCTGCCTGCCCCTCTGCCCCACAAGCAAGCAGCATAAGTCCCGTCTCTCAGGGAAGGAGACAGAGGTCAGCATCTACCTACACTCAAGACTGGACAGGGTGTGTGGTGGGGGAGGCCAGGAGCTGCTAGAGGTGGATTTGTTCAGGCCTGCACCTGGATCTCTTCATCCGGGTACATGATGCAGAATTCCAGGGACAGAAGGAATATCGAGGAAGAGGGTGCAGTTGCTTGGAGCATGGCTAGCCAGCACACCAATGTAATCTTAGCTCCTGGGAGGCAGAGGCAGGTGCCTCTGGAGTTCAAAGTCAGCCCGGGCTGGAGTAAGAGTCTTGGTGTGACAAGCCAACCCGTGCTTTCTCCGGCTCTTCAGAAACTAGCTCCCTTTCTCTGTCCCTTCTGTGCCCCTAGTGACTGTGTCCTCTCCCGGAACTTAGCTGAGTTCCTCATGGAGTCTGGGATCTTTCTCAGAGCACACCCCAAACTCCCAACAGCTGGGGCTGCTCAGTGTGAAGTGGAACACTATTTCCATGTCCCGCAGGACCAGTGCAGGGGACCGGGGACACTGGGAGCCTAGCTCCAAGGCTTACCTCACTCTGGGAAGTCCACAGGGGCATCTATGGATGCTGAGTGACAGCTGAGCATCACAGCGAGACATGTCACCTGCCTGTAGGGTTCCCCCGTCCATGTTCTCATCCTGACTCCCCACTTGTGCTCCCCAATGCCAAGGAACCGGGAGAGGGTGACCTTGGAAGGGACAAGGCTTTGCCCTGTAGGCCAGTGGCCTTGGGACCTGAATGCCCAGGCCCTAACTGGCCAGGGTTGCCAGTCTACAGCAGTGTGACTCTGCAGAGTGCTCGACCTGAGCACAGGTGTGAAGCAGGCAGTGTGAAGAGGGCACACCCCTTCTCCCACGGAGGTTGTGATGAAACTGGTGGCTTACTTAGTGAAGGCTGTCCAGTGGAGCGTGCCGTGGAACCACCCCTAATACTGTGGGTGAGGCTGGCCCAGTCTGAGTCTGGGAAGTGGGGGGCATGGTGGGCAATCCTGGAATGGCACTGAGGAAAAGGAGGTCCGTGACTGGCATGAACTAAGCCCCTTGGGTGTGTGGTTGGATTCAGGACTTTATTCTAGCTCGCCATGGTGACCATCGCAGCAAGAAGCTGAAGGTCAGAGCCAGAGTAACCGGAAGAGAGACGGGAGTTGTTCCTTGCTTAGCTCATAGCCTCAGAACCCATCCTGCTTCTCATCAGCAAAGTGACTCAGTCGGTGGCAGAGGAAGGAGGGTGGGAGAGCCGAGGACCAGACAGGTGTCAGGCAGTGGTGGGGATGCCTCCTGATGCCACTCCCTCCGTTCCAGATCTGGCAGGGGATCGACATCGAGACCAAGATGCACATCCGCTTCCTCAACATGGAGACCATCGCCCTCTGCCACTGACCATGCAAAGGAGGGGTGGTGGGAAGCTGGGCGTGGCCGCAGCCCTTTGCCTAAGCTGCTGTAACAGTCAGCGCCCCTTCACTTATCCTTCCCGTGGGGTGTGGTGTCTGGGACTGCTGTTTTTATCTCCAATGATGTCAATAAAGGTTTCTTAATGAGCCTGGCATCCCCGTTCGCCCCTCACGTGCCTTAAAGGAATCTGATCCCTCGTGACAAGAGACTGATTCTAAGGAGCAGAGACTGGTGAGGAAGGACCAACGGATGTTCTGTCTGTTGGTCCTTGTGTACCATCTGTTTCTCCTTGAAGGATAGGGTATCCACCTGCAGTCTCCCCCCAGGGGAAGCCTGGAAAAGCCTGTCTGTGTGGGCAGGCTTCCAGAAGACCTGGAATGCAGGTAGTGGGGCTTTCTCAGCACCATCATGGCGGCTGCTGTCAGCTCCTGATGGAGAACAGCTGCGGCCAGGACTGCCACAGTTCCTCCTGACACCGTGGACCCAGCTGTGAGCCCAGGACACCCCGGTTCCCAGCACAGATCGAAGTAGAGACCTGAGGTGCCTACCACAGGTGAGGAGCTCACACAGTTCCACTTGTCACCTTTCATTTCAGGACGGACGGGTGAGGGCAGGGCCGGAAGAGCTGAAGTGTATCCAGCGGTGAGACCACCTGTGACCGGGCTGTCCTCACACGGCTGGCTGGTGTTTGCTCTCCAGGTCTATCTGTTTCAGGATGGTTTGTTCCCTCTGTTGACACTGGGAGGTGCCTTTCTAAACTCTGGGAGACTGGCACCAGCTGCTGTTGGCATGCTTAGTGAGGTTTCTTGTCCACAGTCCAACAGTGAGCATGCTTGGTCTCATTTGTGTAGTCCAGGCCCTAAGGGGCCACAGAGGGCATCTGTGGTAAATCTCCACTCTGTCCTCCACCCTGTTTCCTTTCGCTTCCTTGTCATGTGTAGGTGGACGTGGCTGTGCGTGTGTGTGTGTGAATGCATGCTGGCCAGAAGAGGGGCTCAGATCCTTTGGAGCTGGAGTTAGAAGTTCTGGGAGGGCACCTGGCTTATTATGTGGGTGCCAAGATCCAAACTGTAGAGAGCTGCGTAGAGTCACACCTGATGGCAATGTGTAGAGAGCTGTGTGGAGCCGCACCTGATGGTGCTGGCTCCCGCCCTCCGCGATCCCGAAAGCGAGTGCTCTCTGTGATAATCAACTCCTAATATCAACTAGGCCTGACTTATGCTATTATCACGCAATGATTGTCAGCTGCTTGCATATGCGTGGACCTATGAGCAGTGCCCACTTGGCAATCCAGGATTGGTAGCCCATGCCTGCTTAAGGGTTGGGAGAGGTTTGCCCTGGGAGAGAGGGAGGGAGAGAGGAAGAGAGTGTGAGTGAGTGAATGAGAGAGAGAAAGGGAGAGAGAGATATAATTGTAAAAAGGTCCTGAATAAACTGCTTAGTAGGAAGAGCTCCGGTGTCGTCATCCTTGCTGGACAAGGAGTACACGACACCAAACTGTGGTTCTCATGATGGCACAAGTGTTCTTAACCGAGCCGTCTCACGAGACCCTGTTGTGATGTGTGAGCCTGGGCATATGTGTGGAGGTCAGAGGACTTTTGGGAGTCAGTTCTTCCACCATGTTGAGGTGAGGTCTCTTCCAATCTATCTGCTGCAGGCCAGCTGAGACACAGGTTTCCAGGCAGCTTTTCTGTCTCTGCCTCCCACTTCACATGAGGTCTGGGATTACAGATGTCGGCCATCACATTCAACTTAAAAACAAAAACAAAAACCAGTATGCCTACGTGAATTTTTACACACGAGTGTGGGTGCTCCAAACCAAGAGTGCGTGAGACACCTGGAGCTGGAGTTACAGGCAGCTGTGAGCTGCCTGATGTGGGTGTGGGAACTGAACTTTTTTTTAAAACATGGGTTCCAGGGATCGAACTCAAGCCATTAGGTTCTTGCAGCAAATGCTTTCACCTCCTGCTGGCCTGCTACATGCATTTTAGTTCCGTTGGTTTAGTAAAATAATGGTGTCTGTCGTTACTAGAATAGCGACTCATGCCTGAAGGAACCCCAGCAGCCTCCTCTCTGCCTGTGGGTGCTTGTCATGCTGACGGCAGGCTGTGTCTCCATGGTGATGTGCCAGCTCCAGTAGCTTCTATGGGTTCATGCTGCTGTCCCCAAGTAAGCTGTCTGAGGAGGTTCTAAGTGGTGGGCTAGTCTTCTCATCAGCAGGTGTTCTCCTGTTTCACAGATGCGAAGGGGTCCCCAAGCCACTGCTGAGGATGAGGTTCAAATTAGCATTTCATGTTTAAAAGCAGAAATGTGCTGTTATCAGTTACAGGGGTGAGCAGACTGCTCAGAGGAATGTGTTAGGATCGCTGTTGTGTGGGGACGGGACTGGTTGGTTACTATGTTACTGGTTGGTTACTCAGAGGCGAGGGGTGAGGAGCTGGGGGATCTGCAGGTGCTCTGAACTGCTTGGCAGGCAGGACTGGGCCTGTGACTGGCGCTGGGTCACAGGGCCACCTGTCACCACTCTTCTCTGGACTGGTGAGGACAGAGGTCTGAAGGCGCTGCCAGGGCTGCTCTTCTGAATGCAGGCCTCGCCTGGCCATAGCCTGATAAAGCAGCAGGCAGGAACAGATAGAGGGGCTCCTGCCTCCCTGCTCAGAGCCAGGCAGACCGTCAGCTTCAGTGAGAACCCTACAAAGGTGCCCTCCCCACTCTATCCCCCAACTCGGGGGCTTCCTGGCTTCTGTAGGGCCTGCAGGCTCAGTGGGCAGCCATCACCTTGGCATCTCAAGGGCCCGGGTTTCCTGAGATTCTCCCAATTTGTCTCAGTTGTGTCGTTCTCAACAAAGGCAATTCATGAATGTAGAATGTTTTCATAAATAATAGATTGCCGTCCCTCAGCCCACACAGGGAGTTCTAGTCAGGAAGATGCTGCTGTGAGGGACGCGTATCAAACGTGCTTGTGCATGCTGCCCGCTGACGGCCTGCTAATGTCTTTGAAGTCCTGGGCACGGTTAATGAGACCGACTCACTGGGAGCACGGTCCTCCGGGCACACAGGCATGCTCATCTGCTCACAATTGCCAGGACCAGGCTCAGCTGGGCCCTGTTCCCTCTGCAGAACTCACCTGGGGCACTACTGCTGTTCCCAGCATGCTCTGCGCCAGGCTTGCTCTGCGATAGGTGGGCAGGAGGAGGACCATAAACTGGCATAAACCTGCTCCCACGGAAGCAAGCACAGACTAATCCCTTAGTGCCCCGTGGGGGTTCTGCCCTTGGAGCAACAAGAGCTGAAGGCCACTGCCCTGGCACAGTCCTGCCATGTGGGCTGTGTGGCCTGCAGGTAAGGGAGGAAGCGGGTGCATTGTTACCTGCAGGACTGCGGGGATACCCGGCCCCGGTGCAGCCAGGCAGCCCACCCCTGTGGGAACATGCGTCAGATGAGGTGCCCAACAAGCAGCATGAAGCAGGTACGTACTGAGATCTTTTTGGGAACAGGTGAATGTGTGCAATCTGTCAAGCACACTAGTGATCATCAGAAACTGTGGCAACCAACCAGGTGGAAGTGGAAGTCACATGTCTGAGGGTGCCCGTGATCAGGGGCTGTGTGTGGAGCTGGATCCTCAGGTGGAAGAGGAAGTCACGTATCTGAGGGTGCCCGTGAGCAGGGGCTGTGAGGCCCATGGGCTGTGTGTGGAGCTGGGTCCTCAGGTGGGCAGAGGTCTGGTGGGCTCTTTATATTCTACAGCAGTCAGGTGAGATCTAGCCCTGTGTTATTGCCGTTATCAACTCCTGTCTCAGCCTCCTGGGGGTGGGACAAGTGGGAGTCACCATGCGCCACTTATAAAAGGTTTTGTTGTTTTTTTTGTTTGGTGGTTTGTGAAACAAATGCTTATTCTGGTCTGTTTCCCAGTGTGCTCTGTGATGCAAATGTCATAGAAACAGCTTTATGGACAGCTGCAGCCTTGTGACATGTAAATCATGGGAAAGGGACAGAGACCAGCGCAGCCTGCAGCTCTGACCCCTTAGGGAAGCAGGTTCTTCAGCACTTGAACAAAACCACCGGGCTCTAGTTCACGTGCCTGTGTGCTGTGCGGATGGAGAGGGCAGACCCTTGGTCTGACTCTGGGTTCCGTCCCCACCTGCCTGCAGTTGACCAGGCTCAGTTCTGCTGAGCTGGAAGCGGCCCAAGTGGGCGGAAGGAGAGGCAGAAATGCAAACACCTGCCACAAAGGCTGTCCTTGCACGCCATGACCTTGAGGAGCTCGTGTTGGAACCAGGCCACTCTCCATAGCACCTTTGTCTCTGCCACAGCTGGATAAATGCCAGCAGGGCTTGGTGTAGGGACAGTCACAGGAGGGCAACCCAGTGACGACAAGCCAGCAAGGGGCAGGCTTGTCTTCCCAGGAAAATGGTAGTACTCTAAGGGCCCCTGCAGTGGGTAGCGAGGCTGAGGGGTGGGTGTCCTGGAAGAGCAGCTGTGACAGCAAGGCTCAGCTGGGCATGGGCTGGAGTTCCTTTCCCTAGTGCAAAGCAGGAGGCAGCATCAGAGGCTGAGCCCAGGCTGGTACCCGGGGGGAGTCTGCTACCGCACACACAGGCAGCGAGGGCCAAGTCGCCGCAGGCCTGCCACAGTAGCCAGGTAACCATCTGGCCTGGATGTGTGGCTACAACGCCACGGTCCGTGCCATCTGCTGCTTCAAGCAAGAGCTCACGAGGAGCAGTGTCCCTGTTTGAGCCACTATCTTGGGGCAGTTATCAACTGAAAGCCCCTTCACTAGGGACGTGGTTCTCAACTCCAAGCAAACGGCCTGTGGTACGGCCACGTGCCACTTAACTAGTGGACTGGGGCATGCTATGCCCTCATGGAAGGGCTGTGAGCTTACAGTGGGAACTCAGCGCTTTGCCCCAGGGAAACCCCACTGCTGGGGAGGGCTGGTAATTCTGTCGCTCAGCTGAAAGCCACACAGTCCCCGAGACATTTCATGGGAACTGCTGTCTGGGTTTCTGTAGAAGCAGGGCTGCTCATGGCCTCCATGGACAGCCAGCCCAGCCAAAGACCTCTGTGCTGTCGTGGTGCCCCACCTCCCAGCTGTGGGTGATAAATGGAAGACTTCACGACCGCCAGGGGTCAGCACCGAGCCCCCTCCAGGAGCAGCAAACAAGGCCACGACTGAGTCCAGAACTTTTAATAACAGGAGACATGGCATAAGGCAAATGGCGAGCTACAGGGATGTGTCCTGGTGTCTTCTGGCTTCTGAGCAGTGGGGAGATCTCTGATAAGTCTGCTGGGGGGGGGGGTCTCCCAGGAGGCTAGCTGACAGTAGGGACCACCCAGAGCTGCTGTGAGAAGCCATGTCCCCAAGCGCCCTGCAATGAAGCCACCCCAGCTGCTGGCAGTGCGTGTGCCGTCTTCAAGCGCTTCCTGGTCCTTCCTGGACGTGCGGTGCTGACTGACAAGTTTCCCCAGTATTCCGGCTGTAGAGAAGGCCTAGCAAGACCGGGCCAGCAGGGGGCGCCAGCCCAGCAAGAGAGAGCTGCTGCCTGCAGGCCCTCTGATGTGTGGTTCACATCAGATGATGTGGGAGGGGGGCTGCAAGGAGGCCACGCTCAGCTTCAGCTAGACAGTGGATGTCTGAGGCCTGACTGTCTTGAGCTGGGAAATCTTCATGCCACAAAAGCACATACTGGTTTGAGGTGTGTCTCAGTGGGAGCACTTGCCTTGCAGGCATCTGAAGCCCCAGGTTTCATCCCCAGCACTGGGAAACAAGACCAAGCCCCTCTAGGCCCGGGAACCATGAGTACCTCAGGGCTGGTCTCAGTATTATTCTGGCTAGAGGTGGGTCAGTCCCCTCTCTCTGAAAATGTACACCCTTTTTTAAACTGCCTTGGTCTCCAGAGCACAAAGCTTCCCTGCCCCAATGGCTTTTGCCATCCGCAGACCCAGTGTGGCGTGTCCTGGCCACCTGCCTACCATGCTGCTTTTTGTTAGTACCCGCTGGGGCGGGACTCTGCCTGGTCTCTGCACACAAGTGCTTTCCCTGACTGGCTCTCCTGGCCACTGTGGATCTGCCTGAACATTCTGCAGGCAGAGTGCTGAGGGAAGAGGTACCGCCAGCCAGGCTCAGGAACTGAGAGCCCCAACCCCATCCCCAGGGAGTGAGGGAGTGGCCCTTTCCTCCCCGGGAAGGATGGATGTCTCCTTCGCAGCATGTACTGAGGAGAGCAGCAGGTGAAATGAGCAGTCCTTACAGGTAAGGTCTGTAATGACGAGTTGTGAGAGCCACAGAGGAGGGCTGGATTAGGTGGGGTTGAGAGACCACTCTGAGCGCTCGCCTACACTGAGGCTCTGGGTCCCACCCTCAGCACGGCACACAGACCAGCGAGGTGAGGCCCTAGAGTGTGGAGAAGCTCCCATCACAGGCTGAGGTGTGTCCCCAGGGGAAGGAGAGCAGCAGACGCGGTGTGGGTGGTTCAGAAGCAGCACGGCTGTGTGGCCATGGCCGCCTGGGAGAGCACCACCCCCAACTCCCACTATGTGCGGAGCTTCTTCAGTTCTAGCTTCTGTAAACTGCCCTCCCACTTCTCTGGGAGGTGCTGGCCTAAACACTGTCATAGGGGAAAGACAGCGCTAGGTCATAGCTGTACCCAGCCATGGTGTCACAAGGAGATCGGCAGACAGGAAGAGGGCTCTGAAAGGCCAGCTGGTCCACTGCAAACTCATAGGCATGGATCAGGCCACGATGCCTAGGGGAAGCAGAGATGAACACCAGTCAGCAAGGCTGCTGTGGCACAGGCATGCAGTCGAGGCTAGCCCTCCGTTGTGACAGTATGTGCGCGGAGCCCACACTATCAGATACACAGACGCCATGACTAAGGTGAGCAGGGAGCCCCAAAAGACAATGTTTAAGAAGAGGCATCGCCTCTCTGTCAAGCTGATTGCGATCCTGCTCTGCCCCAGATATAGGAGCAGCTGCAGAATGCTTCAGACAGACAGTAGTCACTGTGTACCCTGCCCTGAGAGGAGTATGTGACTGGGAATGGGGCGGGGGTGGGGCGGTGGGGGGTACCGATGCAACCACACTGAGCCATTCCTCAGGATGTGCCCAAACCCGCACCGACCTCCTGTGACAGGCGAAGTTGTCCATGTCCGAGTTGCGCACCACCTTCTCATAGGGCACGTTGGCAGTGATCAGGCTGTGGCTATTGAAGGAGACGTGGCGCACAGGGTGCCTGGAGCCACAGGGAAGAACACTGTAAGGCTGGAGCAGCCTGCCCGGCTGTGCACCCTGGAACTCTCTAGGCAAACTTTCCATTATGACGAAGCAGACACGAGCCAAGCCTTTGCCTCCATTTTGCATGCACCTGCACCCTTTCCACATTTCAACCAACTGCTTCAACAAGTTGGTGTGTTTGGGATAGAAGGATGTTCACTTTGAGCTAAACCTGCTACATGGCAGATGTTGATGTAGCCAACAGAAGTGATGGCTACAACTGATAGTCAGGCTGTGATCCAGGAGACAACAGCGTGCAGTCTCCTGGAAATGGGTGCTTGTCCTCAGAGGTTCCTCTGCAGAAAGGAGTCCCATGCCACCCCAACTGGGGCTGACTGAGGCCACCGGGGAGCAGGCCTTCTGGCTGGAGGATAACAGAGTGATAAAGAAGGGCTCGGCGAGGGAAGGCTGAGGGTGGGTGGTCAGACAAGCAGCCAGACTAGAGCTGGGTGCTGACCAGGACTCCTGCAAGAGAAATCCTCACTTCCCTGGGCTTCCCTCGAGTGCTGGAAAGACATGCTGGGTGTGGGCATCCTGAAAGGGCCACTGCAGAAGCCCAGAAAGGACAGTGCTGTCCTGGAGGTGCAGAGAACCAGCTCTCTACTGGTTTTCCTGAAATTGGGGCAATGCAGGATTCTAGTGTGGGAGTTTGTGCTGCCCTTTGGCGCCACCTGGTGGCACTATGGTGCATCACCATGGACGTTAGGGAAGGGTGGGTTAAGAGCAGTGTGTTACCACTGGGAGCTGATAGAAGCTGTTGGCCAGAGAATTCACCAACCTATAAATCAAAAAAAATGAAGGCAAAGGTAGAGCTGCCTTGACTTTGCGTCTTGTGGGAGAGATGCACGTATGCTCTCCGCTGTGCACTTCCACAGCGCCACACTCTCTTTACAGAGGCGCTGACGCTCAGCTAGGCAGGACTCTGGGGCACGTGAGCGGTGGGAGATCCAGGTTGCTTCTAAATTCAGAGCTGAGGCAGGCCCACAGGAGCAATTTTACCAGGAGGCACCAGTCAGAGTCTCCTCTGCTCAAGGCTACATGAGCTGTCTTAGCTGGCACTACTTAAATTGCACACTATGTGCCCATCTTCATAGTGAGAGAAGGGGCAAGCCACACACCTGGACACAGTCTGGCACACGGGGACACATGACAACCCATCCACCATCACCTGGAAATTCTCCTCTCATAACTAAATGAAGGAATCTACAGTAACCATAGGTGTGTAAAGGTTCACTCTAAGAAACTAGGACGCTCAGCAAGGCCGCGTGTTACTCAGGGTGAAGTAACGGAAAAGAGAGAGGAGCTGAAGTCTCAGGACTGGGCTTTCTAGGTCTCCTCTCCTGCAAAGGTGCTTTCAGGAAGGCGGCAGTGTGGGCACAGGTGGCCTGGGGACGCCCACACACCGCAGGCCAGCTTACCTGGAGTGAACCTCCCACAGCTTCTGGTTCATGCGGTAATCCCACACGGACACCAGTCCCTCCTCGCCCCCGCTGACAATCTTCCAGTCATCCATCTGGACTGCGGACACCCCCAGCTGATGGGCGGACAGTGACAGGGCGATTTTATCGCTGCGGAGGTCATGGAGCCTGACTCTGGAAGATGCAAGAAGAGCACCAGCAGGAGAGGGTTAGTGAGGAAGCCTGCAGCCCTGCCTGCTTCACCTGTGTGGTCCCTCAGCAGTCCATGGGGCTCCCCTGCGGGGCTGACCAGCTACAACAGGACAGGTGCTGTCTTATGATCAGACAAACCCGACGCAGACTCTGGCAAGGCAGAGGTAAAGCGTACACGGTCCCAAACTTCATCTACGAGATGCACATACTCGCCGCTTCCAGTGTCCTGCGGGTCATTTTAACTCACTCACTCCCCAGGCCTGCAGGCATCATGGAAAACTTGTCTTTTGCTCAAAGTGAACATCTGCCTGTCATCGCGTGGTCCCCGGGTCCAACCTGATGCACGTGCCGAGGATGAAGGTGGCTACTGCAGTTCTGTGCCAGAAAAGTTGACTTTGGGACAAATTTTACCAAAGCCATGGGGACCTAACTTCCTTTTTACAGACAGCATGTTTTATGGATTTCAAAATCTGCTTCCCTGGTCTCTATAATCTCCCCAGCTTTTCTGTTTGAGTTCGTTTTTTTTTTTTAAAAAAATCTACAAAATTGAAAATTTATATGAATAAGTGACTTTGTAGAAAGAATAAGTGACTTTCTAGAAAGAACAGATTAAGTGATCAAGAGCAACGGGCAAGGACTGGCCAGGTGTGTAAGGGGCAGCTGCCCACAAGGGCTCTGAAATCCAGAAGCCAGGGGAGGAGGCCGTCAGCACAACTAACATCAGGCAGACAACAGGACCACAGGAAGCCCCTGGAGACTAGCTGAGCTACCATGTACTGCACACAGAAGAAACCCGCAGTCAGCTCCACGAGGGCTGAAGCAACCACATGGTGGCTCACAGCCATCTAGAATGAGATCTGGTGCCCTCTTCTGGCATATTGTATACATAACAAATAAATAAATAAATCTAAAAACAACTTTAAAAAAATAAAAATGAGAAAACACGATGAACAGAGTAAGGACACTCAGGCTCCTGTGGGCTCGCCCCGTGTGCTCATCAACACAGCCCAGGGACAGGCTTTGGTTTCAGACAGCTTGGGCAGCCTCCCTACACCACATAATGTGGTAAAAACAACAAAACTAACACCTTTACTGCTCTGCTGGGCTCGGGAGCTGCCTCTCCACTACTTGAGAACGGCAGAGCTTTAGAGCAGAGCAGCTGGGGGGGAGGGGGAGGCTGCTGCCCTCAGTCCACACTGCAGCCGTGAGGAGCCACGCAACACCTTGACTTTTGCTTCAAAACAAGCATGCATCTTCCAGAATGAAGACACAGACCCTGGACACGAACTTCACGAGAAGGCAAGAAGGAGCACAGTGTGACCAGCAGCGAGCGACACGGAGCATAGGTGCATCACACCTAAAGAAGGTCCTGGAGAAAAATGGGCTGATAATGCCCAGGGGTTAGTGCTAGTCAACACTATCACAATAAAAACTACATTCTGGAAACTGTCATCTTAACAATGGGAGCATATAAAGAAGTTTTAAGCAGCCTGGGGGAGAAGGAATTGCCTGTTAAGAAATGATCATTAGACTTCCAGGGAGATTAGAGGCAGCATTAGAGATGCCATGAATTTGAACGCCTGGATGGGGATGCTCTAAGTAACTGCATCACATCGGGCAGCCACAGGACACACCCACAGTGGAGCACTGGCAGACATTCAGAGCTCTACCTGTCAGCAGGTGACATGTCTACACCACCTGCAGAGGGGCCAGGGGGACAAGGACTGCTCAGTTGAGGCATAGGTCACGGCCAGTCCTCCTGTAGTGTGAGCAGGTGTGTGTGGCGACAGGCAGCTGTCACGGGGCTGCGTGTGCTGAGGCCCCTATCACGCTTGCTTTTAGGTGCGGAGCATGCTTCCTATCAACGCGGTTCAGAAGTTAAATGCTAACAGCAGCTCCTTGGGAAGAGAGGTGGGGTTTCTGCTTTATTCCAGATGTGACTACACTGTTTAAAAGTCAGGCCTCAGAGGGTGTTGGCTCCACCCTGGAGCGCACAAATGCGCACACCTTGTTTCAGACAGTTTATCTTTTTCATAGCTAGTGATAAGTAGGTATATATAACATGGAACCACAGAAGTTGGGCATCATGGTACAATCCAGAGTCCTAGTACCAGGGAGGTAAAGGCACAAGGACCAAGAGTTCTAGGTCGTTCTTGACTACATGGCTGTAACAAAGCAAGTTCAAGAAAACCTGTTGTAAAAAACATACTACCACCGTTGACAACGAAACAACCAACAATCACAGTCTTGGGATGCAGAATCAAGGCCACACGGCAAGATGGCAGTGCAGGCTATGGCTACAAGTGCCACTCCCTGTCTCCAGCGAGGGGCTCTAAGTGCACACAGCTGCTTGTCCTCAGGCCTCCGGAGGCCAAGAGATCCAAGGCTGTGGGGCACCCAGGAGGGAGCCTGGGGCTGGAGCCCAGCATGGGCTTTTGAAAAGATGGGGGTGGAGTGTAAGCTGGCTATCAAGAGCCCCTCAGTGAGTGTTTACCGTGTGGCCGTAACACACGGATGCGGGTAAACACATTTGGTCCCTTAGTTCAGAGTTTGCCGTCTGACTCTCTACTGTGTGTAGAGAGCGGCATGATGGTGTCAGATGAAGACAGTCGCAGAAACATCAGCAGCTCAGGTTCACTAGGGAAACAGAAACCCACCCTGTGGAAGACCAGTCTTCTGACATCTTAGAGAGACATCTGGCTTCTTGTCTCAGATAGAACTGAGTCCTGTCCACCCAAGCCATCAAATTCACATTAGGAAGCAGGTATCAGCCCAGAGCATCTGACAAAGTGTAGTACCAGCCCCAAAGGCAGCATGCCCTGGCAGAGCCAGCAGCCTCAGCACTCAAACTGCAGATTCCATGCTGGGAAACAGGTAGCCCAGCAAATGGGTGGAGATGTGCCAGGCTGACTGATTCCAGGGACAAGAAGGGGCCAATGGTAGATCCTGCGAATCCTCATCTAGTGAGTATCACCAACCTTGCTTGCTGAAAGAAAAATAATTGGTCTGAAAGCTCTAATTGTCTTATATTTAATATTCATGGATGGGCTTGGAGGCCAGCCCCACACCCCCTCTGCAGCATTCACTAATGAAAACCGCACCATAGGAGGCAGCTTTAGCCCGCCAATTAAAACAAAAGACACCAGAACCTTCCAAAGACTCCAGCAGAGGAGCATCCATCAGATGGGCAGGAAAACGCGCTGGAACGGAGAGGGAGGCACGCTCTGGTTGGTCCTGTGTGAAGAGCTTTGAATAACTCATTATAACACTTGCAGATGGAGTGAGCGTAATGTTCGCGCCCTGCACGTGCCCTGGCAGCAGGCACCACACACAAGCACACCACAACTTTCTATGTGCTGGGCAGGAAGGAAGCGAGAAGACTCTAATTGGGGGGTCACACCTTGGGGCGTGTTTCCTACTGGTTTGGACTCCACAGTCCCGGATGATAACAAGGAGACTGTGCTGGCAAAGCTGGCAGTGCCCAGACTCTGGGTTGGCTGTTCTTCAGGAAGAACGCAACCTTGGCTACAGTCAGATCCAGAAAATAAAGGAAAATGCATGGAAAACATTAACACACAAGCATTTTAAAATTATGACTAAATGAATTTGGGAAAACTGGTATTTTTAAAAGGTTAGTGCACACTTCCGCCTGACCTTGCTGTCCCTGAGCTGTGGAGGAAGGCTGCTCATAGGTGTATATGCAGAATCCATGCCTCACTCACAGCACCGAAGCTTTCTGAGTGTGCATCATAATAGCAACGGGAAACACATTTTTAGATGCATGGCATATCCAGCTTTGTCCAGCTGGGCTAAGCTTAGCATGTTCTGTGCCAAACCAGCATTGTGGTGTGAGGTTTCCTCATGAAATACAAGCAGCTGTCCCTTTGGGGTGATCCCCGAAGCTCTTAGCACCTGATTCCTCAAGGAATCTTCAAAAGGCCAGCCTGGGACAGCACTGATGGCCAAAGCAAAAGCTGAAGTACGGACACTTCTAGCTAACATTTCCACTTTAACTCTGCAGTGAGAATTCGCAGGCTGGCCCAGCAGAACACTCAGGGCAAGCCTGGTGACCCGAGTGTCATCCTTAGAACCTTGGTAAGAGTGGTTGGAGAGAACCCATGCCACAGCTGTCTGTGTGTCTGTGTGCACAAGAGTGCAGGTGCCTACAGAGCCCAGAAGAAGGCATCCGGTCCCCTCAGCAGGATCTCCAGGCAGTTGTGAGCCACCTGCTGTGGGTGCTGGGAGTCAAGCTCAGTTTCTCCGCATGGGCAGTGCATGCTCTTAAGTCGAATCATCTTTCTGCCCACTCACCACACAGCCCGAGCTGTGCTGAGATCTGTGGCTAACCGCCCAGGCAGCACACCACCACACACAACTCCAACACAGAGGTCCTCCCTTCATGTATGGAGACTGTTTGCAAGCCTGGCATTTGGAAGGATGTTCACTCTACCTAGTACACCCTAACCAAAAGATGTAGGGAAGTCCAGCCGGAGGCCAGTTGAACATAAACAGGGCGGAATCGGAACTGGAAACACACTCAATTTTTATGGTCAATTAATTTTTAAGAATGGAAAGAACAATCTTAACAGAGCTGAGACAACTGAGCATAAAGCCACACCCCTACCTCACACCACACCCCAAATTACCTCACAGGTCATGCATTTCAAATATAAGACATTAAATTATAAAACACAAGAAAACAGACTAATAACCTTAGAGTAGGAATTTTTTTTACAAATAAGTAATAACACAAGCAATAAAAGAAAAACTAGATAGATCACACTCCATCAACATTTAAAGCCCATATTTTAAAGACCATTTTCAACAAGTAAACAGCTTACACAAGAAGAAGAATTACTTGCAAATGACACATCTGACAAGGGACTTACAGATGGAAAACTTGAAAAACCCATCACAACACAACAATAAAAGTCTCAATTAAAAACAGGATTTGAGTGTGAGTGTGGTAGCTCATGCCTGTAATCCCAGAACTCAGCAGCAGATACAGGACTGCCCTTAGTTCTACAAAGCAAGTGCTAGGCCACTTTGCTACACGGTGAAACCATATCTCCACTTGTACTCTGACTCAAAAACAGGATTTCGATAGTCATCTCTCCACGGAAGACACGCAGATGAACATAAGACAGGAAAACAGGTCCTTAGGCGCCAGCATGATGCAGATCAAAGGACGAGGAGACACCTCACAGACGAGGCTGACTGCCACACGGGCTGAGGATAATACATGGGCTGAGGAGACAGAGACTGGAAGATTCCCCAAGGCCAGGACAGGCAGGATGAACAGCCAAACAAGAAGGGTGTGGCAATTACCACTGAAGCCAGCAACTCAATCCCTAGGTGTCTATGCCCAAGAAAATTGAAGATATACAAAAAACTACACAAGAATTATAATGGTCAAAACTATTAAGAGATTTAATTAATTAGGCCACCCAGATGTCCACTAGCTTAACAAGATGGACAGAATGATGTCTGCCAGTGATGGATATTAGTTGGCCATTAAAAAGAAGTGACTAATGTCTGGATACAAGCTACCCCTGGGCTTACCTTGAAAACACTGGACCAGGTAGGAATACGTCATAAAAGGCCATTTCAACCATTTTTATGTGCGTCCACAGGTAAATGCACACCAAAGGAAAGTCACGTAATGGTTGCTCAGAGTGGAGGGCATGGGGGAGACAGCAGTGACAGCTCCCAGTGCAGAACTTCTCTCTGGGGTACTGCCCTGGAATTGACTGCATTTAAGCTGGTGGGTCGCACGGCACATGAGTTCTGCCTCAAGGAAGTGGTTCTGAAAATGGACTTGTGCTGGGGAGGCAGCTTTGTGGGTAAAATGCTTGGCAGACAAAAATAAAGACTTGAGTTTGGCCCCTCAAGACCCAGCTAAAGATGGACACAGCAGCACGCCTGTAATCCGGCTCTCCTATGGTGAGATGAGAGGTAGGGACAGGAGAATCACCAGAAGCTGGTGATTGAACACATAGCCAACATGGAGGAGGTGAAGCTGAAGACTCTGAGCTTCATTCACACTTGTGCTGTACCAACACCCACCCCCCCACATGGATGTAAAGGCACAGACATGCACAGACACACACACGCATGTACACGCACAGACACATGCGCACACACACGCATGGATGTACAGGCACACAGATGTACACACACATGGATGTACACGCACAGACACGCACAGACGCACACACACACACAATAAGTAAGCTGTATATCTGGGGAGAGTGGCTGAGAGCTCGTGGTCAAGGAATGTGTCTTAGCACCCTGACAGTTGCAGTCTTGTCCCAGCACTGACTCTGATCCTGACCCTCCCTCCCTCCCTCCCTCCCTCCCTCCCTCCCTCCCTCCCTCCCTCCCTCCCTCCCTCCCCTCCAGACCCTGGGTTTCACCGTCCAAGGCACACAGGGAAGTAATCTCACTGCTCCAAGTTTTCCTCCACTCACTGACAGGAACGCGGAGGTTCTGGGTTCAGTTTGCTGCTCTCGGCAGTCTGCTGACAGACTGCAGCAGAGCACCCGGGGAAGTGGCTCTGCCAGGAGGCTTCCTTTCACACTGTTTCAGTGCTTTCTGTGGTCCTGCCCTGAAGAGGGGTTCCCAATACAACTGTAGGGTGGGGCAGGAATGAGTTTAAAAGGAAAGCGCAAGCCGGGCGATGGTGGCACACGCCTTTAATCTCAGCACTTGGGAGGCAGAGGCAGGCGGATCTCTGGGAGTTCGAGGCCAGCCTGGTCTACAAGAGCTAGTTCCAGGACAGGAACCAAAAAGCTACGGAGAAACCCTGTCTCGAAAAATCCAAAATAAATAAATAAAATAAAAGGAAAGTGCAGACTAGGACTTAGCTTTGAGGACAGTGTGTCCATGGAGCTACTCCTAGCCACTGGGCACAGCTGCCCTGGCCTGCACATGGAAGAAAACTTATCCATAAGGGCTTTCAAACATTTTAATTATTTCACAGAATTAAAATTATTATTTACATAGCTGGACTCTTAGATGAGGCAGGGAATCTTGACTTTTCCTCAGAGGCTAACTGTAAGCCCTCACTGCAGACACAAGTCCAGGTCCGTAAACTGGGTTTATTCTAAGGGGAGTGGGGGGTGGAGCTCTAATGCTGAGGGAACCCTGTTCCTGCCTGTCATCTCAAGATTGATGTTGTATGAGGAACCCTGGGACCTCCTTGCTTTATTTTAAAAAACTTAATTCTGCTACATCCTAATAAAATGGGTTTCTAAAAATCAAATTTGGGCTCCACGCTGACCAGAGGACACATGGCTCCTCATCTAGTTACCATGGGTGATGAGGTGGGTACACTCCAGAGGGAAACGCCAGCATTACTGAGAATGCCTACGTGTTTGGAGGACAGTTTGCGGCGAGAGACAGCTAACAGTGGCTGTGACATTCTGGAGTTATCTGGGCTAAGGTCTTCACACATGAGGGGCTCCTCTGCTCTGGAGCAGAGCCCTGGGTTCCTGCCAGCAACAAGAAACTCATATTGTACACACATATCAGTCCACTGCCCAGGCCTGATACCTGGAAGTTCCCAAGAGCCCCTAACATTTGCTCCACTGGAAAACAGAGGAGACTGCTCAGTTCACAGGATGTGGTTTGTTCCCCTGTCCACACACAGGGGTTACTTGCAAAGTTAGGCAGCGGTTGTGTTGGTGTGTGTGTGTGTGTGCAAGGGCATGCATGTGTGTAGTGTATGCATGTATGCAACTGTGAGCAAAGGCATGTGGAAGTCAGAGTTAATGCCAGCTGTCCTCAATTGCCCTCTACTTTATCTTCTGAGAAAGGCTGAACCCAGAGCTCTCTCATTTGCTGGCCACTGAATTCTGAGGATAGTCGTGCCTGTTTCCCTTCCCCGCAGGGTTACAGATGAATGTGACAATCGCTTTTGTGGTTGTTATTGTTTTTAGAAAGGGTCTCAGCATGTAGTTTTTGCTGGCCTAGACCTCACTACATAGACTAGGTTTGAACTCACAGAGATTCCCTTGCCTCTGCTTCCCAAGTGCTCACATGGGTTCTGGGATCCAAATTTAGGTCATGTTTGCCCCGCAGTCATTTACTGACTGAGCTATCTCTCTAGCCACTGAAGCCTTAGCACAGCAAACTCAGACATCCATCTGCAAGCCCCACATTCTGAGTCACCGGAGGAGTCCCTGTGAGAGAGGGACAGAGCCTTCTCCCCACAAAGCACGTTCAGGCTCTTTGCTCTAGGTGGGGTGGGCTGGGGTGGGGCTCGGGATACAAACACTATGTGATCCAACAGTGGCTTCTGCAAGCTGCTACTCCACTGGGACAGAGCTCTGGGACCTGGCACAAAGAAACCCCAGAGCAGAGCAGCCCCGCACCTGCAGCCCGGGGCTGGGCCCAGGGGAGCGGTGCCAGCAGCCCTGGTGACTGGCCAGTCTACCTCTCTCTGGGGCACTGAATCAGACGCAGTAGGTAACTAGCCAAAAAGCAGAGAGAAAGCAAAGGAGAAGACAAGACAAGGGGGAGAAAACTAAACTTTGGACTGGAAGGGTCTTTTTAAACACTAATCCTGCGGTGCTAAAGGCTGGCACTGGCCCCTGGACCAGGAAAACCGACTTCCTCAGCCAATGTGTTAAAGAGAAGGCCGCTAATCAGCTAAATAGAAACTGGAATCTGTTCCCATCAAGTCTCTTTCCCGTCACCAGAGGGACACGCAGTGCTTTGAAATACACTCTTGGCATCACTTGGCAGGCAGCCCTATTGTGCTGAGCACGGCCAGTCTCTTAGGTTATTGTTTTTAATATCAGAAAGCGAGCTTTTCTGTGCCAAACAAATTCTGTAACAGGGGACAAAAGATATTCCAAGTGGTCTCGCTGGACCATCCACCAACTGCCTGAAAAGAGGACCAACCATCCTGTGTGCTTCAGAAGCGAAGCAGAGGCATAGAAGGTCCAACTATTACCTAATGCAAGACTTCGCTCCAAGTCCAGAGGATGGAGTGGGGGTTGGGGACTGCAGGCAAGGCTCAAGCATGAGGCACTCACGCTCAGGGCCACAGATGACCGTCATTTCAGCCTGGACCTACCTCCTGTCCATGTTGCCGCTGACCATGAGGTGGGGAGGGCTGTCCCGGAGGTTGACACAGGTGAAGTCACCGAGCGCATTGCCGAGCTTTGAGAGACAGCGTTCTGCTTCCAGGCTATACACCAGGATCTGAGAGGGGGAGAGCATAGATGTCAGTCTCACACAGCAGAGGGACGTCACACACTTCTTACTGTGCCACCTTTGAGGAATGAGCATTTCACCGTCCCCAGAAGACACTGGGTTACTCAATGGCTTGGACACTTCCCAGGGGCATAGCTACTCAATTGACAAAAGACTAAGAAAGGAAAACCAAAGAGGTCTTTGGCCAAAGCAAAAGCAGGAGAAAGAGACACACGAATGGCGGGTCAGCAGCCTGCTTTCCCCACACTGCTGCACTGAAGCCCAGCCCAGGTGATTGTTTTCTGTTTGTTTGAAAGGAAAGAAGGCTACAGGTCACTGGCTTCAAATTCGGGGTCAACTGAAGAGCGTACAGAGGCCCTAGGAAGCTGCACCAGACAGTGCATGGAGCTACGGCCCAACAGCACCTTCTTCCGCCTTCTTCCCCACTCTCCCCTTGGTTTGGTCATGAAAGCCGGTGAGAAGATGCTTGTGGGCTCCACACAGTGCAGTCCTCCTGGAAGGTGTCTGCACTGCTTCCTCAGCAAAGGGGAATAAAGGACGGATTGCACAGAAGTCCCGAGAGTTAGTTTTTTAATGAAAGAAATTATTAGCTCATGGGAGGCATTCAATGAACAGTACAGGACCCAGGCCTCCTCACTGCACCTCTGCTGACTTCTGCTGAGCATGTGAGCACACTGAGCTGGGTTTGCAGAGCAACTCAGCAGCACTCCTATAGAGACCATGCTCTCTCTCCTGGTTAACCCAGACACTTCTGAGTGGAGAGTCTTATGTCGGTCCTGAGAAATTCCTAACAAGTAAAATCATCTCCTCTGTGGGAACAGTACACATTTCTATACCTGAATCTTTGAGACTCTGTGGTTGTCTAACACCACAGTCACAGCTACTGCTAACACTGGAAGGAAAGACAGCAGAAGTCACAGATTCTCAGTACCTAATGCACAAGCCAAGATGCAGCTAAGATGAAAAGTTCCTGACAGAAAGTTGGGTTTGTTTACTTATTTATTTTAAAAACAGGGTCTTGCTATATAGTTCTGGCTGTCCTGGAACTCAGCCTGTAGATGAAGCTGCCCTTGAACTCAGAGTTCCTCCCGTACCTCTGCCTCCTGAGTGCTGGATTTAAAGATATGCACCATCCCTAGCTCCTGACAGAAAGCTGTTTCTAATAGACACGTGATCAAATCCATCTTCAGCAAATGAGCTGGACATTATCACAGGTGGCTCCTCAAGGATGAAAAGTGAAAATCAGCAACCTGATGGTGTGTCTTGAAAGCGCCCCCAGCACTGAGCAGTGTCTGTGGAAAGACACTCCAGTGCCCTGCCCTGCGCGCAGAGAGGGTCCACAGTGCCCCCCAACAAGCACAACTACTGGGCGACAGTTTTAAAAGAGCAGCTCATCTTTTTGGAGCAACCATTTTGGATTTAATTATCATCACAGATTTCAATATTCTGGATTGATCTGTTTGTTTTTAAAGTACACCAGTGCACACAGCAGGAAGGCAGATGGACCTACAGGAGCAGGCAGAGGTAAAGTACAAGGACTGAGGCTCACACAAGCCAGCAGCAGCCTCCACTTTTTCCCAGTTCTGTTTTGACAAGTGGATCAATCATCTCTGAGTGGTACAGGGAGATAATCCCCGCCAAAAAGACTGCAAATTCATCATAAAGACATCTAAGTCAGCAGTCAAGGATTTCTAAAATGTTCAATAATTCAACGGATCAGAACTATCCAAAGAGAACCTTTACCATTGCGTTTAGTTAAAGACCACAGAGATTGGAAAACACATTACCATCTCGAAGGCAGGTCTTCCACGCTACAAGTCCCTTAACGACCTTTACCATGGCTCCCTCCCTCCCACTCTCTCTCTTTTAATAAGGTTGAGCAAATGGGACTTCATTTTATCTGATTGCCACAGACGAGTGATATCAATTATTCATGCTCACACTCCCTCTTGTTAAGACCATGCATTAGACGAATTTTTCTCTTTATTGCCCTACTTGGGTGAGTCTTAACCCACGACCACTTGAGTTGTTCTCAGAGGTGTTCAGAGATGCTGGAGAGAAGGGGAAACTCCCCCCCAGATGCAATCTGGGAGCAGATGCTTGGCACTAATGTGGCCAGTGAGTCGATAGAGCGGCCAAGCAGCAAATGCAGGTTCAGCAGTGTTAGCAGCAATCATGATGCAAGCATGTGCTGTCATTCTCTGTGTTCCTAGGAGTTCTTCTAAAGCAAAGCCCAGACTGCTGTGCACTGAAGGCATCTGCACTATGAGATCAAGTTCTCGTGTCACTGTTTTCTAGTGGACCTGCATGACCCTCATGTGAACAGAAGCATCTTCTTCGTAAGGGACTGGGCAGGGAGTTTTCCGTTTCCGCTTACTTCCCCCTCTGAGAGCTGAAGTCATTTCTGATAAAACATAGCTTTCGAATCCTGACTTTCAACTATTCTGACTGGTCTCAACTATACTTTTAAAGATATATTACAACTGAAAAACTGTAACGTATCTCATAGTAAGTTATAAGAATAAATTACATAATAGAAGAGTGTGACCCATCTCCAGGAACCAGCCACCCGGAACAGTCTAGTAAGAAGAAGTAGATTTTGAGTGTGAGGGTCTATCTCTCTTGCTCTGAACATACAAGGCATTTCTGTGAGCTTGGTATTTCACAGCTGCTTCTCCACAAGTAGCTCTGGTTCTTTTGAATGGAGAACTTTTGTGCATATATATTTCCATATGGTAAGTTGTTTCTATTCAGTTTTTGATAAAACATTCAACAGCCAGTGACAAACACTTATGAATCCTTTTCTGTGCAGCAGGACTAGAGTGAACGGGTGTGGCAGCCAACATACTGACAGCTGAAAGAGCTGTGTCTGTACCAGCTGCTGCTAGCCCAGCCGCCCCACACTCCCACACATGGGACCTGCCTCTTCTGGGACCACAGAGCCATCGTGTTGCTATGCCCTAGCAGCTGGGGTCTCAAGCAGGAGGAGGGCTGTTGTACTGGTCACACAGTCAGGATGGAAATGGTCACAGGTCCAACGTCTGGAAAGCATCAGCAACTACTCTGGGCAGGGAGGTCTGTATCTTCTCCATGTGACTGGTTTGTGCTGGAGTCTAGAGGCTGCGGGATTCCAGCCAAATCCTGATAGAAGGGCCAGAAGATGGTTACTACCCTCTCAGTGGGGTTGGTTCAAAGCCTGCCACCCACTCCTCCACCCTTTGAAACCAGGACTCAGCACAGCAAGTTCTTCCTAAACACAGGACTGACATCACCCATCTGTGAACATGAGCCACCAACAGACAGAGATGTCTTCAAAGAGCTTTGGAGCCTTGCCGAGAGAGAAACTGTGTCATGTTCTGATGAACAAGGAACACAACTGATTTAATTTTACCAAAACTGCAGAAAGTGGCTGGCTCACCTCCTCAGGACCTTAGCCACCTTGGCAACACGGTCAGCAGTGGACAGAGCCTCGTCCCACAACAACTACACTAAGAACCTTTGGAATCCAAGAGCGTTTGCCTGCTCCCCTTTAAGCAAGGGGTGTGCTGAATGGACTCAGAGGGAAGAGCTGACCCAAGAGTTGCAGACTGTAGACACAGCTGCCCGCTCCCTCCCGGCCACCCTCCGGGCCTCTTCCTTCACTACCACATACACTTTGCTCTTTGAGAAAAGCCATGGTCAGAAGCCAGTTCTGAACAGAGAGCGTGGGCTCGCGCTCTCCATCTGCACCCACTTTAAGTGTACTCTGCCCTCTCCACTACCACCCTTGGCATGAAGGCTTCTCCCCTCTCAGCAGAGCAGGGGGTGTTTTGGGTCAATGCACTGCATCTGGTGTTCCCAAGTGCCACCCTGAACCGTGTCATCAGCCTGCAGCTCGCAAACAAGGAGGGGAAACAGCCCAAGACTGCAGTTTTGAAGGCCGGGTGTGGCTTTGTTACCCAGCCCTTACACAGTGGAGAGTGCTTCCTCAACCAGGGCTGTAAGGTCCCTGGAGCAGAAATGCTGCTGCCCACTGTCTTTCAGTGTGACTAGCAGAGACCAGATGCCATGGTAGTTATGTGGGCCTGCATCTTGCTAGGTGTGTGCATTTGTGTTTGGTGATAACCAGCAAGGATTGGTAACCAAGCAAACCTAGAATCCACTCCAGTTTGTGCTTAACTCTTTCCTCCATTAGGTGACCTTGGGGATCCACAGGGAGATGTCTCATCCTGCCCCAATCCTGTGGGCTCCCTTGTTGTCTGACAAGTTGGCAGACCAGGAAGCTTGGCAGTAGTGGATTTTAACAGTACTGTATTTTATTTTTTTTTAAAGTTTTTTATTTTTTTTTTAAAGATTTTTATTTATTATGTACACAGTGTTCAGCCTCCATGTATGCCTGCAGGCCAGAAGAGGACACCAGATCTCATTACAGATGGTTGTTAGCCACCATGTGGCTGCTGGGAATTGAACTCAGGACCTCTGGAAGAGCAGTCAGTGCTCTTAATCTCTGAGCCATCTCTCCAGCCCTTAACTGTATTTTAATAAGACTGCCTGAAGCTGGGCAGTGGTGGCGCACGCCCTTAATCCCAGCACTCGGGAGGCAGAGGCAGGCGGATCTCTGTGAGTTCGAGGCCAGCCTGGTCTACAAGAGCTAGTTCCAGGACAGGAACCAAAAGCTACAGAGAAACCCTGTCTCGAAAAATCCAAAAAAAAAAAAGACTGCCTGAGAGTAAAACAGTCCCACTGGTCAGCTTTACAGACCAGATTAGGATAACACACACCTTAATTCCAGTAGCCACACTAGTTGCCATAGAAACTGGTTGGGGCATGCCTTTAATCCCAGCCCCAGAGAGGAATATAAAACGGGGGAAGACAGCTCTCAGATGCAGTCTCCTGAGATTCCAGGAGGCAGGATCGCCATTTCAGACTGAGGTCGAGGTAAAAACCAGTGCTGGCTGCTTTGGTTTTCAGATCTTCAGGTTGAACCCCAATTTCTGACCCTGAGTTTTTATTAATACGTGTTTCACTTAGCAAACAGCTTCTCAAAGTGCAAATCAAGTCTGTTACCAAACAGCCTTTTGCACATTCCATTCACTCAAGGGAAGCAGTACAATTCACAGAAGTCCAAGGTGATGGGAGCACTGAGACGAGAAAAGAATGAGGGAGCCTGGCCAGGGGCTACTCTGGGGACACCTGACAATGCCAGGTGGGGACCCAGCATCTGGCAGCAGAGAATAGCACAGCTGAGATCTCTGTATAAAGCTAAGCCTGTGGGGTGACGGTGAGCCCATGTCTGGAGCAGCTCAGCTCAGCTCAGCACAGGAGAGCACAATGCTCCCCCAAACCCAGAGCTACCAGACCTTTGTGGGACCTACGAATCAACACCAGTCATGCACTGGCTCACAATAAAGGACGAGTCCTACAGCCGAGACAGAGAAGCAAGGATGGGATAACAAGGTATTGGCCGTTTCAGGTAAAGGCCACAGAGTCAGTGTGTGGAGGGTCACCTACCATGTGAGAAACACAGCAAACTGAGTGTGTTTGAGAAACTGAACCCAGATTCTAGAAGTCATGGTAGACAGACAAGCTAAGCAAAGCCTGAGGGTGAACCAGGTAGCAGGAAGCTGGTTTTGAACAGTTCCTCAGTACACACGCAGAGAGGTAGATGGGAGGGAGTGGGGAGCAGGAAGCTGGTCCAGCACACATCTCACCTGAGCTCCAGTGAGCAAATGAAGAAGCTTCAACAGGTACAGACTGAGTGTTTTCTACGGCTGAGAGAAACACCAGAAATCTCCAACAGGAGAAATGAAAATAAATCTATATGGAGATGCTGGAGGGAAACCACAGGTGAGGACCTCGTGCTGTGGTTCTGGGTTTCCAGGTTGGCTCAGAACTGGATGAGCCAACCTTCCAACAGCAAAGGGGGAGAAGTCCTCTGAGGGGTGAGCAGTTCCAGCCACCTTCTCACCAGCGTCAATGGATGTCAAAACCAGCAGTGTCTTCAAGGGACTGAGCAATCGCCTATCAACCTCGGACAATGGCAGTCTGGCCACACGGGCCTTTAAGAGGGATGGGAAAATGAGGACATTTTAAGTAGAAACACAGCTCTGGGCTTCACTAGCAAAGCAAATGAAGAAATCACTCCAGAAAAAGGCGAGGTTGGGAGGGATAGTGACTCAAGTAACACTGTAGAGACATAGCAAACACAGGCTGCACAGCACAGCATCAGCACTGTGGGCAGTAACAGGGCGGACTTGAGCCCCCACTCCAGTGCAAGGCCGGAAGCGAGGGAAATGTCCCCTAGCGACCAGATGCCAGCCACACAGGCTGAGTTCTCGGTGACATGCACAACCTGTAAGTGCTGTCTGCCCATGGCGAGAACAGCACTGTCTTACAAAAGACCCACAGTCTGCTGCCCTCCCAGCGGGTCAGCTGCCCTGAGCAGCTCTGCAGCTCCCTAGGTGCATCTCTGCAAGAACAGGGCCATCAATGCTCATTTTTATAAATACAGAAGATAGGAAGGGAAAGGACACATTATATATCCTGGTAATGACAAGCAAGCTGTGCACACTGCTTCACACACACAGCAAGGTGCGCACACTGCTTCACACACACAGCAAGGTGCGCACACTGCTTCACACACACAGCAAGGTGCACACCGATTCACACACAGAGCAAGGTGTGCACACTGCTTCACATACACAGCAAGGTGCACACACTGCTTCACACACACAGCAAGGTGTGCACACTGCTTCACACACACAGCTAAGTGAACAACCTGGGGAATTCACAGGTGAGCTAAGATTTTTAAAAGAATGAGAAAGATGGACAATTGGGGAGGGCAAGGAAGCTGGGGGAAAAAAGTAAATCACACACAAAACAGCCAATAAAAAAATAAAAAAGCAGTTAATATACATGAATAATGGATGTCCTATTTAAAAGCAGTTTACTCTGATATGATGTAATTTTTGACAACAAGCCAGAGAGACGATTTTAAGTCCTTGCCAGAGATAAGTCATCGCGCGAGGCCTGGCGCGGCCGTGCCTGTGACCATGTGGAGAATGACTTTCACCACTGCCTCAGAGGTGACTTCACTGTTGGCAAACAGAACCCTGCCTCTCAGGTGCCCTGAGCAGCACCCCAGCAAGACACAGCACTTGAAGAGATGGCTCCCCTACATAAGCACAGTTCCCTGAAAACAGCCCCCATACAGTTTCCATGACACACTCTGGCACTGTCTTGCGCTCACTCACACAAAGGGAAGAAGCTTGGCTGCTTTCGTATTTTAAGTTTTAATTGGAGTGACAAGCCCAAAGGCCAAGATATTTCAGGGATGGGACGGTGTTGCCGAGCATCGCCAGGCACCGGGTAGGCAAGGCCTGCACACACTCCCCACTACGTGCCAATGCACCTGCAACCCTGGCTGTTCCAGGACTGGGCTCTTCCTGGGAAGGCGATGCCAATCACATAGGCTTGCCAGGCTTGGGCTTTGTGATGTGGGCAGATGTCTACAAAGGACCAGACCGAGGCCAAACCAACACCTACTGTGACCTAAGCCTGAAAGGAGCCAGAGTGAGTGTACCCCTGTGGAGTCCAGGACGTGGTCTCCACGTCTCTCTCCTGACACATGCCCAGGGTGGTACAGGACAACAGGTCTCCTCAGAGCAGCAGCAGACACCGCTCCCGCCTGCTTCAGATATTTCCTTACAGAACCATCATCACAGGGAAGCAGGGAAGATGTGACCACCAAGAGCACCATGAGGGGGACACAAAGTGAGCAGAGAATGCCTGCTGTCCTGTGCAGATTAGAGTCACAACGCAAACATCCGGGTGGCCTCATCCCAGATGGCAGCATGCTCTCTAAATACTCATAGGCATCAGTCACACGTGCAGCATGAGCTTTAGAGGGAGGAGCCGAGCTGCACACCGGGACACGGACTCTTAAAGTAAAAAGTCTGCATGAGCTCTAGTGGGAAGGTGACAGGCAGAAGGACTGGTGATCAAAGCTCTCTATGGCCTACAGACTGAAGACACTGTCTAGGAAACTCATTTGTCTCAAAATCCTTTCTTCTCACCAGCCTGACTTCTGCTTCAGCCCCAAATTAGACAGACAGAGGCTCAGAGAGCAGACCAGCAGAAAGCCCCTAAACTAGACCACAATGCTGGCCCCAGGGGCCTGCAGAACTGTGTGGCAACTGCCTCTCCCACAAGCCCTTCTGAATATACTCCAGAATCTCGACCACCCAGAAGAGAGACACACCAACACCTGTACTTAGCCATCAGGAAACTGAATTGAAAACCATTTGAAATAGCTTGCCCCACATTGTGCAGGGAGCAGCTGGGAAGCAGACCAGGCAGAAAGACCCGGTCTTTTCCACCCCAGCTACCACACAGGAGTGCCTCTTCCTGGTCCCTGCTCAGAACGGTTGTGTGTGCAGCACTCTGGGGTCACAGCTCCATCTGACTTCACAAGGGCTTAAGTGGGGCCACCATTCTCCCCACTGTTCCTACAAGGAGATGGAGGGACAGAGGGTACATCCCTTGCCCAGCTTGGAAGTTCTGGAAGTAGGCTTTGAGCCTGGGGGCTGGCCTTCAAAGCTCCTGCTCTTTCAACCTCTACCCAAGGCCACCGAGAGTGCAGGCCCAGCAGAGTGTCAACAGAGGCACAACCTGGCCAGGCCACACTGATCGCCAGCCCTGTTTCTGTGACACAGCAGGACCTCTGCATTACACTGCACTGCTTCTCTTCTGCCCTCAGCTGTGAGCCCCTGGTCTCCTGTCCACCAGTCTAGGGTGGGCTGCAGTGCAGCAGCAGGGTTAAATGTGAGCTTCAGGCGCATGTGTGCTGACGTCAGGAGAGGAACTGCAGGGCTGAAGCTAAGGCCTCTTCTGAAAAGACACGGGGAGAGGGAAGTGGTGGCATCTGCCAGTCCTGGGCAGGAAGGAACCTCACATTTAAGAGGGTGACATCTCTGGGCTGTGTAGAGAGACTATCTTGTAGGTATGGGTGGAGAGTTGGAAGCTAAGGCCCGACTTTAAAACGCAGGCTACTGGCAGGAAGCAGGACCTAACCTAGTGTTTGGCATAAAACTGAAAATACACTTGGTGTATGTGTGTGTACCAGGGAGTGTGTGGGGGTGCAGGTGTGTGTGCCAGGGAGCATGGGGGGTGCAGGTGTGTGTGCCAGGGAGTATGGGGGTGCAGGGGTGTATGTGTGCCAGGGAGTATGGGGGTGCAGAAGTGGGGGGTGCAAGGATTGAGCTCTGGAGGCGTTTCAGTGTGCATTTCAAAATCTCTTGTCAACAGGGATATGCAATCCCATGGAAACAGGAGTTCCTATGCAGCCCACCGTAGGAACAGGAGGAGCTCAGGCTGGTGCCTAACCTTGACACTGATGAGGACCTGAAGAACCTGGATATGGAACTGAGTTTAGGTACACTAGGTTGACCCCCATCCGCGGACTGTCCTCGACCCGGGGAAGTGGTGGCTCGATGTCAGGTCATGGCAGAGCTGTCTCTGTGCAGATGGCCTCATCTTAATACTCTGCAAACCTCATCACTCTGCCCGAGTCCTTTAATTTGGCAAGTGACTGCTCAAGTGTGAGCTGAGATAGAATTTTCCTCTGCCTAGCTGCAAGGGAATCCATCCTGCAATTAACCGCAGGGCATGTTATGAGAACCAGCTTGGCGTCCATTAGCAGTGCTTGTGCAACTCAGTAACTGATATTAGTGCAAACCCTACTCTGAGCCAGGGCCTTAAAAGACAAAGTGTGGGCTATGTTAATATAGTCTTCTGGTGCTGTCTCTACTTTAACTGCTGTGTGTTCTCTGAACACAGTAAACATTTGAAGAGTTGGAGACTGAACCCACACAGGCCATGTGCTATGTGTCCTTGCTCTCCCACCCTCTCCCTAAAAAGCTTATCAATCTCCACCGTCTTGACTATGTAGGAGCATAGTCACTGTTTTCTCTGCTGGAAAGAGGCAAACATTTCCACCAGGCCCCCTCAGATCATGACTGGCTGAAAAACATGCTGATTTTTAACACTAATAAACCTAGCTGCTGTCTGGGCAATATTTATCCCGAGACTCATCTGACACAAAGAAATCAAAGCCATCCCCATCTGTGCTGGGGAAATAATCACAACAGTCAGCTCCAAGTTCAGTATCCCATGTGTGTGAGATGGTGAACCAGGACAGGAACTCTACATACAATCAGACAAGCCACTGGAAAAATTAAACCCTAAATAAAAATCTAATCTTAATTCAAAAGCCTAATAAGAAGGGGCGATAGATATCATATACTTCAATATAAAGCTTTATAAATTTTCTCAATGCCTTCAGAATACTGTTGAACTTCTTTAAAAATCAGGAACTATTACAAATGTCAGTGGCATCCTAAACTATACAAGACTGTGTGGAGACAGAAGCCCTGCCAGCAAGGCTGTATGGTGACTCAGCTCCGTAGTAGCTCATTACTTTAGCTCCACAAAGATCTTCCTACTCACAGGCTTTTTAAAAAACCAGTCTCAGGAAAAGAAATGGATCACTGGGGCTCCAACCTTCCTGGGCCACCCCAGGCTCCCGTCCTCAGATCTGTTGTCTTGACCTACACAACCCCAACAACACCCCAATGCTAGTGGACACAGGAGCACCAGTCATGTGCTAAACACCACCCCAATTTCTCAGTCGGGGAAATTGATGTGGGATCCAAATTCCCAAATATTGTTTATAAATGTTTAAATGTATACATTGAAAGGGGGATATGATATAAAGATGAATACTTTGCATTGGAATGGATCTTGGTTTATTGATACAAATTTAAGGTCAATTTTGTTGTACTTCTGCTCTTGACTGTTTGTGTAGCTCATTAAAAATCTAAAGAATGATTAAGAAATACAGGTTAATAGATAGTCATCTATAATAGTCAAGCTTGTAGGTTAGGTTTTATAGATGTTCAGAGATATAGTTCAGATAGATAGGTATTCTTCAAACCTTTAAAGATTTACAGAATATGACATTTAAAATGTTTTAAGAACTTAGACTCTCCTCAACAATGAGACACGTCTGTTCCTGGAAGCACCAATTTACTTCAAGAGGATGATGGGCTGAAGAGGTTCCTTATGGAGTTGGTTAGACATTTGGGCAAAAAACTACTCTTGTCTGGACTGCTCGATGATAGGCTGCATAAACTGGACATGCAGGACCCACAGAGAGAGGACTGCTGAACTTGCCTAAATGTGAGACAGTCCTTCAGGGTTCCTGCTTTATGAAAAAGTCTGCCAGACATTCTGCAGGACACAGAAGAAAGTGACTGACAAACTACCAATATAGGCGGAACTGTATTTAAAATTTCCTGCTTCATGGAAAAGTCTGCTGGATACTATGGGCCTGTAGGCTAAAGATGGATGTTCCAATGTTACAGAAGAACTTTGGGTGACTGTCCAGGCAGCAAGATGTCTCTGTCAATTCTAGAGTTTTAAAAGTTGCTTACAATGCACTTCTTGCTAACTTAGGTAATATTATATGCTTCTAGGGTCTTTAATGGAGTTAAAGAATAGTTATAGTTTTCTTTAGTTATGATAAAAGATAAAATAAATATAAATATTATAGCTGCAATTCTTGCTTGATAAATATTTTGTTATATTTAATTTTACTATGTTAAATCTAAGACTTTCCTTTTTATTTAGACAGAAAAGGGGAAGCGATATGGGATGTCCTTCGATATCTGTGTTGCTTTTATTGGGTTAATGAATAAAGCTGCTTTGGCCTATGGCAGAATAGAGTAGGGTGGGAATTCCTAGCAGACAGAGGAGAAAGGAAAGCAGAGTCAGGGAGACCATGTAGCCACTGAAGGAGATAGACACCTGGGAACTTTACCGGTAAACCACAAGCCTCAAGGTAATATATAAAATAGGAATGGGTTAAGATGTAATAGTTAGTTAATAAGAAGCCAAACTAACAGGCTGAGCAGTGTTGTAATTAATACAGTTTCTGTGTGATTATTTTGGGTCTAGGAGGCCAGAAACAAACAAGAAGTCTCTGCCTATAAATAATCAAGGCAAATATCTTGCCTAAAGTTTATCTGACTCCAAAAGCCCTGCTCGAGCCCCTAGTGAAAGCCATCGTTCCCTGTATAAACCTTCCACAATGTTATTTCACCCTTCTAGAAACCAGGATCTTAAACAATTCTTAATTTCTTCCACAGAACCCTTCATGCTGCACAGCATTATGGATGCTCAGTTCTAAGTCCTCAGAGGCCTCTGAGTTGAGTGGGGCTGACAGTCTAGAGCAACCCTGGGGTTCTGTGGCAATACTTCAAGGTTCTTAGTAAAAGCTGTGGAGTTTCATTATCAATAATATCAACAATATCAGTTATTGGCATTATTTGAATACTAAACCTGCACAAACAATCCTGAGTGTTCATTTCTCATCCATTTATCTTTGAGACTGTCAGCACTCTGGAATCTCCCAAGTTCACTGTGTCCATCTCTACCAGAGAAAACACCTCTACATTGCTGGTCACTGTAAAAGAGCACAGGTCAAGAATCGAAAGAGAAAAACATGCTCCATTTATCTCTTTCCAGGACCCATCAGACCCTACACAGGCCCATGCAACCAGCCCAGTGATGGGACAGAATGCAAGAATGCTGAACCTGCTTCCTTCCAGAAAACGAGAGAGAGAGAGAGAGAGAGAGAGAGAGAGAGAGAGAGAGAGAGAGAGAGAGAGAGAGAGAGAGAGAGTTAGTTAGTTTTGGGTAGAATGTGAAAACATTTTATAAACTTTCAATGTTTACTTATTTGCTCTGCATGTGAAGTATCAAGTCTTGATTCTCAAAAACAGAAACCTCAACTAAAGAAAAGCTATCTCTCTGATCCTGGCAAGACGTGGCAGAGAGTGGCCCATCTGCAGCCACACTTTGACCCCTGAGGATCCAGACAGACAGCTCACCCTGTGGCCAGTGCAGACAACTAGTCCCAAGTCTCTTCCTGGCTGCACATGGAGTCATTAGCTCAGAGACTCGAGCAATTATTTTCTAGCATGATATAAGCTACTGCAGCCCAAGGCAGCCTTCTTGCCCAGCACATTCCAGCCTGCGATGACTTCACCCCTTGCCCTGATTAGAATGCACGGCGTGTGATGCTTAATACAATCTGCCATCAAAGCCAAGTGCTTCAGAACTAAATTGGGAAATATGTCCAGATACATAGAAGGATGCTAAGAGCACTAAGTGGGGCTCCAGCTCCCTTTATGAGGCATGAGACTCACTGACAGCATGATTCCACCACGGCAGCTCTGCCTCTGGCTTTCCACCCTGAGAGCACAATTTAATTCAGGCAGCAAAGAGATTAATAAAGGTAGCATGCTATTATAAATGACCACAGAAAGGAAAGCACTGCTGATGAATTCAGAACTATGACACACACACACACACACACACACACACACACACACACACACACAGAGAGAACAAAATCGAGAAGGCTGCCTGAGTATCAAGGGCCATGTTTAGAGCTGCGCTGACTGCACTGCAGTATAAAGTGAGATGGTCAAGACACTTTTCTTCTGTTACTTCTTTTTTTTTTTTAAATTTATTTTATGTACATTGGTGAGAAGGTGTCAGATCCCCTACAACTGGAGTCACAAACAGCTGTGAGCTGCCATGTGGGTGCTGGGAACTGAACCCAGGTCCTCTAGAGGAACAGCCAGTGCTCTTAACCACTGAGCTATCTCTCCAGCCCCTCCTTTTGTTACTTCTACTGTCACCTGCCATTTAGTAGTGGCTCCCTCTAGAAAATGTACCACAGAAGTCTGAGAACCCAAGAAAGGACATCAAGAATTCAGAATCCATTTCTACTGACAGTTGAAAGACCTCTGAGCAGCCCTCTTATTGTGGGGATGCCATTCCTGTGCTGTCATTCCTGCCCGCAGCAAAGAGCATGGTCCACAGACATAACACACAGGCCTTGGCACCACTCACCTAACTCAAACGTCATGTGGCCATCCCTCACTAACAAAGGAGAAAACTATTCAACAGATCATGGACTCCCAAAGAGTACCCAACAAGCAGAGGGGAGGCATGCAGCAGTGCATGTCAGCACTCTTTCCGCTATGACCTGGCCCAGGAGGGTCACGTGACGCTAGTGAAGCCATGTGGCCCGGCCGCTCATCTTCCAGGTACACTGATGTGAAGTATGAATGGAACAGCAAAGTCAGCCACAGCTTCACACTCCCTCCCCTCCCAACACAGAGGATCCTGGGGAGCCATGTCGGTCCCCTCAACCGCACCCTAGCACAGAGCCAGTGCTGTCAATGTCATGAAGAAGCACACCACTCTGCCCCAGCAGGTCCTCAATGAGTAACCCACCTCCTGGTGCTGATGGTGAGGTCACCCATCAGCTGCAATGCTACAAAGTTCCAAAAACCAACAGAACAATACCAGGGAACTCTATGATGTATCTTACAAAACTACCTCAACAGACTTCCCTGCAGGCAAAAACAAGGTACAAAACTGTAGCACAGAGTTCTACTGCTTATGCTCCTCCGTGGAGCCCTGACTGGCTGGGGTGGCCCTGAACTCAGAGGTCCACCTGTCTGCCTCCGGAGTGCCGGGACTGAAGGTATGCACTACCACGTCCAGCACCATCCACACTTTATAGAGGAAGGATGGCACTTTGCTGGGAAGCTGCTCATGGTCCATCTCAGGATGCCTAAGAAATGGGCATCACCAACTTGGCTCTAAAACCAAAAGACGGGCAGGGGATGGAGAGGATCTTGGAGGAATCTCTCAGCTGGTGCTCCTCTCATTTGAACTTCTGAATCAGGAGGATGCTTTACCTTATCAGAATAAAAGCAATGAATCAGGAGGATGCTTTATTTTATCAGAATAAAAGTGCTTTAAAAAAAAAAACATTAGGGGCTGGAGCAGGGGCTCAGAAGTTCAAAGCACTGGCTGCTCTTGCCAAGGACCTGGATTTAGTTCCCAGCACCCATATGGTGGCTCTCAACCATTTGTAACTCCAGTTCCAGAGGTCCAGCGCCCTCTTCTGGCCTCTGTAGGCACTGCATACTCATAGTGCACAATATATATTCAGGCAAAACACCTGTACATAAAACTGTTAAAAACCCAACTTCTAAAGGAAAGCTAAAATATAAATTAGACATTTTTTTTTCTGACTTTATACGACCAAAGAAATACTGGTAAATCCTTGTGGCCACCAGCCTTGACCTCCAAATCAAGCCTGGGAATAACTGTCCCATGGGAGTCCAGATGTGTCGAGCACTAACTCTCTAAGGCCTTCCAGCATGCACCACAGAGGACAGCCTGCTCTCAAGCTCAGGCAGACCATCTTTGTAAATGGCTTATTAAGAGTTTAGTCACTTGATGGCCGAGTGTGGAGAAATGCCAGAGACACACTGATGTGGTGAGTATCTGTGACAACCACATGACAGGCTGGCTGGTTTGCTGTGTGGATGGAGTGTGGACGCTGAAACACCATTACTCAATGCTCATGCAGCTGTGGTGCCTGTAAAACACCAGTGTGGTCAGCATGTGACAAAACGCATTGTCCAGTGACCAGAAACAGCACCCCTGGACACGCCGACAGAGAGTTACAGAGTTCTACTCCTGACTAAAATCCATCTCAGCATTTGGACTTCAGTGTGTCCTCATCAAGGCTCAAACAGTCAAGTATAGTTAAGCCCCAGGTACAAATGTTCTCATAAAAGCCTTCATCTGAGTCCCAGTTATAGAGGCCAGAGGCACAGACGGCCCCCACAATGTGTGCACAGCTCCAGGCAGACCTGCTGCTAGGCAGCTCACAGCAATCTAATAAATGGCACAGTGGCTTGCATTGCCAAGTTGAATGCACATGGCCAAATCACAGTGTTCACAAACAGCACTGAACCTCCACGACACAGTTTAACCATCACATACCAGTAACCGTGATTAACACCCAGTGCTCCGAGAAAGCAGAAGACACAGCAAAGATAAGGAGATGCTCTGTGAAACTAAAGAACAGGGCCGACAGGGCGCTTGGTCCTCGTCTCCCTCCCCAAGTGGGTGGCACTGATGTTGGGGGAACATCACCATACTAAGGTACGCACATCTGCATGCCTGACTGCTCCTGTCAGCATGTAAACTGATGGGCTCAGCAACACTCGTGTGATCAACACACCTCCATGCCTCACTTTAAAAGAGCAACAAAAACTAATGAGCAATGCGCAGGGTGGGACATGTTTAAGCATGAATTTTAAAAAAGCGAATTTCTTACTGAGCTGACTGTTACAATCAGTGCTTTCCACTGGGTCGGGAAGTCTGTGAGTGGAGGGGTCAGTGCAGCCGTGACAGCTAAGGAGCAGAACCTCAGGAGTAACACGGCAGAGAAGAGAAGCAGAGTCGAGGGCGCAGCTCAGTGGCAGAGCCCATGCTTATTAGCAAGTAGAGCCCTAGGTACCGAAAGAGAGAGAACGATTAAAAATACCGAGACTTCAAACAGATGAGGATTAATGTTGCCAGCACTTGACTTCACTGAGAGCACTAAAAACAAATGAGGTAATAAAACTGAGGGCAAAGCAGACAAAATGAGCCATCAAGTCTTTCCTCTAGAAACCAGAGTCTTTTCAGAGTGGAGGAAGGAAACCTCGGACAGCTCGGACAGAGAAACAGGTCCCTCCTTGCCCCTGCCTGGGAAGTCACTCCGGCTGCTGTCTTCCCCTCAGGTTTTCCAGCTGTGACCCAGAAGGAGTGTCTGTTCTGGCACGTGGACTGACCCAACACAAAGTGCTGCCTTGCAGAAAGGCTTTTGCAGCTAATGACCAGTCTTCTTGTTTGTGTAAGTAGAAGCCGGGATGCTTCCACTTTTAAGCACTGCCCCAGTGGCACCTAACAAATCAGTATCTGACTGCACAGCTCACATATACTGGGAAATGAAATGTAGAAACACCATGGGAGCCTGGGTCCAAGTGTGAGCAGCAGAGAAGAGAGAATCACACCAGGGCTAGCAGAGCCGCACTGACGTGAACCAAGTACTCTTCTCCATGGAGCCGAGCAAAGCTCACTCTGACATCCAAGGGCACAAGGCACGCATGTGGTGCACAGAACACAGACAGACAAACAACTCTCACATATAAAATATATTAACCTAAAAAATGTCTAAGAGAGAGGCACAAGGAGGTCTAGGCAACTTGGCTTGAGGGGACAGGGCTACACACCTTATGTGCTGAGTTTGCCTCTCCAATCCACACCACAGATGTATAGGAAAGGGAACTCCTTCATTAGAAGGAGCCCTAGGCTCAGATGTTCCTTCCCAGGAAGACCCCGACTGCCAGTGGGGTCAAGAGCAGGCAAGCCAGAAGGATCCTAAACAAACGAAAGCTCACCCACCTCCCCTGAATCTTCCCATCAGCCAGCTTTAAGACGGAGGGCTTGGCCTGCAGTTGGGAGGAAAACCCTGCAGTGCTAAAACACAGTCATCACTCGAGAGTTATCGAAGACTGTCTTCCTGTCTGCTCACATCAGCGGGCACTTTCATACAGCTAATGACAACAGAAACTGTAATGGAAATTTTTCATTTCATTTCCTGACTTCATCACATTATTGTGTGCATGGGACACATAAGCCATGGCACATGAGTAGAGGTCGGGGGATAATTCTGTAGAGTTTGCTCTTCTCATTACAGGGACAGAACTGGGGTCATCAGGCTTGTGTAGTAAATGTCTTTACTTGCTAAGCTGTCTCACTGGCTGCTTTAGAGTCTGGCTACCTACACTGTGATGCATATCCTAAAGACAGACTGCACAAGGATCTCTGCAAGTCGCAGTGTGTGGTGTAGCACTCCCCGAGGCAACCCCAACAGTGAGGGTGGCCTGCATACATCAGTGAGAGCATTGGCTACACAGCCTATATGAGCTCTAAGCACATGCTGGAATTCTAGGGCAGAGAGCTGGGCCATGAGATATGAAACACTGTCTGAGGCACATTGCTGAGTAAATGCTAGGCACAGGACAGGGTGCATACCATGACCCCATGTCTGCAAAGACCTGCCCCTTGTCGACAGATGTGTCTAGGTATGAAGACACTGGGAAATCACTAATAATCTACTGTGTGCAGTGGAGGAGAAAATCTTCACCTCATGTTCCGTTCACTTGCTTGATTCTTTTCTGCCATGCTAGTCCACTGTCCTAACAGCTGGAAACAAGAGCATCAAGAGTGCAGCAGCCAAGCATGGTGGTGCTCACTGCTATTCTGAGCCCTCGGGAAGAGATGGGGCACAAGGCTACCGTGTGAGTTCAAGGCCAGTCTGAGATAGGGAGACCCTACTTCAAGTAACCAAGCTAAACCAGAACAGGAAGAGCTTAATGTTTCAGCTGCATTTAACAAATTAACCCCATGCTTTTTCTTGCTAGTGTACAAGCCACTGTTTCCGTACCTTGTTTCCTTCATACACCCATCCCAGACTCTTCACCCCAAAGGCAACCTGGCTGGCTGAGACATCCAGACACGTGGCAGGCTGGCCGTAGACATAATGGAGGGTTCTGGCTGAGTCCTCAGCCTTCAGCAGGTACACCAGGTCCCCAGCTGTGGCTATTGCCACAGGGTACCTCCCAGTATCTGGAACTATTTCCAGGTAGTCAACCTGCAAAGAAAGGAGTTGTTTAGTTACCCACAGTCATCTTGATTTGGTCATGAAAGGAATTTCCCCTGTACATCTAGAGGGCAGAGGCCCAGCTCACAGAAACAGTTGGGCATAGGTACCATTTATTTACAGGGATGAACATGGCTCCTGCCCACATGAAAAGATACCTGTAAGAGCAGAAACACAACACACTCTGAGAAGGAAAGGCACAAAGCAAAGACCACGGAGACACCATTTTCCACCTGCCGCCCCATGAGGACCAGAAAGCCAGAGGTCACAGAGTTAGAGGTGAACAGGGAACGTAACCCAGTCCGACTCCTACTCAGGAAAGACTGGCAACACCTCCCACAGTGCCAAGCTCACTCTGACTCTCAGGAGGTCCGTCTAGCAGTGCTGACAGATACCCGCACAGCAAAGGGCTGTGCATGGTGTTCACTGCAGGGCCGCTCCTGTCATTGTGCAGACATGATACAGCCACGCAGCAAATGCCCAACAACCACAGGAGAACCTGAAGGCTTCTTTATCATCCAGTGGGATCACAATAGAGATGGAGCAAGGGAACTACCCCCAAATTTGGGCAGATTGGTGGAATCATAAGGCTCAGGCAGGGGTGTGTCTTCAAGGGTTGAAACAGGCTGTGAGATGGAAAGGCAATTTCTGGCTGTTAGTTTTACTGGGTCTTTTAAATCCTGAACACAGTAGTGTTTAGATTAATCCTTATTTTGTTGTTTTACCAGAAATTGAAAAAGTGAGACTCCCCGAGTTCCAAATGAAGAAGAGCATCTGAAAACTATGTGTAAGTACCACAAATGCGTCACCAGAAGACCCAAGCTGCTCTTAGCATTCTCCTGTCTGCCTGTCAGGCACTGATCGCCCTGTGCCATGGGACCACCTGAGGACAGAGACCAGGACGGACAAAACATGCTTCTGTCAGCATTTTCTCTGATGCACAGGGAAGATCACCAGTTAGGGTGACCCGCTTCCCCACAGCAGTCTATTTCGGGCACACCTGCTCAGTAATCACAGAGTGCGGATGCTGAGGGTAAGTCACTGTGGAATCATGAAACCCCATGGTGTAGAGGACAGCACTGCCCAGACGGTATGCCAGAGGCACTAAAGCCCGCGCTCTGCAGGCTGCCCTGGGGAGCTGAGCACAAGCAAACATCCAGTGCCTCTGCTAATCCTGGGCCCAAACTGTGTCGAGGCAGCCCAAGATGTTGGGCTGCAGGTCCATCACAAAGGCCAGCTGCTCCAGGCTAGACTGCAGACCTGGGAATGGTGCCACTGTTATTCAGGAAGCACAGCTAGGGAACAAAGATGATCCGGCTCCATGGGCAGGGGTGCCTGATCCAGGGATGCCCAGTGCATACTGTGACAATTTGGCATCCAGACGGGCAAACAATGCCGAGAGCTGACACATCCTCAGCAGGGCTGCCCACTTTCTCTCTCTAAAGAAAACCCATTTCTTAGTTTCTTAAAACAGATGCCTTTCTGGTAGCCATTTAACTTCATCTTCCGGTTGGATTTCCAGCAGGCCAAGGGGCTCAGATTGGCAGTGGCCACCATTCGCTGGGAGGTGTAAATGACCCCAAAAGCTTCCAGTCAGCCCCAGGATGGCACCAGACTGCCAAGGCAGGATTTACTCTTCATGAGGGGTGCTCAGCTTGCATAGCCGTGGCTAGTCCACAATGTTGGTTAGCCCTGCACTCCATGTCTCTCTGGGGGCCCTAGGATAGGCTGACAGTGCAGGTCATGTTCGAGGAACGCTACATGAGAGCCACAGAGCTGATCTGCAGCAATGAGCAGCTCAGGGTGGTGAAGCCCTGACGCCAGGTGCTTGCTATTCAAATCTAAGATTCCCACAGGGAAAGGGAGGGGAAGTTGGTTCCAAGTCGCCATCAATCCTTGATCAAGGCTGGCTCTTCTGTTTCTCTGGCTAATGCCAAAATGAAGTGTGCTCAAATTAAATTCAAATTCGGCACAGACGAGTACTGCCTTATCACCAAACCATCTCTGCATGGTGGACAAGATCTGTGTACAACTGAAGTTGTTAGAGCCCTGAGCTGGCTCAGTTCTATGTGCACCCCAGAGCCTGGTTCGCAATCCACACTGCCTTCCATGGACTTCACTCAGGGACAAGAGTGTGGGACGAACGCGCCCTTCCACACAGACTGCCACACACCACTGCCGTTCACTTAGGCGTTGGGACAGAAACAAAGCTCATGTCCCAGGTACGTCTGCTGTGCTAGCCGGAAGGAGGCAGGAACCATGGTAGAACAAACCCTGAACCAGCTCCATGTCTGCATGTGTTGCTGTGTAGTTTTGTTTTAGAAGTGGGGCTAGGGGTGGGGAGATGACTCAGCAGGAAAGAGCTTATATTGCTTCTTGAAAAGGGCTTGAATTAGATTCCCAGCTCACAACCACTTACACGTCCAGCTCCATTATCCAGCACCTCTGACCTCCTCATAAGCACATACCTGCACACACAGAGGAGGAGGAGCTAGACCCGTGGGCTTCATGTACATTAAGTAAATGTTCTACCATTAAGCTATAGCCTCAGTCCCACATTTGGAGTTGAGTCCCAACTTCGCAGCTCATACGCAAAGGCGGGTCTATCCACCACAATGAGCCATTTCTGACTTCCTGGGATTGAAGAACATTCTATCACCCACTTCAGTGCGCTGTTGAGAGTTTGACAAACAGAAGCCCCAGGCATCATTGCTATCTGTTTTATTAGACCCAGGGATTATCAGAATGCCAGTTAACAAACATCCTAAGAGCTCACCAGTTTCTGAACTTCAAATTCCGCAGCTACGTGCCAGTACCCCTCCTCGTTAGGGTACAGCATCACAACGTCAAAAGCAGAAGCAGTGGCAACCGTGGCCTGTTCCCGGCTGAGCGCGAGGGCCTGTATTCTTGCATCATGCTCAAAACGATGGATAGGGAACTTCCCGGTCCTCAGGTCCCAAATGTTAAGAATCCCTAGGAGGAGGAACGCAGAAAGCAACTGTAAACCCAGTACACACAGGCACAGAATAAGCATGTTTCAGATGTACTCCATGAAGGTGACACGTATGCATATTTGTTTGAATCTATCCTACTCCTTCTTAGCTGTAGAACTTGGGTGTGTCACTCCTCCTCACCAGTGTCTTAACAGTGAAGACAGCAGTACCCACCACACAGGACTACTGGGTAGATCAAGGGAGACCCTCCATGAAAAATGTAAATGGCTTCCTCTATGGCTTGTCCATGGAGCCAGTCCTAGCTCCCAGCCTTCCTAGACACCACTCACTCTTGCTGAGAAGTCTATTGTCTTCTTTCTTCCTGGCACCACACTTCATCTGCACACTGGGTACCTTGAATTCAGGCTCTTGCTCTAAGGTACCATCCTGCTCATAGACGTAGAGCTAGGTATTGCAAGGCTTTCAAATGGCCTGCAGCTGGTAGTCACAAACAGCAACAGGGCTCTCCTCCAGGGAAAGGCTTCAACATGAACGGTACGCACTTTTCTAAGAACTATGATCAAACAGAGGACAGGCAGGTCACAAAAGGCTCCATGACATGGTCCCTGGCATGTACTTTGGTAAACTCTTCTACCTCAGAGGGAGATGGGCTGCTCTTAGGGCCCTACTCATTAAATAGGAGTTAGTGTCCGACATCTACCCATCCCCCATCCCGTCCCATCCTTCCCTTCCCGCAGCAGCCTCATCTTAATATGAATTCTTCCAAACACTGCTCTGAGTTCGTTCTGAGGCATCACTCCGTGAGAACTGCCACGCATAACCTCTGGACACTCCACATCACATGACTCCTCTCGCTGTGGGAAGAGAATGTCCCCCATTCCACAGAGGCAGAACAGTGGAAGCTTTAAGTGTTAGACCACTGCTTCATGACCACCTGTTCTGTGGGAGTGCTGAGTTGGGGTGAGATACTGGGGCTTGATGAGGACCGGCACACCACCAAACTCGCTCCAGGTTCTGCCTGGCGTGGGAGCTGTTTAACAGTGCACTCTGCGCATGCTTGGAATGTGTCTACAGACATGGAGAGTGCACACTTGGAGTGTATCTACAGACATGGAGAGTGCACACTTGGAGTGTATCTACAGACGTAGAGAGTGCACACTTGAAGTGTGTCTACAGACGTGGAGAGTGCACCTTGGAGTGTGTCTACAGACGTGGAGAGTGCACCTTGGAGTGTGTCTACAGACGTGGAGAGTGCACCTTGGAGTGTGTCTACAGACGTGGAGAGTGCACCTTGGAGTGTGTCTACAGACGTGGAGAGTGCACCTTGGAGTGTGTCTACAGACGTGGAGAGTGCACCTTGGAGTGTGTCTACAGATGTGGAGAGTGCACCTTGTAGTGTGTCTACAGACGTGGTTTTCATTGTTAGGCAAGGGCTGATTTGGCCAGTGTCCTCGTCTCAACAGAACTGGATGCAGTGAACATGTAAACACACCTCAGCACAAACTCGAGCTCCAAGGTGCCTCAGACGCTCAGGCCTCCTCTCTCATTGATGGCCACTCTGTCTGGGCGCCTGCCATACTGTACCATTAATAACCCCTCTTCTTCAGTTACATTCTTATGTGTACAACTAGGCTGTTACCCTCAATGGCACTGGTGTCACTGCAGTCTCCTAACACCAATTCTGGTGTGCAAACATTTAGTGCTCTTCAGTTTTCTTGAATTAACTGCCCCTTTCTCACATACAAAGTCCCTCCCTCCCTGTCCCTGGGTTGCCTTTACCACTCTCCCAGAGCTCTAGCTTCGTTTTGATTCTTATAAAAATAAGGAACTATCTTGCCATCTGTTTATTTTGCTTTGTGTCTTTATTTTATAGGATTCTTGGACCTGCACAGTGACATACACCTGCAGCCTCAGCAACAGAAGGAGGAGGCAGCAGACCGACAGTGTGAGGTTAGTCTGAGCAACACGGCAAACCCAGGATAAGTAATCACTTGCCTTCACATACATACATACACACACAAAGTGGATTTCTTTTCTTTTTTTTTTTTTTGGATTTTTCGAGACAGGGTTTCTCCATAGCTTTTGGTTCCTGTCCTGGAACTAGCTCTTCTAGACCAGGCTGGCCTCAAACTCACAGAGATCCACCTGCCTCTGCCTCCCAAGTGCTGGGATTAAAGGCGTGCGCCACCACCGCCCGGCTCAAAGTGGATTTCTTGAAGATAGTCTATATACTGTTTGGTCTTGTTTTTTAAATACAAGTTAAGACTACTTACATTTTAGATCTATTTTATTTTTAAGTATGTAAGTGTATGTGTGTTTCTGTTGCATGTGCATCACATGAGTGCAGGTGCCCACGAGGCCAGAGGCCTCCAATACCCTGAAGCTGGAGTTGTATATGGCTGTGAGCTCCCCAGTGGGTATCTGGGGACACTCTGCCAGAGCAGCACTGAACCCTCTCTCTAGTCCCACTACTTACACTGTTTTATCTTCCCATGGACCTAGGTTTGGTATGTGCTTACTCCATCATGATTCCTCTGCTGGCCTCTAGGCCAAAATTCTCCCTGGAATTATTGAACACCTGCTTTAGGACCTTAAGATACATGCTTAGCACACCAGAGCCTAGCTTTGAGTGACACTTCTCACCCACACCAAGAACAGGGATTCATAGCCTCCAGTCCCCCCCCCCCAATACCATGGCCATCACCAGCATCCCCTTCAACACGAGAAACCCAGAAGCTTTGCTAGAACACAGGGTAGCAGCGGGGCAGCTTTGTGACCGACCACCCACTCAGTGTGCACAAGTTCCTCCTACACCCGCATCACTAAAGGGGAGAGCTTAGGTGAGGGACAGACAGAGAACAGACTAAATGCAGTTCCATCCCAGTACTTCCCAACCGGAGGACTACAGAGACATGAAAAGCGAATCCCTTCTGCTACGAGAATGCTCCATGTTACATCATGAGGTCAGAAGAAAGAAGGAGGAGCCAATAAAGCCACACACTGAGCTTGCTGTGCCCTGTGCTGCATCAAGGGTTGTGTTAGGACGATGTGGAACAGAGATCCCTTACTGCATGTAGCGGAGTTCTGGGGGCCTCTATAGAGCACCTTACTTGTAGACCTCCCAAGAGTTAACTGTCTACTTGATACAGCCTAGAGTCACCTGAGGAGTTAGGTCTCAACTCAGGAACTGTGCAGAGGGCATGATGGGGTGGAGGTGGGGCTGTCTGATGGTTAACTGACAAAGGAAGGCCCAGTCCACGGTGTGCAGCATCATTCCCTGGCAGGTGCTTCTGGGATATGTATGAGTGAGCAAGCAACTGCCTCCAAGGTTTCTGCTTCAGTAACGGACTGGGACTGAGAAATGTGACCCAAAGAAACCTTTTCCTCCTCCCTCGGTTGCTTCTGGTCAGTGTTTTATCGCAGCAACAGAAAGGAAGCTATAAACGTTGTTAAGATCACACACACACACACACACACACACACACACACACACACACACACCTGCCCTTACCACTTGGCAAAGAGCAGCTGACCTTTCTGGGCACTGAGCTGAGTTGGTCCATGATCACCACATGGCAGTTAAGAAAGATGCCAGCAATGAGGGTCAGAACCAGAGCAGTTCAGTCCTCTAACGAGTACACTATCTAATAGTCGGGCATGGATTCGTCTGAATGACCACATTACAGCCGCAGCAGCAGGGTGGAAGAGACCTGAAGAGGCAGGCTGTGTGCTGGGTTTCTGCACTCCCTCTGTGCTGGGTTCGGAAGGAGTATGCTGTTTCAGTAGCAGACCCCAGTGGCACGCACAGGATGAAACTGACCAGACAGGCAAGGGCCATTTAAGCAGGACAGGACACATTTACAAGGGATCAGAACCAGCAACCTAGAGAACACTGAGGATCAAGGCCACTTGTGCATACCACAGATCTCACCTCTAACCTCTACAACTCTTTCCTCCTCTCTGTCTCCACAATCCAGCTTCCTCAAAGGAGCCAGCTCCATCCCACAAGGGCTTCTACTCCAAGCACAAAACAAAATGTGAACCCTGGTCCCCATCCCTGGTGTGATCAGTGGATGCCAAAAGATGAGTTAGTCCTCTAAGCCTGCCCTCGGCCTGCTGCTTGGAATAGATCTTAGAGTGCGGAGGCACTGAGGTGTCATCCACCTCCCCTGGCATCTCAGGACAAGGTAGAACAAGAAAATCGCTCAGGAAGGCAAACAGAGGTCCCTAGCAGCTACCTGGCGACTTAGGAATGTGTGGCCACTTCCTGCAGCAGCCCCAGCTCTGAGAGTTGGAGGCCAGGCCCCACAAGAGCATAACAAAGGGAGCAGGCATCCATCCTGGGCACCTTCACACCCGCAGAGCTCAGCCAGTGCTGGGACTACAGCAGAAATTCGCAAAGGGTGCAGACAAAGGAAGCCCATATGAGAAGACAGGGAGTGAAGGCCAAAGCCCCCAAGTAGGCCAGGGCAGGACCTGGCAGCTCCACGGGCTCCCTGCTCGGTCCCTTCCACCTTGATGAGCAGCCAGGCTAGAGGCACTCAGCACTTGCCCTAGACCAGGAAGTCATTAGCAGTGACATGAGTGACGAGGGCCAGGCTTTGGAGGAGACATAAAGGCTGCGAAGCAGCTGTGGATGGGCACCCATGCCAGTCTGTAGCACGTCCCTCCACCTCCCAAAGGAGACCAGCCAGAGTGTGGTAATGAAACTGCACATAGTAGAAATGGGATCTAAATGAGTCTAAGCTGATTTATGCTGGCTTTTGTAAAGATTACGCGTATCTGGAAAGTGCTACCACTGTGCGATCGCGATGACAGTCCTGAAGAACCCTCCCTAATGGTGCTTGAGCACAATATTTATATTCCTCGGCATGGGAACAAGGACCATAATGGATACCATTTTTGTTTTATTAGGGATGCATATTTAAATTAATCTGCTATTTGCCTAAACAATTAGTTGCTTCTGTTTGTGTGCACAAAGCCAAAACTGCAATTAGGCTTCCATCAAAAAAATAAGTCCCAACTAAAACTGTCCCGGTGGGGCCATAAGAGCTCAGGGCAGAACTTCCCCAATTACTTCTCAGCACAATGGTAATTACATTAATTGCTTGAAAGGTAAATAACCACTGAACTGGTTTTGGAAACAAACACTGGTGTTGCCCCCCCTCCCCCCGCCGATCTGCTCCACGTACCTACGGTCTAAAAGAGGTTACAGTTTAGACAGCCACACACTAGACCCTTCAACTACCACGTCTGCTTGTGATCTCTGTGGAGTCTTCCCTTTGAGGACACGTCCACTGTGAGCTCAAGCCTCTTGCACTCACACAATTAACACCTGAAGCTCAGGCTCAGTTAGACAGACAGGATCAATTAGCTGTGTTCAGAGACACGGAATGAGCCGGCTATTTATACAGACAGCTGGCATGCTCCGTTCCCACAACGGAAATAAATGCTTTTCTACAATCAGTTAAGAAGGACACAGAAGGAATTCTATAACAAGGGAAAAAAGATTTTTAACAGAAATTTAAAATGTACCCAGAGCACTCACTAAACATGAACACGATCTCTTCATCAGCTGCAGACATCGAATGTGAAAGGACAAGAGCTGGCTCTGGGTCTCTCCTTCTTTGCTTGTCTGGCTGCCCAGTGAGCCCCAGGGATCCACCTATGTTGGCTTCCCCTGCACTGGGGTCCAGGCATGTAGAAGTGCCACCACAGATGACTTTTGTGTGAGCACTACACAGCGAGTCCTTTACCCCCTGAATCATCTCCCCAGAAAAGGGTATAGATCGGTGCAAGTAAGGGTAGAGAGGGCTGAGACAGGGATGTCTTGAAGGAGAAAAGGGCAGCACGAAGATGACACTTTCCCCAAGGTCACATGCCGCTGCCTCCAAAGGAAACAATAAATAGAAAATATTCTAGAAAGTGCATTTTAGATTGGACTCTGAACGGGCTTGAAGACCAAGGTTAGGGAAAGAGGAGCAGAGGCCGAAGTTGGGATGAGCAGGGCAGCAGAGGCTCAAGGAGGGAGGTAGGGAGGAGGGTGGGTTTCTAGAAGCTCTCAGGTGCACAGTCATCAGGAGAGAACATCTAACAAGAGAGAGTAGGCTGAGGGGGAGTGAACAGCACACTGCTAACTGCCCAGCGTCTCTGTGCAGTCTGGAGTGCAGAGACCAAGGAAGAGGAGACGGGCAGAGAAGCCAGCCAATGCAGAGGAGGCTTTACCAGGATGACCTAAGAAGGCAGGGGATATCATCAAGGCATCACTTTGGCAAAGCCTGATGCTACTGGCCACTGCCTTCCTATCATGTCCCTGAGGAGAACAGGGACACAGCATCTAGGAGAGCTTCAGATGCTGGTGGGGAGGCTAACTGGGGTCCTGGGACAGTCATAGCTTAATAGTGACGCCTAAGACAAACCAGAAGTGCTTTGCTGTCATGTGCACTTCCACACGGCTTCAATCTTTCCCCATGCAATGTACGTAAAAGTATACACAACCCATTACATATCTGATAACGATCTGACTAGTGTGAACTTTTTAAAGTACGATTTGCATAATTTTATAGAGGATATTTAATTCTGGTGGGCAAAATTAAATTAGAAACTCAAATTTTAAAAGGTCTGTTAATCAGTTCAGATGAATTAAACTCTGAGTCCAAAACTCTGGTTGCCACATCCTCCCAGATGAGCTGAAGTAGCCATCGCAGCACTGCCAGGAGCTTCTAGTAAACGCCGGCACTGTGCTGCTCGCCCTTCTTTAAACCCTGTGTATCTCTAACCGGTTAGCTCAGCAGTCAGCTCGGCACAGCCTAGGGTCACCAGAGAAGGAGTCTCCGGACTGCCAAGTGGGCTCAGTGGTTCAGAGTATTTGTTGCTCTTATAGAGGACCCAGGTTCAATTCCCAGAACCCACATGGCAACTCACAACTGTCTGCAACTCCAATCTGAGCGTCTCCAACTCCCTCTTCTGATCTTCTTGGGCACCAGGGACACATGTAGTACACATGCATACATGCAGGCAAAACACTCATACACATAAGGTAATTCTAATAAAAAATCTTTTTTAAAAGAAGGGAGTCTTAATTAAAGGAGAGTCAGACGAGACTGGCCTTTGGGCATGTTATGTCTGTGGGGAACTGTCTTGATTTTTAATGTATAAAGGAGGGCCCGGCCCACTGTGGGTGGCACCATCCCTGGGCTGATAGTTAGTACTGGGCTGTCTAAGAAAGTCAGCTGGGTAATGGGCCTGTGTGTGAGCCAGCAAGCAGCATCCTCCATGGTTCTTGCTGCACTTCTCTGGCTATGAATTCCCTGGCTGGAGGTAATGCTGTGTGGGACATCAAGCACCTTCCCCGATTCTTGCTTGAGTTCCTGCCCTGACTTCCCTACCAACAGACTACGACCGGAAGTGTAAGCCCAGTAAACTCCCTTCTTCCCCTAAGTTACTTTGGTTATGACATAGCTGTACAGAACTCAGAACCACTTAATTTAGGAGTGATGCTGACAGCTACTGAAGCAGAAGACAGTGGCAGGGTTTATGACACTAGTCATTTCAAGTTTTGTGTTACATTTTTCTTAAGAGGACTGTAAAACTGTATGTGTGTGGGTGTTTTGTGTGTAAGTCTGTGTACCACTTGCATGCTTAGTGCCTGCAGTGTCTGATCCCCTGGTACTGGAGCTACACATGGGCGTGAGCCGCCATATGGGTCCTCTGGAAGAGCAACCAGCGCTCTTAACCAACCCCTCATACAAGGGTTTAAAACACAATTTTAGGACTATTTCTAATAGAGTAAAACAATGAGGTCAGGCATGATGGTGCGTGCATAAACCAGCACTAAGCAGGCTGAGGTAGGAGCTAAACAGTGAGTATGGAGTTAGTCTGTGTAGTGAGATTTCATCTGTATTCTAATAAATAAAGCTTGCCTGAAGTTTAAAGAGTAAAACAGCCACACTGGTCAGTCTTACAGACCAGGCAGTGGAGGCACACACCTTTAATTTCAGGAGCCACACTATAGTTAGCCATAGAAGCCGGGCGGTAGTGGTTCACGTCTTTAATCCCAGCCCTAGAGAGGAATATAAGACGGGAGGAGACAGCTCTCACACACAGTCTCGTTCTGAGATTCCTAGAGGCAGGATCGCCATTTCAGACTGAGATAGAGGTAAGAGCCAGTGGCTGGCTGTTTTTCTTTTCTGACCTTCAGGTTGAACCCCAATTTCTATCTCTGGGTTTTTATTAATCATGCTACAAGCACAAGCATATTAACCTCTGGTTTTGTTAACTGTTTTAAGTCGCGGTCTTGCACTACTGTCCAGAATGATCTGTAACTCATAGGCTCAAATAATCCCATGCCTCAGCCTCCCCGGAGGCTGGGACAACAGCTCACACCACTGTATGTGGCTTACCAATCTTTTCATAGTCTCTGGACAGCAAAGCTCCTTCTCAGATTCACAGACAACCCCAAGGTGGCCCCTGCAGCCTTAAGGTCCCATTCCAAGTCCCCAGAGGGCCAAGGAACTCCCACAGTCCAACAGACTCAGGAAGGGACACATAAAGACAAGATACGGCAAAGCACAGATGTTTTTTAGTTATCCAATATCAAACGGAGTGAGAAAACTGAATCCATAGGTCACCTGACACTTAACCATAGCCCCTCACAGTAAATGAATGATATCCCCAGTAAGCAGAGAGCTTGCTGGTCTTAGGTGCACCCTTTGGATTATAATCCATCACAAGATTATTTCGTTATTCAAGATGTCCCTACTTCAGTCTCTGGGGATTCTAATTTAGCTTGACTGATATCTCCAATCCTGTTTACCCAAAGGTGTTTCAGACTCACTTTGTACATGGGTGTCCTAGCCTGTCACTTCCAGCATTAATATTTAAACCAGAATCTGTGTGGGGGCTGGACTCAGCATTGTACTACGAGAGCACAATGTATATTTTAACCAACCCCTGACCCTGTGTTTGTTATGTGTTAGTGCAGTGCCTGAGGAGGCCAGAAGGGGGCTCTGGAGTCCTTGAACTAGAGTTAAGATGCTGGGAACCAAACCAGGATCTTCTGCTAGAACAGTAAGTGCTCTGAACATGAACCATCTCCCCAGCTCAGGTTCTACACCAATACACTCCTGTGACCTTAGGAATCAAAACTAGGACATGGACATAAGTCACACTCAGAGCTACTGCCTTTGCACTGACCAAAATAACCATCAGTACAAGAACGAGACTATGTTGCAACTGTAATTAAAATGGTACTGTTTTTTAAAAACCAACTCTACTGAGGTAATACACTACATATACAAAGTTATCAACTTTCAATGTACAGTTTGGCCAGAATGGAAAACACTGGTCCTGTAGCCTCCACTATACCATAGAGAACTACTCCAGATGCAGAAGTCCCCTTCACCCTTCTATGGCCAAGTCTCTCCCCACAGTTCCAGCTTCTGGTGACTACTCACCTTGTTTATTGTTAGGTATCTATCTGCCCTAGGACTCCCTAGCAGTGGAATTTTTATGCAGGATGCACTTTTGACCATCTGGCTGATTTCACGCACTGTAACACTGCAGAGGTTCAGCTCACTGTTGCCGCATGGCTGACAGTCCACCCAACTTGACTGATGTGCAGCATACCACTGCATGGATACACAAGGCACACTTGCCAGCTCATAGTCCTGGGGCTGCATCCAGTGTAGAGCTACCATGGGAAATGTTCTATAGGCAACCAAGCACAAGTGTGTGCATGTGCTGTCACCCTCCAGGCTGCTTGCCCAGTGGAACACTGCATCCTAAGGCAGCCCACACTCCACTTGTCACGAGCTTTCTTCACTAAGGCTGTTCCCACCGGGCAGGCTCACCAGCACTTAGTAGGTAGGTCTCTTAAGTTAAGCCACTGGAGGTAGGGAATGGTGCTTTGTGACGTCTCGACCATGTGACTCGGTAGTTAGCATGGATCATCTTCTCAGCAGCGGCCATCAGGCATTTCACTGAAGCAACAGTTACTGCATAGCTGTGTTTAACTGTTTGCTGTCTGTATTTCTCTAAAGTTCTTTCTACATCTAGCTGCAAGCCACACAGCATATGGGGGTGCTCAATCTTGGCTGTCAACCTGGTGGGCTCTGGAATCACCTTAGACAGCCCTGTCTGCTGAGTCTGAGAGCCCTTTCAGGGAGGAGTACTGTCGGGAGTGGACACTGCCCAGAGAGGCCCCTTCTGTTAGGTGGTCCAGACTGAGCAACAAGTGATTTCCCTGTGTGGACTTCGTGTGATCCCTGGTGTACAGGCTCACTCTGGTGCCCAACAACACGGTCTTGAACTCTGTGGTTTTTACGGTAAATCTTGTATCCTTTAGGTTATAGCTCCTTTTTCCACATTATTTTTGTCTGTCTGTCTGTCTGTCTGTCTGTCTGTCTGTCTCTATACACACACACACACACATATATATCTCTTTTAAACTCTTCTAGGGCTCACATCTTAGCATCAGTATATTCATCTTCACACACTCACGGCTAACCTGGACTCTGCCTGAGATCCCCATCAGCTGGGTAAGCAGACTGTAGACATGGCAAGTCTTGTGTGTGGCTTTCTTTAGTCCCCTCACATATTCCAGAAAGTTCCCAGCATAGAAATCTTACCGTATTTTGTTGAACTAATCCTCAACTCCCTCAACACACTTTTTTCCTTGAAAAATATTTTTTTCTCATATTTTCTCCTCCCCAATTCTTCCAAAAGGTCTCCATAAACTCCCAAAGCTACTTCATCTAACAAAAAGCAGAAAGCAGTTTAGAGAAAACAATGCCTAAATTCCCAAATATTATTTATAAATGTTTGATTTCATTTAAAAGGGCATATGATATAGAAAGTACTTTGCATGTGTATGGATCTTGGTTTATTGCTACAAATTTAAGGTCAGTTTTGTTATATGTATTTCTGCTCTGCTCTTGTTTAAGGTATTGTGTTTGTGCAGCTCATCTAAAAATTAATGTATAGTTAAAATACAGATTAATAGAGAGTCATGTATAATAGTCAAAATGATAGTCATGGTAGGCTTTCTGGATGTAAAAAAATACATTTCAGATGGATAGGTATTCTTCAAATCTTTCAGAGATTCACAGAATATGGCATTTAAAATGTTTTAAGAACTTAGATTTTTCTTGACAATGAGTCATGTCTGCTTCTGACAGCACCAATTACTTCAGGGAGGTTGACAGGCATTTTAAAAAAAAACTCATTATGAAATTTGTCTTCACTAGCCATTTGGGCAAGAAACTGCTCTTGCCTGAACTGCTTGATGGTATGCTGTATAAACTGGACATACAGGACCCACAGAAAAATGACTGCTCAAGTTGCCAAAGGAAGATGAGATAGTCCTTCGGAGTTCCTGCTTCATAAAAGAGTCTGACAGACCTAAACAGAGAACTCTCAACAGAAGAATCTAAAATGGCTGAAAGACACTTAAGGAAATGCTCAACATCCTTAGTCATCAGAGAAATGCAAGTCAAAACAACTCTGAGATTCCATCTTATATCTGTAAGAATGGCCAAGATCAAAAACACTGATGACAACTTATGCTGGAGAGGATGTGGGAAAAGGGAACACTCCTGCATTGCTGGTGGAAGTGCAAGCAGGTACAACCCTTGGATGTCAGTGTGGTGATTTCTCAGAAAATTAGTGAACAATCTTTCTCAAGACCCAGTAATACCACTTTTGGGTATATATCCAAAGGATGCTCAATTGTGCCACAAGGACATGTGCTCAACTATGTTCATAGCAGCATTGTTTGTCATAGCCAGAACCTGGAAACAACCTAAATGCCCCTCGACTGAAGAATGGATAAGGAAAATGTGGTACATTTACACAGTGGAGTACTACACAGCAGAAAAAAATATTGGCATCTTGAATTTTGCAGGAAAATGGATGGATCTAGAAAACATCATTTTGAGTGAGGTAACCGAGACACAGAAAGACAATTATCACATGTACTCACTCATAGGTGGTTTTTAAACATAAAGCAAAGAAAACAAGCCTACAAACCACAATCCCAGAGAACTTAGACAACAATGAGGACACTAAGAGAGATTTACATACATCTAATCTACATGGGAAGTAGAAAGTAGAAAAAGACAAGATCTCCTGAGTAAATTGGGAGCATGGGGACCTTGAGGGAGGGTTGAAGGAGGGAGGGGAGAGGCAGGGAGGGAAGCAAAGAAAAATGTAGAGCTCAAGAAAAATCAATTTAAAAAAAAAGAGTCTGCCAGACATTCTACAGGACACACACAAAAAAGTGACTGACAAACTGCCAATATAGGCAAAACTGTCTTTATAATTTTCTGCTTCATGAAAAAGTCTGCTGGATAATATGGGCCTGTAGACTAAAGATGGATGCCCCAATGTTACAAAAAAACTTTGGGTGACTGTCCAGGCAGCAAGATGTCTCTGTAAATTCTAGAATTTTGGAAGTTGCTTACAATGCACTTCCTGTTTACTTAGGTAATATTATATCCTTCTGGGGACTTTAATGGAGTTGATGAAAGATAGTTATAATTATAAAAGATAGACTCGATATAAAACTTTAGACTCACAAAGATAGGATAGATGACAGAATATTTTCCTTAATTTACCAAATGGAAATGGACTAAATATTGTAACTATAATTCTTGCTTGATAACTGTTTTGTTGTATGTAATCTTGCTATGTTAAAATTAAAACTTTCCTTTTTATTTAGACAGAAAAGGGGAGGTGATGTGGGATTCCCCTCTGTATGCTGTAAATATGTTTTATTATCGTTGGTTTAAAAAGAAGCTGCTTTGGGCCTATGGCAGCGCAGAATAGAGCAAGGCAAGAATTCCAAGCAAAGATAGAGGAGAAAAGAAGGCAGAGTCAGGGAGACACCATGTAGCTGGCTGCCAAAGGAGACAGACACAATGGATCCATACTATTACGCCACAGCCTCATGCCGATACATAGATTAATAGAAATGGGTTAATTCAAGATGTAAGAGCTAGCTAGGAATACATTAGAGTCATTGGCCAAACAGTATTGTAATTAATATAGTTTCTATGTGATTATTTTGGGTCTGGGCGGCTGGGAAACAAACAAGCAGCTTCTGTTTACAGATCTCTCCTACCTTCTTACCCAGTCTTCTTTTTTTCCCCTCACTCCCTCACATTTTAATGCAAAACAAGTTTGTAATTGTTTGCTGCTAACTTGAATATAACTGATTTTTTTTGTGTATTCATGATATGGATTGTATACATAAATTATTGTCAGAGGCCATGTGAGAGGAACTGCAAACAGCTTTGGAATTCATGGAAAACAGCCCAGCATAGTCATGTTGGGTGAGCCTGGGAGAGACAGAGCTGAGGACTAGAGTCTTGAGGACCGCATGCTGCTAATGAACATGGCTCTGCTTACTGCCCTCATGGTCTCCACACCCCTTATAATCTATCAGTTGGATGAAAACTCTAAGGGGGCTTCTAGCCCCTCACTGGACATTGTCACGGGTGCAATAATAGTGATTGGTGTTTGCCAAGCACTGCTCCTGGAGCAGATTAATGATTCAACCACCAGCCTTGGAAAGAATTTAGAGTTGGGGATTGTTAGTAAAGTTGTTTAAGATGCTTTTGTTTTGTTTGGCTTTGATATAGAAAATCTTGAGGAACAATTTAAAGTTTAGAAAAGCACTCTTTTAATAGCTGAGCAAAGGTCTCATTGAGGTCAGGGAACAAGAACAATGGCAGCCTGGTTATTACTAGCTGATGTACCGTTCTTGTTAAAGATGGGTTGGTGATCGAAGGTGATGGTTAATCTCTTGTACCCATTTTCGTCCCCAGCTTCCTGGCATAATTTAATAAAAAACTTTGATGAGGACTTAAAGTAGAAATGACTGGTTTTCTTTTCTTTTTTTTTTTTTTCTCTGTAGCTTTGGTGCCTGTCCCGGAACTAGCTCTTGTAGACCAGGCTGGCCTCGAACTCCCAGAGATCAGCCTGCCTCTGCCTCCCGAGTGCTGGGATTAAAGGCGTGCGCCACCACCGCCCAGCTGAAATGACTGTTTTTTTATAAATAAAAATTTAGATTTGCGATTCTTTTAAGATCTTTTGTAATATTACCTTTTGAGATAAATGATTCTTTCTTTGTAACCACAAACAGTTTCCTGCCAATACAAAAGAGACTGGCTGAAATATACGTGGCTTGCTTAAAACTCTATTAATCAACTATAAAAAAATCAATAAATTATAAATCAATTGTAAAAGAATCATTGCTTTGGGGTGAACATGTTATGGTGGGAAAATTAATAAAAAGAAAAATGTTTAACTACATGTGGGCTTCTAAGGAAAACATGAAATTTGTGATCATGTGATTTCTTCCTGTGTAAAGATTTTGGTTTTGGGAAATATGCAACTTGTGGTTGTGAAGTAATCTTTTCTTATGTAAAAATTTTTTGTCTTAGGAGTTAGAAAAGGGATAAGAGAAAACAAGAGAGGCAGAAGGAAACCGTCAGGGAAGAAGAAGAAGAGCAGGGCAAAAGAACAGAGCAGAGGAAAAATAGAGCAGGAACAGTAGAGAGAGAAAAATAAAATGAAGAATTAGGCTTCATCCCTCAAATAAAGTTCCCGTGTGTGTCTGTGCATCTGCCCAGCAGTTTGCAGACTCCAGGCCGCCTCTTCAGTGTCTGACCCACTGGGCCCTTCAGGAAGTTCACTTTCTACTGGTCTTTTCCTTCTGTGTCTAGTTCTCACATTCTGCAGCAGCTAGGAGCCCTGTGCAGCACTGAGCCAGTGGGACCTGGTTTCTAAGACCATCCCTGGTATGATTAGTGATGGATTGGGCTCAGGGTTTCCACAGATGCTCTTAAACAAACAGAAAACTGTCGTTTCTGCTAAGGTTTTTGGTAACAACCAAAACAACAACAACAACAAAAATAGCTTCTACATATGTTCTATCCTGCCCACTGCCACCAAGCACTGCTATTACTGTGTATGAGGAAACCTACTCACTGTTAGAGAGATTGTTAAGTGAATAAAAGTATCTTTGTGTCTGGACTGAGCAGGTTTCTGTCCACCATGCATCCTGGGCTCTTGCAGCTGCCTCGTAAACTCATAGCGTCCCACATGTTCACTTCCCTTGCCTTGTCCTGTGCTGTCCCTTGCCTGTACACTAAGGTAACTCTGGGTCTCACCTTTATTCTTCTCTAAGGGATGGCAATGTTGGAAACTCACAGCTTAACATATTTTATCTAGTTTTTGAGTTCCTGGTAACAGAAGAGCTGGAGAGATGGCTCAGTATGTGAAGTACTTGTCACAAAAGCAGGCAGACATTAGCTCAGATACTGTGCACATGCATACACACACATGTACACGTATACATATACATGTGTGTACAAGTATGTGCACACACAAATTAAAAGAAAAACCTGGATGGATAAATCCAATTCCAAATGCACACTCTTGAGCAGAGACAAGTTTCATTCTTATTATTATGAAATAATTTCAAAGTCACAGAGGGTCTCAAGAAGCCCCATAACCCGTCCTCAAGTCTCTACCTAACTACATCCTTTATGAGACCCAAGCCAGGATGCCTCAGTACTTGGCTGTCCTCTCCCAAGGCCCAGAGGTAGCATGCAGCTCAGTGAAGTTCAGCATGACAAGACCCCGGATCTGACCCCTGGAATGTTGATTGTCCTACAGCCTTGAGAGACTGCCCTAGCTCTCCATGACTCCAACAGCCCTGAGAAAGGGCAGCCACTTCATGGGATGACCCTCCACCTGGGTTTGCCCTTTATTGCCTCACGACTGTGTGCAGCTGGCAGGTCAGAGCTGCACTCTGCTGATTCTGTCATGCCATCACGCACAAATATGTCAGCAAGGCCCCTCACAGACAGACGGCCAAGCTGTCCCACTGCATACCACTCTTCTCTCCTTTAATGAATGTTTTCGGAAGATACTCTTTGGGACTATAGAACATTCTGATCTTGTCTCATTCTTACCTATTAGATTTAGCATAAACTATTTTTTCTCCTCATCTAGTTATTAGTCACCAATTAGTGACTTTCCACTCCCACCATCTTTCTATATTTATGAGCTGACGTTCCTGCTTAGCAGACTTCCTCACTTTCCCTTTTTATCCCTCTGCCCTTGTCACAGCATGCTTGTGCGTGCCTATTCACTGGGTTGTAATCTGCACTGTCCTTGCTCACGATGATACTCGAGCTGGCCAGATCTGACTAATGGGACACTATCAGGCTAGCTCTATGTTCTTTGTACGTGACGCCTTCTCATACTTCTCAAGGTTGTCCTTCCTGACCATGTTCCACAGACAGCCATTCCTCCCTACAGCATCCTCAAGAGCAGGGCTCAAGACATGGTCACTGCTCAGCCTTCTCCACCCATGACCACACAACACTGTTCCAGTTCCACCTTTGTCTCTGTGACCAAAAGCAACTCCAGAAGGGTTGGCTACAGTTTTCAGCTTACAGTCCATCGTTAAGGCGTGTGCTTGCAAGAACTGCTTCTGCTCAGCTAGCTTTTGTCATACCACCCAGGAGCACCTGCTCTGGGCCAAGACTCCAGGTTTACATTCCAGAGCTCCTGGATCCCCGAGAATCGTCCACAGCCCTGGGCATGGACCAGAGTGCATGACAAGGTCAACACAAGAGCCTGCAGAACCAATGAGAGCTCCTCAGATGGAGACTCTAAAGCTCTAGTCAACCTCAGGGTCAGAAGGTAGAGATTTTTTTTCCCTCGAGACTCCAGTGAACATAAATGCACATTTTAAAGCTTTTAGTCAGAGTCCTGCCATGACTGATGCCTTGGCTCCATGAGGCCTGAGCTGGTGTGAAGGGCTGCCTACACATAGGAAGTCTGCTTTCTGGGACACAGGAGATATCCATGGTTAAAGATGCTAACTCCTCTGGAGACTGGTAGGGTCCTGCCTCAAATCTCCGAAAAAGCCCCAACGAACAATGCTCAACAAACTGTTGCCTGTCTTTCTGGTTTTGAATCCTCAAAACTATCAACTCCTGGGGAATTTAGGGAGACTACCAATCATCTGGCTGCAATAATCCTGAAACAGATGCAGGAGAGTCAACGTCACATGCCACCCGTCAGTCATTCTCAGGCAGATGAAGATATACAATACAAAGACAATGGAAGAGCTTTACACCACAGATGTCCCAGTTCCTCTCCTGCGTTAGCGCAGTGGAGACGGCCTTCAAAGCATCATCCCAATAACGTGTCTCGCCTACGTTAGGGAAAGCGACTGTCATGCAGAAGGAGCAACTGTCCTATGGGTCCTCCTCCTGTAGGCTTTAACTCAGAGACATATTAGGTGACTACCTTACAGGAAGGACTATGCAGATCAAGTTTCTGGAAGTCCTAGCTCATGGTCTCTCCCGAGAAACCTTTGCTCAGATGGGAATGACAGCATCAGACCCCTTGTCTTTAGTTTCTTCCCAAGACTCCTAGCAGTGCTTGCAGCCCCTGAAGCAAATGCCCCTCGCCCTACTCAGGCAGCACGCAGTACGCAGGATGGAAGGGAGGGTGTTTATGTCTCATTCTCAGCACCTCATCTGTAATGAACTCACACAGGCCCACCAATCTGAGCACTGACGTTCTTACACAGATGGCTGCTCACCATTTGTAACCTGGGTTCCTGAGACTCAGAGCAGCCCTTAGCATCAGACCTTACTGATGCGCATGTCTGCTGCTCTTGGGACTCACAGTGAAGATGAAGACAAAGAGAACGCTCTCTCCACCACTCAGGGATGATACAGACTGAACAGGAACACTGATGTGTGCGAGCCTTCAGGCATCACTGCCATGTCACGTGCACAAAGTCAATCTAAGTGGACACTGAAAGGGAAGAGAAGGGCACTGGGAGGAGGAGGGGGCACTGGGAGGAGGAGGGGGCACTGGGAGGAGGAGGGCACTAGAAGGAGGGGAGCACTCGGGGGAGGAGGAGGGCACTGGGAGAAGGAGGAGAAGGAGGAGGAGGGCACTAGAAGGAGAAGGGCAATGGGAGGAGAAGGGGGCACTGGGAGAAGAAGGAGAAGGAGGAGGAGGGCACTGGGAGGAGGAGGGGGCAATGGGAGGAGGAGGAGAGCACTGAGAGAAGGAGGAGGGGGGCACTGGGAGGAGGAGGAGGGCACTGGGAGGAGGAGGGGCACTGGGAGGAAGAGGACACTAGAAGGAGGAGGAGGGGGCACTAGATGGAGAAGGAGGGCACTAGGAGGAGGAAGGGGCACTGGGAGAAGGAGGGGGCACTGGGAGGAGGAGGAGGAGGGCACTGGGAGGAGGAGGAGGGCACTGAAGGAGGAGGGGCACTGTGAGGAGGAGGCCGGCACTAGAAGGAGGAGGAGGGGGCAGTAGAAGGAGGGGGGCACAGGAAGGAGGAGGAGGGCACTGAAGGGAGAAGGAGGCACTGGAAGGAGGACAGAGAGCTATGGTAGGACCTACAGAGACAACAGACATGGATTATGGAGCCAGTTGACAAGGGAATTTACCAAGGATGGTTTTATGAGTCAATCTGTCTTCAGCTTTAATGGTTCTAAGCTCATGCTGCCTCTTACATAGGGCACCCCCATCCCACCCAACCCAGTAACATCCAATTAGCAACCTTGGAAAGAGATCACACAAGGACTCAGCAGGGCAGACAGGCCACAATGCAGACCTGTGAAGCTGTACACTCACTGTCAGGCAGGAGCTTACTTCAAAGACAGTGCACATGACCCTTGAGTCCTCGGCTGGTGACATAAAGCAGGACCACACACACAGGTAGCTGGTTGAAAACAGAGCATCCCCCTTAGTGCAGCAGACCAGAGACACTATGAACAGCCTTGCTGTGGTCTATCAATAGCAGGACGGTTACCGGAAACTGCTCCAGGTACTACTCAGCTCCCTCCACAATGAGAAAGCCAACATCCTTGAGGGGCAAGTACCAGCAGAAAAGGAAAGCCCCAGGGTGTTGATTTACAGGATTTTTGTTGTTGCTGCTGCTGTTGTTTTAATCAAGAAACATTTTTATGTCTACCTTGAGTGATGCATTCAACAACAACACTCCTGACAGGGCAGATGGCTCTCTCCTACCCTGAAGGGTCAAGGAGCCTTATTGGTGAGAGGTTGAATTCAGCAGTTCTCAGAATTCAGGAGGCAAAAAGGAAGTTAAATGGGTTTTCTTGAATGTTTCCTGAACTGTTCACTTCTGTGGGGAGACTGCCTCATCCCATGATCTGCTCTACGAACACTTAAAAAGCTTTAAACACTAGAAAGGACACAGTAGGAGACCTGTGTGCTGCCATACGGGGGGTAAGCAGGAGATGCCAGAAGACTGCGCACCACCATCCTAGGCAGATGCCCCTTACAGTTCAAGGTCGGTTAGGGAGAAGCACAAAAGGTGTGGCAGAACTAGTGTCGCTGCATCTGGGGACAGTGGAGTCCTGGTGGGCAACACTGTCACCTGTTCACTGAAGTCGATGTCTGGACTGACTTTAGACAATGAATTGTGATTTACTAACAGCTCTCCAACACCAAGTCACTTTAACCATGGCTCACCACTACACTAGGAAATAAAGGACAGATTCATCAACACAGTCCTCCCTAGTGAGTTCCCTGCAGCCTCTGCTGAGGGAACAGCCTGCCCCAGGCACACATGACAAGCATGGTGCCCAGCTCTTCTCCCTGAGGGGCAAAAAAGCCTTCAAAGCAACAGTTTGATTCAGCAGCTCAACACATTAGTTTCCACAGCTTGTCTAATGAACAAAATGGAATGCCCTGGGATGTGCTGAGTATCTGTCAATTAAAGTTCGATGTCTCCAAGGCCAGTCTGGTCTACCCAGGGAGCTTCAGGACAGCCAGGACTACACAGAGAAATTCTGACTCAAAAATCAAAAGAGTTCAATCTCTTAAATACTTCTAAACCATCTCAGTTCTGAACTCTGCACTTAAAAACAGACAACACTTAGAGTGTGTGTGCACATGTGGATTTGGTGCTCTTTCAAGCACATGGTTCTGGGAAGAACTCAGGGCATCATGTGTGACAGCAAATACCTTCACCTACTGAGCCCACCCACTAGTCACCATGCACTTGTTTGCTGACTCTCCTGAGTACCATAAACCGCGAGCATCCCCACTGCTATGGAAACGCTGTCAGTGTCTGGAAGTTTTCATTCTGTTCTTTGTTTCTGAGCCTCAGGGCAGTTGGGACAGCAGGCAAGAGCTCGTTATTCAGACTTTAAGAGAAAAGTTCTCCACAATCCACAGGCAGAGTGGGCAGGCAGCTCAGAGCTCACACAAACCTCACAATCATGGTGCTCCATTTCTAAAGCACCAGCCCTGGCCAGAGGGAAGGAGTCAACCACGTAGTGTACTCGGGCATCACCGCCGACAGTCAGCATACACGGGCACAATTCTCAGACAACTCTAGTTTTTAAATGTAAACCTACAGAACGGACCTTAAGAGCACCCAGTCTCCAGAGCTGCTAAAGAAAACTGGTCTTTTACACCACCGTTTACAGTTATGGAGGGGCTTGCAGACACCCCCACCCAGCACTGATCCATTGGTAAGTGAGAAATGTTTCACCAGGATCCAGCAGGACAATGAGGCCTGCGCACGTGTGACAACTGCATCAGGTGCGGCAGGAATAAATGAGCCCACTCACCCTGTCTGGTGGTGCCAGAGAAAGCTGCCCTGCCCCATCGAGGTCTTGAGTACTGACACCCCAGGTCTTACCTCTTTTTTCCCCTTCAGGGAGACAAACAGGAACTTTTTCTCGCAGAACAAGTGTCTAATCTCACTTCTCACCAAGAGTAGGTTTTGAGGGCAACTCGAGTGGGGCATGGGTCCCAGCGCACTGCCATCCCCTAATGTCATGGCTTGAGGCCAAAGGCAGGCAGGCACGGAGCAGATGGCGTCCTGGCAAGGTCCCTGCTGTCCCTGCATTAGCAGCGTCTGCTCATTACTCAGAACCTTCACTTGCTTTATCTAATGCTCCAGGAAAAGCATTTTGATTTGATTCATTTCAGGATGGTAACGCACAGCACAATTAGTGGTAAAATCAAACTGGAGGGGGCTGACAATTGAAAACAAGGCACAAGAAATATGAGGCCAGTGGGGTGGAATTCAGCTCACAACTGTGGATCGCCCGCCAAATCCCAGCTCCCCAGTGCATGCGCAGGTCTCTCAGGGCGCAGCTCAGGAAGGGTGCTGAAGGGCTGTCTCCCAAGTTCCCTGCAGGGAGGCTCCTGCTAAGGAGAGCATGGCAGCTTCAACAAGGGGTCTGGGTCTCAATGGCCTTTGGAACCTCACTTAGGCACAGTGAGAGGGCTGGAGTTCATTAACTCCCTGAACTACACACAGCAGACCCCACAAGGCCCTTTTCTAGTGTTTTTGACCAAGAAGCATCAACCACTGCTCTTGAAAGGGGACAAGGAGTGTGTGTGCTTGATATTTACATCTGTGAGCACTAAATCAGCTCTTCGGGAATATGTCAATCTGTCACCCAAGTGAGGCTGAGGCCAAGGCCACCTGTGATGGAGAAAAGGGCCAGAAGCTGCCATCCACCACGGAAATCCCGGCAATCTGACATGACCGATAAAGCCTGCCTAGCATGAGAGGTGAGTTCCTGTGGGAGGAATGCTCTTCCTCTCTTCACACTGAAGTGGACAAAGCCAAAGCTCTGAGGCAAATCCTGAACCCTGAAAGGACTGCAGTTGACCTCACAGCGAAGTGACTGCCTGCCAGCATGACCTGAGATCCTAAAGCACAAGATGTAACCAGACAGGTCAACAGTGTCCCTGAACAGACCAAGCACAAATTGCTCCTACTCAAAAGCCCGGACCTGAGGGATGTGGCAGCCTGTCTCACGGTGCCAATGACTACCAATACTCAGGTCCCTACTTCCTACTGATCTAGAATGGATTTATTTGGTTAGGATTTAAATATGATATAACTACAAAAGAAACAGAAGGACTACAAGCAGCAGGCATGCATAAGAAAAAGTTCAACTCTTCCCACCAGGAGAACCACAACCACAGTCATGTTCCATTCCCTACCACATCCATCAATACCCCAAACTGAGAAGAGCAAAGACAGCATGGCATCTGTGCTCACCTCCTACCTGGAAATCCTTCTTACACGTAAAGGACATCTGTACAAAGCTTTACACTACAATGCTGCTTGTGAAAGCAAATGCACACACACCTGCTTTGCAATGAGCCACAGGCCTATACAAAAAGGAGAGCTACCTAGGTGTGAAAAATGAGGCTTTCAGATATGGTACTACATCAAAAAGCCAAGGAGGGGAGCTGGGGAGATTGCTCAGTGGTTAGAGGACTAGCTGCTTTTCCACAGACCCTGCACGCACATGGTGGCTCACAACTGTACGTAACTCCGGTGCTAGGGGATTCAGCTTCCACAGGCACTACGTGCACGTGGTGCACAGGATATACATGTAGGCAAAACCCCCATACACATGAAAGTTACACAACAGCAAAGGACTAGCGACTGACAGAACACTTGTAGGGACAATTCAGTCGTTATTCGTGCAGACCCCAACAAGCACTGAAGCCTTCAGTCTAGCAATGGCCAGTGCTGCAGCCTGGATCTACGTATGCACAAATTCAAGGTCACTGCATTCAACAAGAACAAGGAGTTCAGATGTCCAGCGATAAGGGCTCCACACGTGTGGCATGGTACAGCATGGCACCATGGCACAGCACTGAGAAGAGGAAGGAGTAACACAGGTCGCCAATTGCAGCATTGGTTTAAAAACAAGACCCACTGAAGTGCATAAAGCTGGCTTAGGAAGATGAGAAGACCTAGAAGACTAGGAGTGGCTCCTTTTACCTTTTCAATAGCTTTGTTGTTTGCCCTTTAACTATGAATTTGTAGCCCCAGATGGCCTGCAGCTAAGTAGACCAGGCTGGCCTCAAACTTGGAACTCACCTGCCTCTGCCTCCCAAATACTGGTGGTAAAGATGTCCACTAATCCTGGATGAATTAAGGTTTTTAAGCAAAATATTTGACATATGTTTTGAAATTCCATGTTCAAGTATTTACCATGAAAAAAGTTGTCTACCATGCCTAGGGTGTTCCCCTATTTATATGCAATGGCAGTGACTGGGCCAAAGACACTCTTGTCAGCAGCAAGTATAGCTCAGCGGAGGAGGTTCCCCATATCTGCATGCGTGTTCACGTGTGTACAGTCACTGTGTGTCTGTATGTCTGCCTGCACACCTAATTTGCACCACACTTTATTTTCCCTTCAAGCTCTATTTGTAAGCTCATCAGCTATGATGAGCTCAGGACTCAACAAGAGTCTCTGTGTTTGTTGTCAGTAACACCACTCCAGCCAATACAGGAGCTGGGAGAGGACAGCAGCTGGATTTCAACTTCACCCTCTAGTCTTCAGTTTCCCCAATGGTAGAAGAGTCTGCCATTCAAGAATGCAGGACAGGAAGTGCTGTTAGAGCATTCCAAAGCTGTGAGTCCAGCTGCAGGCTAAGCAGCAAGCATGCTCAGTCTGCAGCTACACTGCCCACCTGGGATCAGCTCAGGCCGAGGCTACACTGCTCACCTAGGATCAGCAACCATGAATGGAAAAGCTTAACAAGGCCACAAAAGCAGCATGCTGGTGCTACTGTTGCTGCTGCTACCATTCTGAGGAAGCTAGAGTTGAAACTAGGGCCTCATGCATGGCAGGCAAGCACAATGCTGAGCCGTACCCGTCTTAACTTAGCAAATGTCCATTTGTAGTGTCTAATAACATTAACCAGTAGAATAAAGTACAAAGTTTTGCTCAATTTTTTTAAATCCTTATATTTGCTCTTTTTAGCTCTGAATTTTTATCACTGAATATTAGACATTTATAAAACTCCCTAATGGCTACCATAGCTCCACCCCTCTGTGCCAAATGACACCAAGCTGCCTGAAGATCTGCATGGCCCTGGTATGAACACTGAGTCCCAGAAATGTGCTATGGTACAACTTCCAGGCCAGGGTGTGTGTGTGGGAGGGGCTCTTGGAGCTGCAGACTTTGACACAATGGACATCAGGACTGTAAGCAGCAGGCAGGCAGGCTGCCACGGCCAGCGCCGTGATCACTTCCATCAGCTAACAATGTCACATGTCCCATCATTTCCATAACAGTTCTATAAACCCACAGTTGCTCACACACACTCAGGATTCTCTCCAGGCTGGAGACAACACTCAAGGACCACGCTTGGAGGGTGAGTGCCAGGTAAAGGCAGGCACTGATCGCCAGTTTTCTGCCCATCCATGTCAGATCACCCCTCTATCCTTATCTCTAGTCTTTTCAGCCTGAGAAGAGGAGGATACAAGAAAAGGAGGCCAAGTATATTTAATATTTTAAACTAAACACACCATTTGCTTAAGATGGTCTGGCCAGCCTCATCATGCCTGGCACTGACATCCAGCTCCAGGGTTCCAGGATGAATTAAACACCAGTGTTAATGGGTACCATGTTCCAATGTCTACTAATGGACCAGGGTTATTGGCTAGCTTCTTCCATATAGAGGCAGAAGGCAGTGCATGAACGTGCATGTGCTTGTGTTCCCAAGAAGAGGCGAGTGTGTGTGAATGTGTATATGCCTATGCACAGGAGGCAGGAGCACGTGAACATGTGTGCATGGAGGACATGGGAGCAGCTGCAGCTGCTGCAGTTGATGAGGCTTTCTCCTGCACAGGGAGGCGGAGGGCTGGGGTACTGGGGTACTCACCATCCTCGTAAGCTGCAACTGCCAGCGAGCTGTTGATCCTCACAAAGGAGACATATGGCTGCATTCCAGGCTCCTCCTCTTCCGACTCAGATTCTAGGAAGGGGGCCACATAGTCCCAGGTGCGGGTGTCCCACACCCTCACGTCCCCTGACGTGTATCTGGAAGAGAAGAACATTCTTGGTTCCAAGGGAAATCTGGAGAGTACAGACAGCAGCACATGGGCGGGCTGGGAGGCTCCATTCCTGTAGCTGTCTGGATGGATGACTAGTGGGGAAGGAGTCAACTGACCACAAAAGGCTGTGAACTACCTTCAATCCCAGCACTCAAGAGGCAGAGGCAGGCAGAGCTCTGTGAGTTCAAAGTCAGCCTGTTCTACAGAGTGAGTTCCAGGATGACCAGATCTACACCACGAGACCCTGTCTCAAGAAGGAAGGGAGGTGGGGAGAAGGAATGAGCACTGCGATGGTGTACCCCCTCCCACCCTCATCAACAGGCTGTTGCCTCCGCTCCTTCCACACTAGGAATCAAGGGAGAAACATGGACACATGCTGGTATCCCCATGAACTGTGCCTGCAGAGACACAGGAGCAGCTGGGACTGAAAACTATCAGCCCTGCAGCTAAGCTCTCTCACCTCCTCCAGGAGCAGAGCTAACTGGTAAGGGCCCCTGAGGACTCCTGCTCAGGCACTGCTGCCTTCCTGTGAAAGGCGCCTGTCCTGCCCACTAAGAAAGGGCACTAACTCTAGCCTGTGGCTTTGGTCACTTCCTGGATGACCTACTCGGTCATGAAGTCCCAGGATGATGGTGCAGCCAAATGATGCTACACTGCCTGTTATTGAGGTGTCCGCATTCCTCCTGCTGAATCCCTCCATTGAGGAGGGCGGGGACTGAGGAGAGGCACCTGTGGGGGCCTCATGAGGAGCACAGGGACGCTAAGGAACAGTCTTCCTGAGGCCCCAACCACACAACATTGTAGAGTCAAAAAACTTAATTCATCTCCAAAACCTAGGACACGTGTGTGTCTGGGGTGGCTACAGAAGGCCAGTCTCAGGTCAGAGCCCATGGTTGTGTATTTACTGTGTGCATGTATGCTGGAGGAGGGGCACATGTTTGCCACAGCACATGTGAAAGTCAGAGGGAATCTTTGCCGAGTAGACTCTCTTTCTACCATCATGTGGTTCCAAAACTGGACGTGCGAGGCCAGGCCTTTTAGGACAGTGCTTCACCCACGTGGCCATCTCAGCCTCCAGGGTGAGGTTTCTTAATGCGTTCACTGTGTGCCCTGACTCAGGAGGACTCCTCGAGCACACACTGCAGTGCTCCCCAGCTATTAGTCTACATGTGCACATGAGCTCACTCTGTAGGACCAGGTGCAGGCAGAGGTCTGCACGAGGTGCACACAGCAGGAGGCTCCCAACACTGACTGCTGCTGCTCCAATAATCACTACCCTCCTACTGTCTGTAATAGTGGCAGTGCATGACCAAAGCTGTACACTCATGTGCCCTGAACAACACAGCCACAGACTCCAGGCTCTTCAGGAAGTGGTCTGGATGACCACTGTTGGTGAGGAGCCTATACACAACTGCACCCGGCCCAGCACCCTCAGTCTGACTTGGGTTGATCACTGGAATACAGCCAGTTTCAGCTACAGTCAGGAAGGCAAGCATGGGAGTCTAGACTGTGAGTCCACTCTTGAGATTCAACTCAACAATAGGAAGAACTCAGAAAAGCAAGATGAAGAGAAAGGCTCATGAGAAGAAAATAAGCATGGGATATTCCTGCTCCCGGCAGCCCTGGCTGGACTTCCAGCATGTCCATGATCTTCACACTGTGTTCCTCCAGGAGTTCGTGCAGGTCCCTCTGCCCTCACTCAGCATTCCTGTCCACTGCTGAAAATGCTTGTCTGTAGCAAACTTCATGCTGATGCGCCCTTGGGGTACAGCGGGAGGAGCAGGGGATAGAGAGCAGGCTCTGAGGGATCAGGGCTCCAGCTCACCGCCCTCTCCAGATAATTCTGAGACAAACAGCAAGGAACACCACAAGGAAAACATGCTTTACTCTGAGCCACACAGCAGTGAGCGAGCAGTGTGAGACATTACTGCTGTGTCCTCACTGGGGATAAGCAGAGGGCACAGCGAAGTCACTGCGCTCACTCCACCCGGCACACGGCTTCCCTCTCAGAGCTATCTTCACTCCCTCCAACACTTACACCCCAGGGCCTCCCACTCATTCCAGGGGCCATCCTAGACTCCTTGCCAGCCCCGCCTGCAGCCAGCCTGCCTTGCTGTCTCAGCAGCTGTGTGCTATCACCAGTTGGCCTTGCCTCCTCACCTGGCCTGCATCTCTATCTCACACAAGCTAATGGTACCGAGAACTGATGTCTGGAAAGGGCAGGTCACCAGCAGTGTGCTCACAGGTGGCAGCAGCTGTCCTTGCTCCCAGCCAGCAGCCTCCAGTACTAATGGGAGGCTAGAACACCCAGAACACAGGCGACTCTCCTCAGACTTCTGCTCTCCTTCCAAGCACACTAAACTGTAGCTCTAGGAGACAGCAGGCAAGCCCAGTTATTTGCATAAACAGGGAATTTTCCAAACAGCCACTTGAATTAACTCTGTTCTTCGCAGCCAAAGAAGCGTGCAAATCACAAGCATTTGCCCCTTTCACCGAGGAAGCAGATTTCCCATTTGAGCAGGCGCTGTAGGACCCATGCACAGGCTCTGACAGCTAAGGGAGAAAACAACACAGCAGAGGAGGTGGTGCTGCTGGAGCAGGCTGCAGGCAGGCATTTTCACCAATGGATAACACTAGCTAGGGCAGAGGGACCTGCACGAACTCCTAAGTGTGGTCTAAAGCGTGCTTAACTCACAATGGCCAGGGCAAGGGAAGACACAGGTATGGAGGTGGAAAAGGCTCCAGATGCTCCACTGTGGCCTAATGACAATTACACTCAACCAATTAAGACACCACTATGACAGTCGCACTGTCAGGAAGCCTCTGAACCTTGGTGTTGATGGCTGTAATTAGCATGCACGGTACAACTAAAACATGAGCTGATGTACGGCACAGAAAAGTGGAGGCAACCTCGTCACAGCAAGAGGGGATTCACCTCAGATGCACATGGGCCAGGGACATGAAGAACCACCTGCTTTCCCAGTCATGCTATGCCTGGCGAGGTGGTGCTTACCTCTAAATGGGGGTGGTCAGAGACGGTAGCTGACTCCAATGCCAGGCTCCTCAGTACACCAGGGCAATCGCCAATTTAAAATGATTACCATCAAAGAGCTTTTGCTAATGGATGCTTCTGCCAGCAGAAGATTTATTCAGAGCAAAAGGCCACAAGAAAGGGGGCTAGAGGAACTGGTCCTACCTTGCACGACCATTCATATCCCTCCCGTGTGACACTCTGCAGGGGAGGCTACATGTGCTCCCGGTGCCAGATCTTAGTCACTAGACACAAATGTGTCCTCGGCTCTTCCAAGCAACCTGGACAAGTGGAGGAGGATTTGACAGAAGAGTGCTGAGGCAGAGTCAAGTGATCGTGTCCTCAGCCTGCTACTTAGCCCATCAGGTACTTCACACCCCAAAACAACAGCTTTCAACAGACACCGCTCACAAGAACCAACCCCAGTTAAGTGAAGCACAGAGAATTTGTGGTTTGCATACTGTGCTCAGCTGGGCAGGACACAGCCCTCCCCTCTCCCTGCTCCACCAAACTCTTTCCATCAGTCTCACCACCTTATTTCATAGAAAGTCAGACACCAGCAACAGTGGGAACCGGAGCATGGGGCTGGGCTGACCCACGAACACCTTCCATACCCTTGGCAAGCACATAACAAAGCTCATCGAAATTTCTGCCTTCACAGGACCCTGTTTTTGCCACTCTCAAATGAAGTCCCAACTCTATTCTGATCAGGCCTCAGCAGCATATGGTTTCAAACACTTGAAGCCCCGTGCCAAGGACTCCAGGTAGGAAGACACACAAATGCTGTAGCGGATTACTAGTGACCAGTGTAGCCCAGGAGTAGAGAGGGACACCCTCTCCCCACAGTCGAGCATTCCTAAGTGCTCACAATCCTCTGGACCAGCTGGAGTGGGCTTCCTAGGAGGAACCTGGCCTGGTGTTGGGCCTGTCTGGAGTACTCTCCTTGGTGTCAGGTCCCTTTCTTCCCACTCCACTCCCCAGCATCTCCCATGCTGTCCCATAGCCACCAGCAGCTGTAGCCTTTGTTAGCCTGAGAACTGCTTCTGTGCACAGAGTGCTGTGAGCAGCCTACCCACGCTGACCACGACCAGAATGCGGGATCTTCTGGCTTCAACCTGGGCAGTGGAAGTGGCTGAAGGCCAATGAGGTGCAGCACCCACATACAGAGGCTATTTACACCCTTGGCACACACACAAAGGCTCTGAGAACTCTTCACTTGCTCCGTGCCTTCTGTAGTGATCAATAAAATCCAGAGTATTTACCGTTTTCTACAGAACATGACTGCTGTACTGCACAATTAACAAAATGAACTCGGCCCCACAGTGCAGCCACTCTGTGGAAATGCACTAGAGCAAACATCGAGGGGGGCGTAAGACGTAGCAATTGAAAACTAATGAACATCTTAATGGCCCTTGTGTGGTCCACACACTGCACACTTAGAACTGCTTTCCATACATCTTGGTTAATGACAATCAATAGAGTCAGAGTCGATGATGATTATGCAGAGTTATTGGAGCTGTGGCCCTTCCCATAATTCCCTGGAGAAGCAGAGATGGATAAATGCAGCCATGAGTTCATCAGTATTTATTAAGGACGTTCTGGAGCGCCTTCATTAAAGATGTAATGAATGCAAAGCTCCCCTAGTCGGGTATCAGCAGCTTACCTCAGACTTATTTACTAGAAGAGCACGCAGGCATCACAGCAGAAAATAAATAAATTTCAAAGTATTTTAAAAAAGCGGTCCCTGGTGGGTCATGACGGAGCCCCTTATGGGAAGCAGCCCAGAGCCATAAGCAGCCGCACAAAATCCATACAAGGCTGAAAAAAAAACTGGCAGGAAAAGGAGGCTGAAAAGGAGAAAGCTGGAAAGCACGTCCTGGTTAAGTGTGAGGACAGTGACAGAATGTACGAGAACGTCACCCCAGGGCGGCACTCACAAACCCTGCTGTCCCAGGCAGCCCCTGAGGAGCATGCAGAGCTATCTGCTCTTTCTACCTTCTCGGCAGCAGAGCTGGCACACCTGGGAACTTCAGAGCACAGCCTCTCAGGGCTGCCACACATTCAGCGTGGAGGAAGATTTGGCTGAGAAAGTGGAGGGAAGATGCTGGTCAGTCCCGGACAACTGTGTTTAAACAGCATTCCTATATGATTCTCACTGTGAATGACCAAGGACTGAGGCAGATGACACCAAGTGGTGATTCAAACCTTATGAGCTTATGAGCCTAAAGAAGCTCCAAGTCCAAAGAACAAACACTGAGATCCCAGAGCCTGTGGACAGATGACAAAATAAACTAGCAGCAGGCCTGCAGTGGAGACACAGCCAGGGCTCACCTGGCTGCGAGACAGCTGCAGTGTTTCTCAGCATCTGCTCCAGTGCGCTTGCCTCTGAGGATGGAGAGAGAACAGGCCAGCCAAGCACTTTCAGGTAAAGGAAGAGTTAACTTGTGCAGCACTAACTGATACAGTTTTCCCTCCAACCCCAACTACAGAGGGGAAACAGGGATGCACAGCTGTGGCTTTCCCCAGGAAAGGCAGGAACCATGCAGGGTGACCATGGAAACCAGGGGAAACACCTGGGTAGACTGAAGCATCCCTTAACATGTAAATGGGTGAATACTTTAAACATCTGGGAGATGCAGTCTTCTAGTCTGAGTAGAAAGTGAGCTAACTAATGGAAATGGGACGCCACAGACATGTGATCCCAAGCGAGTGGGAGGTACTACACACCACCATACACTCCTGGGCATGGATAAAAGCTTTTGGTGAGCTAAAAGCTTAATGACGGCAGAGCTGGCATGGGACCTCAAAGGAGCCCAGGCTTAGCTCCCCGGACCCCCAGGCTCTGCCTGTGCTGCTCTTCTCTAGGTGGCTCTCCGGCAGTACGCACAGCAAACACAACTTGGCCCCACACCTTGGGCTGGTGCAGTGAGCTTTCTGAGTCCATGATGCCATCTGTTTGCAAGTCTTAACTTCCGCAGGACCACTGGGGAGAAGAGTAGCCAAGCCCCAGAGAACAGGGAGACTATCACAGCTCTCTGCCTCTATGAACTCTCCTCCACAAATCCATGCAGCATTTCTTTGTGATAGGAACTAAACCTAACACCTCGGGTTTTCCAGACAAACACACTTCTCCTGAGCTACACGTTCAATTCCAACATACAACTTAAAGAACATCCTAAAATTTTAAAAGTAGTCACCTACAAAATTAAAAGTTAAAAAACAGGCCACCCAGACATCTTCTGACGCATTGCCAACCAGCTCTGCAGATGAAATGTGACACAGAAGGCAGGCTGGGGCCGCCTGGCCAGCACAGCAAGGGCCAGGGCACAGACATACAGGTGGACACTGAGTCTGGCAGGACAGGAAGGGATGTACTTAGAGTGAACTTGAACATGATTTTTTTCCTAAGAAGTGGGAAATTTTAGCTGGAACAGAGATGTCTGAAGCACTAGTCCTAGCAGAAGCAGCCTCAGCTAGCCCTCACATGTTCTGGGATGCTGGTCTCCCGGCTGAGTAACCTATGGAGACTCAGTAAGACAAGAGGAAAGGCCCGAGGGAGACTTCATTTGGGACTCCAGGACTTGCTCTCCATGTCACCTGGGTGGTGCTGTGGGGCCAAAGATGCTTACCACACGACCCTGCCTTCTCAAGAAGTGTGCAGTCAACAGTATCGGCTGGTAGATTATGAGCCAGAAAGCGACCAGAGGCCTGAGAACAGAGGTATTTCTGGCAGCATCCAGAAGTAAGGAGATGTGCACAGGAGCAAACATGAGGTGTGGTTTGCGAACTTCAAATCACAAAGTCACACTGGGAAAACTGAGGGCTATGGAAGAGCTTTCAAAGTCTCTGAATCTGGAAGACAGAAAATTCCTTTCAGTCCACAGACTCACAGAAGGGATTCCACCTAGAAAACTATCAACACAGCGATAGCACAGAACCTGAACTGGACACATGTTTACAAAGGACACCAAGCTTCTGCAGCAGCCTCTGCTTTATAATCTTAAAGACGATCTGCGGCACCAAAACAGAAACAAAACCACCTGCAGACCATCCACATGAAATGCTCTTAACGCTACCACATCGTGTGCCACACAACGGCCCATTCAGCAGCAGGCCACACACAACTGTATCCCTCAGAGAGTATGTAGCCTAGTGATATCACAGCCTTCTAATTTGTGTCTATATGTCCTATGTCATCCTCCAACACACTTTTCAGAACAATTAGGAAACCGAAAGCGACTTAATTTACTGTCTGCCACTGGGTGAATGAAGGGGAAAACTAGAAACTAGCTGGGGAATTTTGCATTAAGTCTAAGAAAGTAATGAAAAGTAACATAGAAAAACTCGGCAAGAAAAAAGTAATAATATGCAATATAAGCTTTGACTATATTATGTGAAAATAAGTGAAAACAACACACGTGGTCCAGCAAGTTACAGGTGCAGACTGTGGGGTCAGGAGACTCCAGCCACTCTCTAACACTTCTGCAAAAGTAACGTGACTGCGTTAGCATCTTAAAAGAACAAAAATGATGCTGTGACAGGCTTCAGAGGAGATGGGAGGGTGGCGTGTGTGCACAGTGCAAGTGTCCATCTAGGGCTCTGAGTCTCTGCCACTTACACCCGAGAGTTCTGGAACAAGATCAGCGCTGACGTCGCTTTCAAGCTTAAAACTCCATGGTTTTAAGTTGTGACAACTAAAAATCAAACAAACAAACAAAAAATCCCAAATATTTCTCTGCCTTCCCAGGGAAAATGGAGTATAATGAGAGGGGAGAGAGGCTATGTATGAAATGTTGCTGCTTATTCCATACAAAATCATATACAGCACTACACACCACCCCAGGGTAACAGAGGACCACACAGCACCCCAGGGTAACAGTCTTTTTTTTTTTTTTTTTTGGTTTTTTTCGAGACAGGGTTTCTCTGTAGCTTTGGTGCCCGTCCAGGAACTAGCTCTTGTAGACCAGGCTGGCCTTGAACTCCCAGAGATCCGCCTGCCTCTGCCTCCCAGTGCTGGGATTAAAGGCGTGCACCACCACCGCCCGGCCAGGGTAACAGTCTTAATCAAGAGTATTCAGGAATTCCTGGAAGGAGGCAGGGCTCAAATGGCCCATCAAAAATGGGGACTTGGATTCTTGAGTGTGGTAGCACATACCTTTAGTCCCAGCACTCAGGAGGCAGAGGCTGGTGGATCTTTGAGTTCAAGGCCAGCTTGGTCTACCAAAGGAGTTCCAGGACAGCCAGGGCTACACAGAAAAACCCTCTTTTGAAAAACAAAAGCACGGCTCTAAAGCTACAGAGAAACCCTGTCTCGAAAAAACAAAAACAAAACAAAACAAACCAACAACAACAACAACAAAAAAACAAAAACAAAATAAAGCATGGGAAATGGTTTTTTGCAGGAAGCTCTGGAATTAGCAGCAGCAGTTGTAGAATCTTGAAATGACTGAAGTTCACTGTTTGAGAGTGAAAATGTGAACACCATGGTATATTCACTATAGCTCAGTTTTTACACAGATGTGGCAGGTGACTCAACAGACAGTGTGGCAAACACACAGTGCACTTGAGTTAGGAATCACCACAGACCACATGGGAGTCTGAATGTCAGGAAGGGACGATCAAGAACGTCTAAGACAGGAAAGGGCCAAGGGCAGTGGACAGAGAATGCCAAGGTGGGGAGGAGCAAGCCTGCATTTCAACCGCAGGAGTAGATCTCAGAGGCTAAAACATGGAGCACAACCTTTGGTCAGGTTCTACTTCTGCCAAACAAAGAGAAACAAGAAGAGTATGGAAATCAGCATGAGCAAAAGCAGGAGAGGCAGTGCTGTCTCTTTAAGAGGCTCGTTGGAGATGCTGAACTGCAGAAAGCCTAGAGAATACAACATTGATTGGGAATGAGGTAACCACAAACACCACTGTCTCAAATGAAAAGGATTCAGGAGCTGACCCAGAAAACAAGCATCGTAACCACCAGATAAAATTTTAATGATAAACACAAGATGCTCTGCACACAGTAAGATCGCAGGGTCTCGGACGGAGCTATCAACTGCAGCTTCTCTCAGAGAGGAGCCAAGGAGGCTCTGTGACCCGCAGCTCAAGTTTCACACAATCGATCCCCAGAACACTGGTATGGCTGGGTCTTTGGTGGCCTATCTAGTGCTGATCAGATCCCCAGGGAGAGGAAGGAGGGGGAGAGGGCAGCAGCTACCTTCAGAGACTCTGTCTTTTTGGGGGCTATACATTCAGAAGCTCCTAACTGGCCTTGAGGAAGGAGAGTTACCTATATCTCCAGTCTGCCAGGACTCTTAATCCAGCTGCAGCATCACAACCTCCTTACGTGTTTAGGCAGAACCCAGAGCAATGTAACCCTGGCTGGTTACCACTGGTCCTCAGGCATGGGGCAAAGCTCTCTCCTGTCAGGAGCTCAGAGAACCACACCTCACAATGAAGCTATAGGTCTGACTGCTCCTGACAGACAGACAGACAGGAAGCAGGTTACCCACTCAGATGTAAGAGCCGAGGGGTCTCTTAAGAAAGTGAGGCCAGTGAATTGAAGCTAAGGAGAGTGGCCTTCCTGGCCAGATCATCTTTAAAACAGAAGGGCCAGTGAGATGGCTCAGTGGTTAAGGGCGTCTGCCACCAAACCTGACAAACTGAGTCCGACCCCTGGGACCCACACAGTAGCAGGAGAAACCAATCCTGTAAGTTTTCCTCTGACCTGCACACAAGTACTGTGTGCACTCCCCAACACACATATAACACAAGTAAGTAAATGAATAAAGTGTAATGAAAGAGAAACAATTTTTAATGTCAGGGCCTGCCATAAAATATTTCAATAATCTATTTGGAATTTCAATTCAAATGGTGCTTTAATTTTTTTAAAACATTTTATTTATTTGGGTGTCATGGCACATGCAGAGGTCAGAGAACATCTTGCAGAAACTGGTTCTCTCCTTCCACCACCATAAATGAGGTGTGGGTTCCAGGGTCAGACTCAGGTATCATCAGGTTTGGTGGCAGCACTTTGACTGCCTGAGCCATTTGCTGTCCTTCACAAGGTGCTCACTGAAGAATGCTACTTAAGGAGAGAAAACGATGAAGGAAGAGCTGACTGTTGACTGTAGAAGTCCAAGGCTGGCTTAGTTCTGGTTTCCTCTAGGCAGGAGTCCTGCAGCAATTCCCACAAAGCCAACTGACCCAGAAGAATGGGCTGCATTCCTGCTTTCTGGCACACAGCCTGAGATGACAAAAGTATATATAGTTTACATTTTGAGACACTAGCTCAAGAGACATCGTAACCCTATAATACAGTTGATCTGATTGTACAATAAAAAATGCATGTCCAGATCTCTGTGGTAACAGCCATGAAGAACTCCTCACAGTGGGTTCTGGAACAGCAGCCAAAGAAACTCACAGAAGCTGATGTTAAATGTCTCAGCCAGGACACAACAAGCCCTGCAGAAGCTGCACTGATGGGAAGGAGGAGCAGTGGCCACAGTACCCAAGTGGGGGACTTGGGCAGAGGGTACAAAGTGAAGACACAGACTGAGCTGACGCAAAGGAACATGGCTTTGCTTACCCTGCGATGACGACACCATCATGAGAGCGCACATCACACAAAACGGCATCAGGAACGTGCTCCAGCTCACTCACGGCACCTTTGCGATTCTGTGAGGAAAAGGGGGTGTAGTTTATACCAGTCTTGGGGTAGCCCCTTGTAAACAATTCTGTGAGGAAAAGGGGGTGTGGTTTATACTAGTCTTGGGGTAGCCTTTGCGATTCTGTGAGGAAAAGGGGGTGTGGTTTATACTAGTCTTGGGGTGGCCCCTTGAAATGTGCTCTGTCTCACTTACATGTCACAACCGTCTTCAGTGGCACTGACCTCACACACGACACTGGGCATTCAGGAGGATAAAATGGCAACATGGTGAGCCTATACCAGAGGCACTGCATGGAGCAGTGAATGAGGTGCTGTCCCCAGAATGTCACCAGTAGGAAGAAGTATGTGTACACAGGTAAGTGTCCCTGCACAGGGCAGGGCCTGAAGCAGGTATATCAAGTACATTAAGCAGTTCAGCTTGCAGGAGAAAGCATTTAGTGAACATGTAAAAGAACTTCAGAATAAATGAAACGCTCACAGGGGACACAGACCAGAGAGGGCAGAAAAGATGCTAATCTAACTAAGAGTCTGACTTCTCTGGGAAATGGTCTTCGAAGAAAGGCCTAAGCCTGAACTTGGGGTGCTCCCTGGGAACATAGGTGGGGAGTGAGAGGGTAGAAGGAGGCAGGTCCCGGCTCTGGGCCCTCGTGTGACTTTTGGGTTATTTCCCATAATCGCTGAAACCATCTTTACATTGGTATACTGGCAGGTGCTGCTTGAGTTCACAAATGGAGAAGCTGCCTCCCATTCTAGATCCAAGCATGATCCTGGCTCCCCTACTGGGGAGAGAGAAGAACAGCAAGCAGCTAGGACATTAAAAATCTCATCCTTCCTGGCATTTGCGAGACAAAGGCCAGAAGGAAAGCTTTATGGAAACCCATTTCCAGCCAGCTCTGAGCTGCAGGTCCAGGTAGACATGCATTCACAGCTCATGCCTTAGGAGGAAGTCCTCAGAACTCTAGGGTCCTTTCTGGGGTTTTCAGACACGAACTTAGGAGTTACCATGCCAACTGTCTGCCCTCTGAAATAAATCTCAGTTAGGTCAGAATCACTGTACCTGTGACTCAGCCAGAGCCCTGAACACAGGCAGGCTCCATGGGGGCCACGTCAGACCATCCCTAGGATCACAGGCCTGGGAGCAGTGTTTACTCTGATCCACCCAGATGAGAATGGGGGCATGCAGAGGTTACACACCTGCACAATGCCCTTTGCATGTGTCAGTGAAGGTTCTTCCTAGAACTGCACTAAGATGTCTACCTTGACATGTAGTGAACGATCCATCACTTAAATTTCACCCAAGAGGTCCTCACCACTCAGAGTTCTGGGAGGTGACCTAGGATGCCAGGAGCGCCCCACGTGCTGCTGCCCATCTAACCAGATCACTTGATAGACAACTACATACAAAGCACACCTGATGGTTTTACACTTGCGGGAGAAAAACAGGGAACAGACATTGGGTAGCATCACATCTTCCTTGTGAACTGTGACCAATGCCAAAGGCTCCTTACTTCTACTACCTCTAGCCCAAATGAGGACACCCTGCCCTCCTCCCCTTTCCCCCACCCCACCCCAAAGCAGCAGCATAAGCAGAGCTGTTGTCTTCCCTTGGCTCTGAAATCTCTGAATTCAATGCCAGGGACAAGCTCACTCTCCTGGTTCCTGCCTCTCTGGACAGAAAGGTAGGAAAGCCCAGCTCCAAGCCTTCCTTCCTCTGCCGTCAGGTGGACTGCGGCCTCTGTGTCCAGGCCCTGCTTCATCTGAGCAGCTTTCATACACAGATCATTCTGCCCATCCATCAGAAGACCTAATTAGGAACCTACTTCCTGCTACCTTCTGTGGATGCAGGTGCCATGAGGCCAGTGTCTTCATGCGCTAAGAAGACTGGCCTGGCCAACTCTCCAGTGATGACTAGTTCTTAACTAGGAACAACTGGCCACCCAGGGAATACCTGGTAACACTTGGAGAGGAGACATCTTGTGTGCCACAACAAGAGCAGAGTGCTATTGGCATCTAGTGGGGACCCTGGTGTATCGCTTGGCATCCTGAAAAGAGCTGGCCCAACATCACCAGTGCTGAAGCTGGCCATCTCAGAGGGGTAAGCACTGCTCACTGATGTCATGGAACCAGTGCACTGGTTATTAATCTGGTTACAAGGTGACTACAGACAGACCAGACATCACAAAGGCAACATATCATCACCAGTCATGACAAGGCTTTCTTGCCTCAAAGTCTATCTAGATTAACCTTTAAGTGAGAGAAGGGCCCAGTTCTACCCCATCTCCAATGGGTGACTCCCCAGCTGCCTAAGTGGGAAGCAGCTTGGCCATGCACCACCTCGCTGTGCTTCACCAAACCCTGGAAACATGCTTCCTGACAGCTTGCTCTCCCAGAAATGCTTCTCTGCAAATGCTTAACTTGATCTAGTATTTCTGTAGAGCCTTGAAGTGATAAATGTCAGGGCAACAAGCCAAGGGTTACGTGAGGCAAGAGCAGACAGCACTCAGCACCACACTACCTCTCCAGCAGTAGCTCCACAGGGGCCTCCAAGGGCCTCTTGCCTGTGCATGGTGCTGCTGCCTTGTCAGCCCTCTGGGAGGCAAGTAAAGAGAAAGAAACAGGGGGTTGACAGAGGAAGACTTCAGTGACCCTAACCAGCCAGGAAAGGCGGTGTCAGACAGTCCACTTCAGCCCCCTTCCTGCACAGCAGGAAGAAGCTCTAAACCCAAGGCTAAGAGAGGGGCAACTGTAAGGAAGATGCTGAAATCAATGATTGGAGGGGCTTGGGGCTGCTCAGCACACCCTGCTCCCTCCACTCTGGGAATGAGCCTCAGGAAGCAACTGCAGGCCTGCTGTCCACTGTCCCTGCCTCAGGGGATGCCGCTGGCCACTGCCTACCTTCCAGTTGGTTCTTAACATATGCTCCTTGGCAAGGCACTCTTGCAAGATGAGCTTCCAGCAGGAGTAGTCAGAGATGCTGCTCCGGGGAAGATGCCCCTCTTGCTGGCACAGCCGGTACCACAGCACCTCGTCTTCAGAAATCACCTTCCATGTCTTGCTCACCTAGAACAGCACAAGTGACGCAAATGTCAAGATCTGCAATTAGAGAGGCCTTGCCATCCAAAATCAATCAACACCTATATTACAGCTCTGGGCTTATGGCAGCATAGAATGTCTCATTAACAAAACACACTGAGGTGGAAAAAATACAAGCAAATGTTTCCAGTTATATCTTTCAAGATTTCAAAACTGTTATACCACCATGTAACGTCACATTTTAAATGGTGTGATAAATTATCATCTAACAAATGAAAGAGACAAACAATGCAACAATACACAAAATGCTAAAAGAACAAACTGAACATGGTAAGGACCATACAAGCACATGGAGCTTCTCAGGTGAGTTTGTGGACAGATCTGCATGACCATCTTACAAAGTGGAGTCTGGTGGCCTGTGATGTGGAAGGTTTTAATCTAACTAAATTTCTGAGGTATAAAATTCAAATTTATGCTGCATGGAGAACTCTTATACATACAGATTAAAACACAGTAATAGCATTAATACAGCCCTCGGCTGTTGGGCAGGACCCACAATATATGGTGGAGAAATGACTTACGTCTGGCACAAATCTCCAATCCCCACAGTACCAGGAGGAACCGACCGCTTTAACTCTCAGATGTTTGTTCTTTTCCAGCCCTCAGTAGGGGTGCGCCAGGCTTAGCCCATCACAGGACCATGCACCAAGCATGGACTCTCATGGGCAAATGAGAAACTGACCCCACAGAGCAACATCATTCGTCTACAGCATGCACTGGAGATGGAGGATGGAGGCCATGTTTGCCATCACCTTGCGACTGAAGTTCACTCCTGGTAAATAGAGAGGGCCAGCAGCTTACAAGAACCTACACTTGCTACCACTCCTTGGGACTACCAGACCTTGGAGGATGAGGGAAGAGAATATGACTGAGGGGACCAGCTGGAATGGGGGTGTGAAGATGTCTCAAAGTCTAACTGTCCCTCCGTGGTGGCAATTAGAGCACTACCAAAAATGAAGGCCGGGCTGGGCCATCGCTCAGTGGTCAAGTGCTTACCTAGCACATGGAGGCTCTAGGTCTGGCTAGTACTGTAAGCAGGGAAGGGAAAGGTGCTGAGGAGACAGGTTGGTGGGTCTGGTATTTGCTGCAGTGTAAGGACCTGAGTTTGGATCCTCAGGGCCAGGTAAAGCTGGAGGCAGTGCCCGTCTCCTGTGGGAAGGTAGGGGGACGCCTGGAATCCAAGTGCCAGCACGTACACATACACAGTGGTAAGTAAGAAACCCAGGGAGATGGCTCAGTAGTCACAGTGCTTTCTGTACAAGCCTAACAACTTGAGTTCGATTCCCCAGAACCCACATAAAGGTGAGAGAGAACTGGTTCTGAACTCCATACGCACAGGCTGAGATATGAACATACCATACATACATGCACACCAAAAATGCACGCCTTATATACATGAGTGCACCATGCCATACACACAAGAGCACCACACCATACACACATGCATCATACACACACGTGCACCATACAAACGTACCATATACGCATGCATCATACACACATGTGCACCATACAAACAAGCACTATACAAACACAAGCACCATACAAATATGCACACCATAAAAACATGTGCACCACACACACCATACAAATACATCATATACACAATAATTAAGTTTAATAAAAAGAGAACAACTCTATCTCAAGGTGGAAGTTGAAGACTGACACCTCCATGTGTAAACTGTGGTTTACATGTACCCATACTTAAGCATGTGTCAGCAGAGTTTTTATTTTATTGACTGTTTCAGAAAGTGATGAAAAGCTTGAACCTTCTAAGGACCAGTACTCAATAAACAAACAAACAAGTAAATAAATGTTAAAAAGGATAACGGCAGGGTGTGGTGATGCATGCCTTTAATTCTAGCACTTAGGAAAGGTAGGCAATTATACGTGAGTTCAAAATCAGCCTGGTCTAAAGTGAGTTCCAGGCCAGCCAGAAGTACATAGTGAGACTCTATCTTTAAAAACAAACAAGGAAAAAAAGAAAGGTTGGACTCGGTAAAGACTGTGAGGCACTAGCCCATCAACTTGTGTTACCTCTTCTTCCTTCAGCTACTTGAGAACCACCAGCCTCATATTTATAACAACTACACAGTCAGCAGTCGTGGGGGTAGAGGCACAGGATGTAACAGGCAGGCTTTGAGCTTACCAAACCTAATTCCTAAAGAGCTGGCAGCGCTGACCTGTCTGGTGGATTGCTGGAAAGCACTCCGGATGATTTGCCTGATCTGTTTTACCTGCAGGGCAGCTATTCCAAACAGTGAGGGTTAAATGAGCCTAACACTGCTGGCCCAGCATGGTGGTTCACACCTGTACTCCCAGCACTCAAGAAGCTAAGGCAAAGTAAGGCAGAGGGGCTGGTGAGATCAAGGCTAGCCTGGGCTACAGTGAGTTGTTGTCCAGCCAGAAGTACATCACAAGCCACTATCTTGAGGGAAGAGCAGTTGTTTTAACATTGCAGTACTGGAGAAGGCTCTGAGAGTGGGACTGACAAGATGCTGATCAAACAGTTCAGGAGGAAAAATAGGAATGAGTGCCCCCAAGATCTTTGAAAACCCCAGCATTTCTGGGAGTCTAGCATGCCGCAAACGGGTTTTTCTGGGCACTTGAGGCAGGGGCAATAAGAAAGCCCTGACTTCTAGATTCCAGCTGGCCGTGAACTTCTGCACAAGCATGAAGCTACCAAGGCTAAGGCAGAGCTATAACCAACATACAATGGGCCCTCAGCAGAAGCTGGAGGGTCACTGCCACTATTCAGTCACTAGCTAAGGAGACTTCAGGGGCCACAGTAACACCTAAACTATAGTTAGCTCACCCCTTCCACAGAGGCAGGAGCGGCTAGTTCAAATGTGAGCGTTTAGGCAGAAGCTCAGCCACAGAGCCACAGCAGTCACCCGAAATGCCCATTGTAAACAAAACAGAATCAAGCAAGACACATATAAGCAAATATGAAAGGAGACCCTAGCACAGGGCAAAACAGCAGCTGTAAGACTCGATGAGGGCCGGGTTCAGGAAGAAGATTCCTAGTCAGGGTGCACAGGATCCTTGACACAAAGCAACTGAAGAGGAGCTGTGAGGGGAGCTAACTGCAGCAAGCATTCACTAGAGGGCTCACTGGCCAATCTGAGCCGCAGAAAATCAGTCCCTCAGGTGAGATCATCCACTCTACAGAACAAAGCCTCTGAAACCTCTGTGTGCCAACAACCAAGTGCACAAAGTGCAGAGGCTGGAGGAGATCTGAGGAGCTGTGAGGTGAAGGGGCTAAATTTCAATTCCCTGTTACCTGGGCAACTGTTGAGAGAATAACCAAAGCCAGATCTGGTGGAGCACCTCTGTAATCCCAGCACTGGGGGCAGAGGCGTGGATCTCTGTGAGTTCCAGACAGCCCGGTCTACAGTGAGACCCTGCTTCAAACCCCCAAAAATAGTGATAGTGATTATAATAATAACAAAGAAAATAACTCAAACCGTTAGTAAAAATGGCACATTAGAGAATGTTTTTAACCCAAGGCATCACTAAAGGAATAGATGAACAAAAGTTAAGAGGGCTGGAGAGATGACTCAGCCAAATAACGGCACTCACCAGCTGCTCTTGCAGAGAACCTGGGTTCAATTTCCAGTACCCACAAGCGGCTCACAGCCACCTCTAACTCTAGCTCTGAGAGATCTGACGCTGTCTCCTGACTTCCATGGGCACCAGGCACACAGGTGGCACACACATACATGCAGGCAAAACTCATACATGAAATAAAATCTAAAAAAGACTCCAGCCAGATATAATGCCCCAGGCCTTTAATCCCCACACTCAGATGGCAGAAGCAGAACTCTGAGTTCCAGAACAGCCAGGGCTACACAGAGAAACCCTGTCTCAAAAAAAAAAAAAAAAAAAAAAAAAAAAAAAAAAAAAAAAAAGACTCAGAAATAGAAGAAACTTCATAAAGTCAAAGGTGGCTGGACTCCATGAGCTCAGCCTCTCAGCCCCAGAACAGCCGTCACCACACGGCTCAAGCTGAGAACTAAGAGGGAGTGTGCAGATCAACTGGATACACGTTACTAAAAGAAGGCACCCTAGCATCCTTCGCTGCTGGGGTTCAGGCAATCTGGAGCACCCTCTTCCATAGTGAGCTACCTTTCCCAATGTCTGGGCTGCCACAAGGTGGCCTGCTACAGTGTGCTTCCTTCCACCCTGCTAAACCACCTTGGCTGTCCCTTTCGAGGACAGCAGCTTCCACTGTGTACCCAACATTGCCCTTGTCATTCTCTCACTGTCCTTTCTCTTCCTCCTCATTCGGCCAGGGGCACATGACTGGTTTCCATAGCCACCTTTCAGAATGCTACCCAATTATCTGTGAATGTAAACTCCCCCATTTGACTGAGGTACTCAAAGTGGAACAGTCCCCCAACCATGGGCTATCGAGTGCCATGACCAGGACCATTTGAGATGGAGCTCTGCTTTTGTTCACAGGACTGGTAACTGGCAGAAGGCACGTGTGCAACAGGCTAGTCCCCACCCCAGCCCTTAAGCATCACTTTGTTCATTCGCTTACAGACAGGTCATCATGGCTTCCAGGGATGGTATGATTAAGCCTCCGGAGTGGTTCAGCTTACTAGATGTTAAAGGCACATCAAATTCGTTGTTACGGACAGCCTCATACTTATGCCACCTACTTAGAATATTTTAAGATGCTTCCTGCCAAGTGGTAATGGTGCAGCCTTTAATCCCAGCACCTGGGAGACAGAGGCAGGCAGATCTCTGAGTTCAAGGGCAGCCTGGTCTAAGAGTGAATTGCAGGACAGTCATGGCTACACAGAGAAACCCAGTCTCGAAGGAAAAAAAATGAAGTTTCCAATGACTACAAATCTCTCACTGTTCGTTCTCTTTTTCCCATCAGGGACTTCAAGTTGTATATTCTTTCAGGTCTTTCAAAAACGTGAACTAGAGTTCAATTTTTTTTTAAGATTTATTTATTTATTATGTACACAGTGTTCAGCCTCCACACCTGCAGGCCAGAAGAGGGCACCAGATCTCATTACAGATGGTTGTGAGCCACCATGTAGTTGCTGGGAATTGAACTCAAGACCTCTGGAAGAACAGTCAGTGCTCTTAACCTCTGAGCCATCTCTCTAGCCCTCAATTTTTTTTTAAAGTTCCAAAGGGTAGGGCTAAAGAGATGGCTCAGCTGTTAAGACCACTGGCTATCCTTCCAGAGGACCAAGTTCAGCACCCACAAGGTGGCTCACAACTGCCTCTATTTTAATCCAGGGGAAATGATTGACACACCTTCTGATCTCCACAGGCACTGCACAAACATCGTGCACACACATACAGGCAGCAAATACACATAAGCATAATATATATGTTTTATGCATGCATATATAGTTCCAAATGGGGCTGGGGAGATAGCTCTATCAGCAGAGTACTTGCCATGCAAGCACTTACGCTTACCCCCAGGACCCACATAAATACTGGCTATGGTGGCATGCATTTGCAAACCCTCCCACACTGGGTTTGGGAGGGACAGAGGCAGGGGAATCCCTGGTAGTTGCTGACCAGCAAGTCCACCCAGACCAATGTGAGCTCTTGACCAGTCAAGGGGAAAAGGATAAATAAAGTAGACAGGATCTGAGGAATGAAGCCAAGGTCGGCCTCTGGTCTTCACATGTATGCATGTACATATGTGTACCCCATCCCTCATGAACACAAAATTCAATCTCACTTTCACAATATTGTCTTTCCATATGTAAATCCTTAAGTTTCTAACCACACTGCCCACATTAAATGTCACCCCACTGCCTACTGATCCACACTCCTCAGATAACATGAACTCTGGCTCTGTCTTCCGCTGCAATAGCTATTTTTCACACCTGTCAGTCATTGAGAAAATGTGATCTGTGGGTCTTTGTGTCTTATTTCTAAGAGGGAGGAATGAAAGGGAGGGGGAGCTAAGCAAGACAGGCTGAAGATAAACCACGGAAGCTAGCCCACACTGGCACGGCCACACCATCAGTCACAGATCCACTTAACCACACTGTCAGGCCACACATCTACCTCAACCACGGGCTGTTGAGCACACGTGGTCAGGCCGTAAAAACCAGGAAATGACTCAGTCAAGTGGAGGCCCCAGTTTTTACTAGACAGAACATTGGTTTTGTTTTTGGCTAGTTTGGTCCACAGCTGAGCCTACCCATGACACCCAGTAGTGTCTGTTCATCTGTCTATGCCAGGACGGAGCTGAGCACAAAGCACAAGCGAAAGGGAAGCAGAGTCAGCCATGGCAGGGCAGCCACACTCAACTCCAGAGGGGAAGGTGCTTTTCTTCTAGACACTACAACTTGGACCTTACAAGGAATGACGAACACTTGGGCTCTCCAAGGATACAGTGTTAGCTTGACATAGGGTATAAACTTTGATCCTTAGAATTTATAATTAGACAAACTTTTATAAAATTCCTGAGCTACAACTACTGAACAAGTCTTAGGATGGCTGCAGACCCTACAGACACAGGCGGCAGTGTGAAGCATATGTAATGGACGCTGGCTTCTTGCAGTGCTGGCAGGTTTCTGAAGAGGGATCCCAAAGTGAAATGAGTTAAGAGAACTCAGGTTTGAACAACAGAATCCTTTGCTGGGACTCCTCGGAGCCTCTCGTCTGGCACTGTTCATCTCTAAGAGGAAGGGCATCTGAGGCTCTGTTTCCCACACCCATCTGCTTCTACGTCTTCATGGCAGGCACGGTTCAGGGTTCAGTTCCAGCTCTGCAGGTCAACCTGAGGCAACTATCGTCCCCACCTCCCACCTCCAGCTGCCCAAACTGGGCCTTGGGCAAGTATGTGCTGGCTGCTTCTGCCTGTCTGGGAAGCGGGCCTTTGAGAATCAGCAGGGCACACAGAGCACATCTTTGGAGGATCTGTAAGAGGTATGCTCAGAACGATTTCCACAGTCCCAATCACACCTACAACCAGGTATTACACAGTGACATGCCAACAGAGTCATCAGCAAACTACACAAAGGGCTGCTTCCTTTCAAAGGAGAAAATGACAGCTAAACTTTCACAAGTGAATCTGAAAGGGTCCCACTCAAGGAAAGCCTTTCTAACAGTTTTGCTTTCTTAATTTATATTGTAATCCAGAAAGTTTACAAGCCTTACATTTCCAAAGGTCTAATTGTCTTTAACAACCCAGAACTGGAATGGCCCAGCTCAGAACCCCACTGAGTGAGCCTCAGCTGCAAGAACTTTCGCTAATAAAAGTAGCTGCAGCATTCTGCTTTATGGCTCCACTGTGAATTGTCACATTGAGAAAAAAAAGCCCTTGGCAAAAAAAAAAAAAAAAAAAAAAAAAAAAAACTGGCTTTATTAGGTCTGCCTGGACTAGGCTCTCTCCACAGGTCCAGACCCCAGGTTGGCCTGAGGAAAGCACTCCACAGAGCAGGACAGCATCTATGCGCTCCTTACCTCAGCTGTCTTCTTCCTCTGTGCTCCTGAGCCCAGGAGCTTCCCACACACACCAAGTCACCCTGCAAGGAGACCAACACCTGTGGTCATTTTGAGTCCTGTCCCCATGACAAACAGCAGCACTTATGTCTTCAGTCTCTCCTGCTGCCCTGAAAGCTTTCAGGTTTTGGTGCCAGGCTTACGTGCTAGGGCGTGCAGTCCCAGCTGGCCGGCAGAAGCTGCTGGGGAAGAACCTTAGTAGCTGGGGAAGAACCTTAGTAGATGGGATACAGCTAAACGTGGAGGGGGTCTTGGGGTTAACAGCCCAGCCCTCTCCCTGCCCTCTCTGCTCCTGCTGCCATGGGGCTACCTTGTGCTCTGAGTCAAAGTCAGCTCTCTCTCCAGAAGCTGTCTGTCAGGTGACAGTGACAAGGAGAGCACTGTCTCCTCCCTGCCTGGCCTCACGCCCCATCCCGACACTCTCAGGACACTCACTTCCAAGTGTCCCTTCTCTTTCGGTGTCCTGGCTTAACTACCACTGATGTGCCGGCAGCACCCCAGGCTCAGCTGGGGACTCAACCCCAGCCTCACTCCCTGCCCTCATCCAGCCCACAGGCAATCGTGACTCCAGCCATCTGTACTGTATAACCCTCAATAGTCACCATGTCCTCTCCTCTAGATGACTTCACAGCCTTAGCTGGTCTTCCTAGAGCAGGCAAAGCGATGCGTTCAACACCTAGAGACAATCTTGATTGCTGCTGGCAACACTGCAAGACCTTCCTACCTCACCAGAATGCCCTTCAGTTTCTGTCTCTCCTGTGCTCACTCCTGCTCAATGTCCTGCACCAGTTTCCACGTGTTCTGAGGACCACGGATGCAGGGCTCCACACACTCTCCTTCACAGACCCTACAGGTGAGTGTGGGAGCCAGTGCTTGTCAAGACAGCATCCTTTCAGGAGGTTTAGTAACATTCCCAGTTTCCGGAAGTCATCCTTGGCATGTGGTCCCTTCCTCCGCCCTCAAAGCCAGAATGTCAACAGTATCTGTCTCCATCTGAGCTCTGGCCCTTTACCTGCATTAGCCTGTCCGGTACCCCACAACCACTTTCTCTCACCAGGACTCTAGTTGAGCCGCATCTGCAAATGTCTCTTACTATGAACACAGGGACAGGGGCCCAGGGATACATCTGGAGCAGGAACACATTAGATTGATCACTGTGTATACCACAATCCAGTCATTTTGACCTTGCCAGTCCTCATCCACACGAGATGCTTCACAGGACAGCCTCAGTTCCGCCTACCTCAGGACTCCTGCATGCCTGCCTCCCTCTCTCCTTCCCTCCCTCCCTCCCCCTCCCGTCTTCACTGCACAGGACCCGCTCTCTCTATAAAGGGTCCTCACTAGCCTTGCTCACTGCAGCACCTGCTGTCAGGAATGGCACCTGGCCCTCAGCAAACCCTTGGAAGTGAGAAATGGGTAAATCCAATGTCTTAAAAACTCAAAAGAAGGTGGCTGGAGAGATGGCTCAGAGGAATAGAGCACTGGCTGCTCTTCCAGAGGTCCTGAGTTCAATTCCCAGCAACCACATGGTGGCTCACAACCATCTGTAATAAGATCTGGTGTCCTCTTCTGTACTGCAGGATACATGAAGGAAAAAACCTATATACATAATAAATAAAAAAAAATCTTAAAAAAAAAACTCAAAAGAAAAGAGCTCTTTTAGTTTTTATGAACTCTGCAACCCCTTACATGCACTGGGCCCCGAAGGCTCTAACTCTCTTATTCTCGCACCTTCTATGTTCTCTTTGTACTTTTTCAATCGTGGAAGATGTCCTACATGATAGTAGACCAAGAGAATCCTTCCGGTACCCGCCACTCAGTCCACTGTTTTCTGCATCCCATCCTTCCTAGTGGCTCTGCCTTTCTCTTAACCCATGTGAAGCACACAGCCACTTAAGTGGCTCCTGAGGGTGCTTTTGCTTTGTGCTTGTGTACAAAGACCCTCTGACATGACTCTGACAGCCACCAGGATGGTCAAACTGAAGAGCTGCAGGGAACTAAAATCTGTGGAGTCATGGCGTGAGGGTCTGCTCACACCTATTTGGTGACAGATCCATGACTTACAGAGACTTCAGGATCAGAGCTGTAAAGTAAAATGCAAATGTTAGCGTCCCAAGGTGAAAACGTGGTCAGCTCATGGCATTACCCCTCCCTTGAAAGCTGACTCTGGCACACTGGGACTCTGCCCCAAAATCATTAGCTTGTTTTGGTCCTGCCTGCTTTCTGCTCACTATACCACAACCTTCAGTGGCTCACCTCTGCCTCTTCCTTTTCTTTATTGGCTTTAAGACTGAGTCTTACTATGTAGCCCAGGCTGGTCTTGAGTATACACAGTCTTCCTGCCTCAGTCTCCTAAGTGCTGGGATTACAGATATGCCCCACTATGCCTTGGACCTCTATGTGCAACTTCCTGCCCTTTACCTGAAAATTCTGACATTACTGTCTATGCATCTCAACTACTAAAACTAGACATTAAGAAATAAATAGTCACAAGGGTGCTGGAGAGATGGCATAGTGATTAAGAGCATTGCTGCTCTTCCAGAGGACCTGGGTTTGATTCCCATCACCCATATGACAGCTTACAACTGTCTGTAACTCCTGTTCCAGGGGATCAAACAAACTCATACAGACATACCTGCAGGCAAAACACCAATGTACATAAAATAAAAATAAATTATTTTATTTTTGGAAAAAGAAGTACCCACACTATAACATGTATTTCTTTGACCAAAGGCTGCCAGAGGCTGCTGGGGCTAGGGGTGGAGAGGAGGCATGGGTAAAATAGGTGTGGCCGTCAAGGGTACAAGAGATCCCTGTGGTGAGCATTCTGTGTGCTGACAGTAGCAAAGAACACACAGATGTACACCTACAGTAAGACAGAACAGAATTAAAAATACAGATGGGAGCATGGAAAAGCAGTGAAACCCAAGCAGGCATCATGGAGTGGACCGACATCAATGTGCCTGATGCTGTTCCCACTGAGCACAAGAGGGACCATCGCAAGAAGAAACAGGCAGATTGACACACAGCACCTGCCTGCATGCATGTCTGCAGCTTCCTGCGGATTCCATAGTTACCTTCAAATGTTTAAAAAGAATGTTGGAAGGGGCTGGAAACGTGGCTCAGCAGTTGGGAGCACTTGTGGCTCTTGCAGAGGACCTGGTCTCAATTCCCAGTGCCCACAGGATGGCTCACAGCCATCTGTGACTCCAGTTCCCGGGGACCAGATGCCTTCTGACTTTCCAAGCAGTGCATGTGAGGGCACACAGCCAGGATACTCAATACAAACAATACATCAATCTAAGAACTAAAAAGAATGCTGGAATTGGACATGGTGGCCCATGCCTGTAATCCCAGAACCAAGGAGGCTAAAACAAGTCTGGAGGCCTGAGACAGACTAGATTACACAGCAAGAGCCTACAAAACAACAGAAAGTTGAAAAATACCAGAAACTAGCCCTCTTCAGAATTATTCATGTTGCTATACAACAGCACTTAACTTTCTTCTCACAGAAACCAAACAATTTTGTAATTCTGAAATTGGCAATCTTCTCAATATGCACGGTAAAATATTACTCTTTAAAAACACTAGGAGTCCTGTGGACATGGAAAGGATGCTCACAAAATGTTAGTGCTGTCAGATTGATAACGTGCTTCCTAAGATCCCTGCCGTATTCATGACACTCTGAAGGAAGCCCTCTCAGCAGAGACACTCAATCCACACACAGTGCCCACAGACTGGCTGCTGGCAAGGGTGGAGGGCACATCAGTACAGAGGGTACCAGCTGAAGGGAAGCACTTTGGGGCAGTGGCAAATGACATCTCCGAGGTATCCCTAGTCAGGCCTCCTTGCTGCCAGTCAGACAGCAGCTTGGCATAAAGACCTAAGCAACAGGTTTCTCCAAGAGCACAAAACTAGCTCAGGATGCCAATTCCACACAACTGGCCCCACTTCACTAAAGTCCCGACATGCCTAGATTATAAGAGAGAAAGAGAACAGGAGAGAGACAGAGCAGAGGGAGTCCATAAAGCAGGTCAACTGTCAATCTCTCCTGAATGGAACCCCACTGTACCAAAGGGGACTGCTCCCACCTAACCCTATCATGCCCTGATTAACTCTTTAACTCTTTAGACAGAAGGTAGTCACTTGAGAGCTCTCCACAAAACATGAGAGCAGAAATCCATGTGAAGGCAGTGTTCCCACAACAGCAGCCCACTCGCAGAATGCCGATGAGCGCATGGCGCTGGCTGTGTAGGGCAGAGCTGGCTGAGAAGGTCCAGGACTCCACACCCTGGCATCAGGCTGATAACTATGCCCTCAGCCTCCATTCCTGGGAGCAGAGCCAAGGCATGAACTAGAAAACAATAAACCAAATTTCCTGGGGTAGGGGTAGGGATGACAATGTAGGTACTCTTCATGCAACTGACAGAACTGGGTACTGTTTACACTTTGGCACGTGTTTCAGAGTGCGTGTCAATGTTCCATTAATCTCATCATTTCCTGCAGACACACTGCATCAAGAACATGTGCTGGCATCTCTACTTAAGGAACACTGCTGCGATCACATACCAAAGGCGCTCAGCATCTCCAAGGAACTGACGAAGCACATACTTCATAAAAAGGCCCAACACCAGGGACTGTCCCAGCTGATCTGTGCAATTACTGTGCACAGGACGTTAGATGCTGAACTGTATCCATAATGACATGACTTCTGACTTTCACAGTGGTCATGCTGCCACATTTACAGATTTCCATTGAAGTGGTTATGTTTGTAGTGATGGGTTTAAACCCAGGACCTTATGTACTAATCAAGTACTCTACCGCTAAGTTACATCATTAGCGAAACTCAAGTTTGTTTGCTTGTTTCTTTCTCTCTGGCGGTGGCTCTAGAGGTCAAACTCACAGCTATGAACACTCATTCAATTTTATTAGACACACAAATTTTGACAACTGGAAAAAAAACCTAAAAGGAAAAAAGGTAATTTAATCACATGCTTTTGGCCAAAAACATGAAAAGAATATTAAGGACATAAGCCTTGGCCTCCCAAGAGCATACGTGGTCAGGAATATAGACCATGGCCAACCTCAGACCTCCAGTGTCTTGTTGCAGAGTGCTTTTCGCTGAGCTGACAGCCATCACCAACATCAGGACAGCTGTGACCACGTGCAGGAGCCTCAGCCCGCTGACCTCCCTCAGAGACAGTGAGGGGGGGATGGTTACTGGACCCTCACTGGAGACACCTGCTCCCCCTGCACCTCCCGGCCATGCATATGCAATTCTGCCTTAACTGGGAGTCTCCGGGGAGCTGGAATATTAACTGAAGAGGTGACTTCATCTATGCAGCCGGGATGCAACATCCATGTTGGGGTAAGGCTTTCTGGGTGTGGCTGCTTTTCCTCCACCTATGCTCTTCAGGGAAGCAGTTCCCTGGGTAACACTGTGATGGAACTGTTTGTCATCATATAAGTGTTTGCCCCATATAAGTGGGGAGATATTTGTTTATGTCTCCCCAGGGAAAGAGTTCTCCCAACATCCCTGCATGCAACCAAGGCCTGGCCACCGTTCTGCTCCAGAGTCGGCAAGACACGGGCAATGCTCCCGTGTAATCACCCAGTGTCTCTCCTCTCACTCGCCTCAGGGACGTGGCTCTGCTATTTAAAGGGTAATTTAGACTATTTGTCTAAAACATGACTTCACCAATCTGTCCCTGGGCTGACCCTTAGCTGCCACCCTAATGACTAGTCTGATTTAAGGGCTACGTCTTTCTACTAACACATGTGATGCATTAACACAGGCTAGCTCGCTGCAGGCAGAGCCCAGGACTTCAGCCATAATTCAGAGGCAGCACAGAAGACAGTCACCAGGAGATATACATCAAAGGGACTGTGGAACAAGACCCTGTTGGTTCAAGGTAGGCTTCCTTCAAGAAGGCCGTTACGCATTCATCAGTTCTGTCAACTGTGATTCTACAGAATCAACTGCACACTCGGTCAGAGCTGGGGACCCTTGGACATGTGTCAGCAAACGCTTACCTGAGCACACCGACCCAGTTCTCTTCTATTCAGATACTGAAATATATTGATTGCCAATTCATAAGGCAGTTGGACGTCAAAGAAGGGCACATCATCCATCTCATTCTGTGGAAACAGAAGGAAGAGGTTGAGGGTGAGGCTGAGTGCAGCTTGCATTTCCAGACCTGTCCATCACTGGACACTCTTGTAAGTGACTAGAGCAGGGCCATTTCAGGGAGAGAAGCAGTGGGGTCACTATGAAAGCCACATGACTATTTCCCATGATGCTCAGAAAGAGAAGCACAGGTGCTACAGGAGTGGGTACCCAGGTGTCAGAAACCTCCTGTCAGAATTCTAAGGTAAGGTGAGGCGGCAGGTGTCCCAGAAAGCCCACCTGGGCCAGGGGGCCGCCACTCCCCAAGGCCAAGCAAGCCTCCCCAACACGTGGCAACAGTGGCCCCAGCTGGAGAAGTGCTGACCAGGTCACTAGCATGTTTTCATGGGCAAAGAGCAGGGTGGAGGCTGCTCTGCTGGAGCCAGGCCTACCCCTCCTCGGGGTCTCCTAATGCTCTGGGGGCTCATGCTGGTGAACCTGAGTGAGCCAGTACAAACAAACTGCTTCTCCAAGTATTGTTCATTAATGTGCATCAACAAAAGCCAGCCTGCCCTGCGGTAAGCAGTCGGAGATGAGGTAAGGGGCTCAGGCAGAAAGCAAAGGTCATGTGGATCCCAGTGCACAAAGGAATCCGAAAATGGGGGAAAATGGGGAAAGACCAAGTGTGACCTGAACAGGTCCTCCTGCCAGTCATGGCTATGGCCAAGCTACAGCGTGTGCCCTCTGTCCCAACAGACTAAGCATGGGAAATTCATGTTTAGAAGCTCTGGCTGCCACCACTGACTTACTGCTGAAAGCAAGTTGCTAATCAGCACTCACTACGAGTTTCCACAGCACGAGGTGGCCGCCTCAGAAGACAGCCTCCCTGCACTGAGGAGCGCGAGCACCAATCAGACTCCTCCAAGCCTGAAGTTCAAGAATGTTCAAGAATCATGTTACTATTCATCCAGGAGTCTCAGGACTGAAGGAGAATCTGGAGCCTAGGAGGAAACATGGTGTTTGATGGCAAAAACAGAGCAAGACTAAGCACACAGGCCAAAAATGCTCTCTGGGGAAAGGGCACTGACCGGTCTCTGCAGGCAGAGAGGGACAGAATGTTCAGTCAGTGGAAGGATGCTGGCCATGCAGAAAAACAGGAAAACATCTGCAAGGGTAATTGGGAGGCACTGGGCTCTGCCCAAGAAAACAAAGCAAAGTCACTGGGCCTCAAATCAGGCAAGGTCCTTGCCTACGACGACACCTTCACTCACCACGGAAGAGCACTACTCCCGGCCAGATGCAGCCAGAGACACCCCAACCTCCTGCAGGAATCACTGTTGGTCAGGACCTGGCAGACACACACAAACTGAGAAGCGATCATTCACAATGCTACTCCCAATGCCCTTCTTGCCTTTTCTTCTACATTATTTTGTCTGCAGAAGCAGAGAGGACCAACTCTGTCCACAAAGTAAAGAAACAAGAGAAAAATGTCCCCTTATGCTCATACAACCAGAGCTATGGCTGAGTGAGGCTGGGCAAGACAGGGTGAGCCAGGGCTAGGAGCTCGTTTGAGCTGTGGACTCCTTTACGGTAGGCCACACTGTAAACTGGTCTTGAGATGAACATGATATGCCGCCTTGGCTTTTATTCTGGGCAGAATTCACAGCCTTCCATCAAATGCCTATTTTGTTGGCCTGTTTCCCAGGCTCACCATGGAAGACAGTCCCTCCATGAAAACATGACCCCACCTCCCACTGCCCTCCCTGATCTGAGCCTCAATTGGGATGAGCAGAATCTGGAAGCACCATGATCCCAAATGATCAGCCAAAAGATACCTAAGATTTCTTCTAACAAACTCAGGGTGCCTGCCCAAGGAACACATGAAGAAATTTCCCACAGAAGCCAATGCAAGCCCTAGGGCTAAGCATGCAGAGGCTAGGTGCCACTTTCCTCAATGCCATGCCAGCTCCTTTTCATCTTCTCATGTTACTGACTTCCGAGTCACTCTTAGCTGGCCTGTTGGTGACTTGCTGCCCTTTAACTTGAAGCCAATACATTACCAGCAGTACGAGGATGACATGCAGAGTGAGGCTACATCCAATCAGCGGGGGATGGCACACAGACCGGCATCACCAACTCTAGAGGGCACCTAACAACTCAGGAAGGCTTTGCTGTGGTGCCTGGGTAGCAAAGATGAAACCCAGCAGGCTGCTATGACCGCCAGTGCTGAGGGCCACTGCACTGTGAGTCACACTGTGCGAGGCTGTCTCTAGGATCTGGAGCCACTGTTTCAAGGATAAACTGTAAGAACATAACACTGCAGAGCCAACCTTTCCTTTTAAATCACCATTCTTAGGAGTACCTCTAGACTCCAAAATGTCAATCAACAGTGCCCATTCAAACCAGTCTAAGTCCCCTCCCCCACTTCTATGTGGCTGAGCTTCCTGCTCCCACCACTGGTTAGGGAATGGCAGGAAAAAGGAAGCCAGTCATCCAAAGAGCACCAGCAGTTATGGCACATGCGCGGCCACGGTCAGGAGACCACACCCTAAATGTTCATGCTGTGGCCTTTAGTGATGGGGCAGTGGGTCACTCAGATTCCCCCAGATGAGAGATGGGGGCCTGCCTGCTACTGGTTCACAGCTGAGTCCCCTACCACATGCTGCCTATGGCCAGAGGGCCTGCCCCACCAAAGTGCCATCCCCTCCAGAACACAAAGGCCTCTGGCCTCAATTCAGACCTCTGAATGGCCAGCCTACTAAGCCCACATGTGAATCTACACCTCAGAGTTGACTCCATTAAGTACAGCCTTCCCCTCCAAACAACCAATGAGGCCATAAAACCCTGTGCTGAGTACAAGCATCCCCAAGAGTTCTAAGCGTACAGTTGTACAGGCCAGTATAGAAACCTCCTTCTGACATCCACTGAGGTGATACAGGAGCACGCAGGTGAAGAGGGGGTGTTCTACCATTCAACCAGAGGCAACAGGGTAAGTGACTGGCCTATAAACGTCAGCTTGCTGTGTTAGTAGCGCATCACTTGAGAAACACCTCATCAGAGACTACATCATCAGTTTGGTCAACCCTGTGCGGACCTAAGGCAGACCTGAAGCCACACCCTGATCCAAGCTGTAGTCCAGCAAGCACTCCAAGCTCACAGTTGCTACAGAGGTCTCCTGTGATGGCATGCAGCCATTCCTCCCACTGCAGCTGCTGCAGAGGTCTCCTGTGACGGCATGCAGCCATTCCTCCCACTGCAGCTGCTGCAGAGGTATCCTGTGATGACATGCAGCCATTCCTCCCACAGTGCACAGTGAACGTATGGACACTACTTGTGCTCATGTGCAGAGAAAGCCCTGGATACTACGAAGATGCTATTGAGCTGCCACCTAGAAACCTGGCGCACACAGCCAGCCTAACAATTATAAGCCACAGCAGGATGACCCATGACAAAGCAGACGACATGGCCATTCTGAGAAGCAGCAGCACAGAAATGCTGAAGTGACACTGTAAGAACATCAGTTGAGCGACAGTGACATCGCAGTTCGCCAAGCTCAGACTCTAGATTCCTCCTCCAGTCAAGGGAGGAGTCGCACAAAGGGGTTGTGTTACGCTCAGGTCAGTGAATGCTGATTTTCCCAAAGTCTACTGGACTCACTCCAAAAACACCGAAAGAAACTGTGAAGAGATCTGTCCCCAGGGAGGCTGACTGTCCCCCATGTGCTACTATAAGCCTGACTCCATAAACGGATGGTCTTTGTGCCGTCATGTTAGAAACTGGATCTGCCTTCCCTTGTTTAGGAGAAGGAGTAATTACTAGGAGCCAAATCAGCGCAGAGGAAAGAAACCAACTCTGGATGCACTTCCCAACAGTTATCTCTGCAGCGACCGCCACTCAAACGCTCTCTAGGTTGGTGTTTAAACAGATCTTCGCTGCTCCTACTGACCCTGGGATGGAGAGAGGCCTGTGTCTGCTGGGCTTCTGAACCCACATACCACACAGTCCCACCACAGGAATGGATGGCATCCAGTTTCACTTCTGGCTTGAGAAAATAAGGTGGTAGATGGGGAAAGTCTCAAAACACTCTCAAAATAGACACCAATTCTGTCTTGAAATACCTTCCAGGCACAAATAACAGGAGTGTCAGTGCACACCACAGATTTCTTCTTGGGTTCCTAGACTATCTGTACAGGGGCCACACCATCCAGCTTTAAAAAATAATTTATGTGCAAAATGCTGTCTGAATCCAGGGCCATGCCCAGGGCTGGGGGAAGAGAGGTGCTTTTAGCAAATGCATGAGTAATGGCCTCTACACTGAAGGAGTTGAATCTTTTATGGAGGTAAGTCATCACCTATAAAACAGAATAAATACAGGAGACAGTCCCCCAAGGTATACAAGGGCTCATTAGTAAGTCAGCTATTTAGAACTTAGGAATCCTTTCTCAAAAAATAAAAATAATAATAATAAAATGCTATAAAGAGAGGTTAAGTTCCTAAGCAGTCCACAAAAAGCCAATTTATCTCTTCAACTGAACCTAACCACGAGTCGAGTCAAGCAGTGTTCAGTAAAGATGTGGGCTGTCTGCACAGACAACAGCCACCTACGGAAGCTAACCTGCCTGCCTCACATGTGCCCTCACCTGGTGAAGACACTTGAGATTTATTTATTCAGAACTGGTTCCAAAACTGTGAGATGCATTCTCATTCATCACCTGCTGGCGATTTCCCCGGGGGCTCCAGCAAAGAAGGGAGGTAGAAGAGGCAGCTATGAACTTGGGGCTCCCAGGAGGCTGGGTAGGTGTGGCAGTGAAGGAAGTCTGTGCAACACACTGGCCAGCCTCTGCTCACAAAGCTGTGGTTCCAAGCTGGGGTGGGAGACTGGGGAGCAAGGCAGGACAGAGGGCAGAAGAGGGCCTATTGGGAAGGGAGCTCAGCTTGGGAAGGGCTGGACCAAGCATGTGAATTTGACTGGTTAAAAGGCCTGGCAGATGGCCCGGCGGTGGTGGCGCACGCCTTTAATCCCAGCACTTGGGAGGCAGAGGCAGGCGGATCTCTGTGAGTTCGAGACCAGCCTGGTCTACAAGAGCTAGTTCCAGGACAGGGTCCAAAACCACAGAGAAACGCTGTCTCGAAAAACAAACAAACAAACAAACAAAAGGCCCGGCGGCAGACACGCCGAAGCAAAATTGGACCTACTACAGAATCCGTGGAGCTCGATGTGCAAACAAGCATGTTAGGGTTCCTAAGGTCAAAGGATTTTAAGACTTGCCAGGGCTGCAGGGAGAGACCTGGTCTATTGCAGAATATCTGTCTAACTAAGCAAGATGTGTTGCATCTGTTTAACTATGTAAAGATGTGCTGCTGTTTTACCTTGTCTGACTATGGAACCTGACTGGTCTAATAAAAAGTTGAATGGCCAACAGTAAGGGAGGAGGTACAGGTGGGAGACTTCTAGGAGAGGAGAGCAGGCAGGAGAAGGAATTTTGGCTGGGGGGCGGGGGGAGGGGATGCCAGGAGCCAGACAGCCAGGCAGGAGGAAGCAGGAAAGTAGGACTCACAGAATGAAAGGTAAAAAGCCTCAAAGTAAATGCAGATGAAGGAAAGAGGTTTAGATAAAAGAGCTGGGGGGGACAAGCCTAATAAGACCCAGCACTCATAATTAATAATAAGTATTCGTGTCTTTATTTGGGAACTGGTTGGCAGCCCAAAGAAAATTCCAACTATACCGGCTTCAAAAAGAAAAGGAGGGAGGAAGGGAGGGAGACAGAGAGATAGAGAGAGACAGAAAGACAGACAGAAAGGAAAGAAGGGAGGGAGGGAGGGAGGGAGGGAGGGAGGGAGGGAGGGAGGGAGGGAGGGAGGGAGGGAGGAAGAACGAACGAATGAATGAATTGCAGGGGCTGGGGTTAAGAGCAGTTACCGCTCTTGCAGGGAACCTGAGTTCAATTGTTGGTATCCATGTCAGATAGCTCACAACTTCCTACAACTCCAGCTCCAGGAAATCCAATGCCTCTGCTGGCACCATGCACAAACTGGCATACAGAGAGATATACACACAGCATTTTAAAACAAAAAAATGAAAGAAAAAAAAGAATTGCAAGCATTAAAGTGCAGGGTATGACCCATGTGACCACTTGGCTCTCAGAGGAAGTCACTGGCACCACTCTCTGTCTAGCCCCTCCCCATTCCTCTGCAGCTGCTCAACCTTCCAGAAAGCCTAGGCAATGCTGGGTAAGACAGAACCCCTCTCCTCAGACACTCTCCACTCTGCCTAGGTTTTCTTCTCTACAGAGCACTTGCTTACCTGGCAAGTGTCTGTCCCCAAACAGGGCTGGCTTTGTCTTGTTCACTGCTATTGTCCTCAGCACTTAGAATAGTGTGTGGGGCTGACACGTCACTTAACGAACAGTGTGGACTGAGGAATCGATACATGGATGGATATACAGACAGATGGATGGATGTATGGGTGGATGGATGGATGGGTGGGTGGGTGGATGGGTGGATGGATGAGTGGATGGGTGGATGGGTGGATAGATGGATAAAGCCCATATAGCTTCAAGGGAAAGAACCTCCCAGCAAAGACATCCAAATTTGTTTTAGTAAATACACACATAGATCATGGGAGAAGGCACCCACACAGAGGTCTGCTAGTTCATGAAAAACATTTTTTAAATCAATGGCACTGATAAGAACATTTTAGTTAGAAGAAAAAAAAAATGGGCTGGAGAGATCGGAGAGCGCTAGCATAGCAGATGGAGTTAAAGAGCCTTAACAGGAAGGTAGAGGACAGCAGAGGCAGGGGAATCACTCCAGTTCCATTGACAGTGAATTCAGCACACCAAGAGGGAAGTAACTAGGCAGCAGCAGGGTCTGAATCTGAGCTCAGGGCAGATTCAGAGCTCTACCAGGCCTGGCCTGCCTGAACTAACATCATTCCACCAATCATGAAGCGGGAGAGGCATAGGCAGAGTCCACTCTGGGCACGACTGACTTCCCTGCCTTAGCTCAACAGTGAGTGCAGACCTGTCAGATGAACTGGACAAAAATCTGGACAAATCTCAATCAGTAATTGGCTCAAGATGATACAGTCCAGACCAATAAGAACACAGCTTCAGCTGAGTCCAACTAAGCACATGCTGTGCTCTCCCAGCTACCCTGGCAGGACATGCAGCTGCAGCTGCTGTAGCCATCCTCTCAAGAAGGGGCAGCCCACTGTGGAGAAAGCCAGCAGACAAGCGGGGCAGATGGGAGAGGTCCCAGCCGAGTTACCCCAGTGCCCAGAATGAGCAGCACCTCCTGGAATTGTTACTGGGATCGAAAGATCCAGTGGGTGTTTCTAGGCCAGTGTCAGTTGGACATCTGTGTCTGTCAGTGGGATGTGATACACCACCTCAATAAAATGCGGCCAAGCAACTGGCTGTCACAAGCCTGAAACTTACATAAGCATAACTGAAACACCACACTGTCCCCAAGGAGAGGGACATAAAAGACAGTATCTACAGCTCTGGAATCCTGACCGGGGTATGCCATCCCTTGGACTGGTCTACCCAAAACTGCCAGCTGCCGGAGCAGGTATTCACAAGCCACTCCCAAAGCAAGATGGTTAAGTGCTGTGACTAAAAGCCTCGCATAAGAAGACAAAGCTTCATAAAAGGCACATCACAGTCTCATTGCAGCTGTGCTTGTCCATCAAAGATTCTGGCCTCTGTCCAACCAGAGACACTCTGACGCAGCTGTGCCAGCGGACGGCAACACTTCTCTCTGTTACCCTCACACTAGCGAGAGTGCAGTGGAGTTGGCTCAAAAACAGGACAGTGGCCTGGGAATGTAGCTCGGACAGTGCTCGGAACAGTGCTTGCCTAAAGAGCCCTGAGTTGACCCCACGGTACCAAAACACTGTAATTCCAGCATCAGGGCAAGTAGAAGCTGGAGAATCAGAAGTACAAGATCACCCTCAGCTGCAGTACACGCAAGGACAGTCTACCAGACAAAACCCTGGAGGTGCCAGTCTGACAGAGTTGTAAAGGTGTGGGGTGGGGCAGGAGGCAGAACCAGCCCCAGTGTGCACTGGCTCAGCTGCATCAGTCTGTGGGTTCGGGGAGTCCCGGAGAGCTCCACCTTCCTTTCCAGGATTAGTGGGAAGTGTGCACGCGATAAGGCAGTTCCTGTGAGACAGAGCTTGTCTTGCGGTGCTGGCACTAACAACATTGCTGCTTTTGCTATATCCGTTACTGACACGTAGAAATGGCAAGTTTGTGGAGTAGATTGCTGTAACTATGACCTGCATATCTACAACCCTGTAATTCTATTCCTGAGCAAATAACCAAGAAAAACATGTATGCATCCCAAAAGACAAACAAATGTTCCCAGCAGCACTACCCTCCCAAACCCCAAAGCACCTAAACCAACGACCCACAGTTATCAGTGTTGATGACAGCAACATCAGGTCCATGCTTAAGGACCCACTTATTCAGAATGTTCTGCACAAGAACCCAAACCAGAGTGAAACTGTCAGATGCCACTGCAGAGATGTCGGAGTGGAGTGAGTGGCAAGGCCATCGTGGAAGAGAACACACGAGAAACGTGGTGCCAACCGGCTAGGAAGCCAGCCAGTCCTGCATCAGGTGTTTCATGTGTCTGCACATTCTAGAGAGAGCATTGAGCTCTGCAATTAACACTGTACATTTCAAAGTGTGACTAATAACAAAATGTCAAAAGACAATTTTCCCAACAGACAATTATACTGACAAGAGCACAACCCTAACATGTAGCTGATAAAAACAAACAAACAAACCAGTCAAACTGCCAAAGCACTTCCTCCTACATCTTTGGTCCCAGAACTGTCAGGCTTTGAGTGACACCCTGTGTGGAGGTCTGGATGAGAATGTCCCCCACAGGCTCATATGCTTGAATCCTCAGTCCCCAGGCAGCAGAACTGTTTGGGAAGGATTAGTTTGTAGGAGGAGGTAAGAGGCTTTGCAGAACAGGGTAGGCTTTGAGGTTTCAAAAGCCCACAGTTTCTCTCATTCTCCCTCTGCCTACTGCCTGCAAACCAGGATGTAAAGCTCACAGCCAATGCTCCAGCACCATGCCCGACTACTTCCTGTCATGACGATCATGAACTAACCTTCTAAAACCGTAAGCAAGCCCCAATTAAATGCTTTTTTTCTAAGAGTTGCCTTGGTCACGGTATCTTTTCACAGCAATGTATGACAATAACTAAGAACCTTAAATATAGAAAACTGGACAGTTGGGAAAAAAATCCTATACTACCCACCATTTAATTCTGGTTGCCACCATTAAACAAGTCATCACAAAACCATCTGGTAAGACGTGGAGCAAAGCCCCTAATGAGCTACAGTCGAGGCCCCAACCCCTGCTCAGTTGCCCATGTAACTCCCGTGCACTGTGGGGCTCACACTCACTGCCACAGGCATCTGAGGCTTTTAAATGAATACTACTGTCATTTCTTAGACTGAAGGTACAGGATGAGCTCACTGTCCCTTAAAAGTCAAGTAGCCCTGAAAACAGCTATGGAACAGGCTGTTAGGAACATCAAAGCTACTGTCTCTAAACCACTAAACAGCAAGCACCAAGCTCAGGCTTCAACTACAGCACTCAAGAGGTGGAGAGAGGAAGATCAAAAGCTCAAGGCCAGGGATGGGGCAATGGCTCAGTCAGTAAAGAAAGCATTTGCCCTGCAAGCGTGAGGACATATGCCTGTGACCCCAGAGAAGTGAGAAGAGAAAGAAACAGACAACTGCAGGATCCCTTTTTCCTCTCTCTCTCACACACACAAAATACACACACACAGACAGAGAGAGAGAGAGAGAGAGAGAGAGAGAGAGAGAGAGAGAGAGAGAGAGAGTTTGATGCCAGTCTGAGTATCATGGGGCTGGAGAGATGGTTCAGACATCAAGAGCACTGACTGCTCTTCCAGAAGACCTGAGTTCAATTCCCAGCAACCACATGGTGGCTCACAACCATCTGTAATGAAATCTGGTGCCCTCTTCTGGTGGGCAGGCATGTATATATAATAAATAAATTTTTTTTTTTTTAAAAAAAAAGCAAAGTCTGCTCTTCTAGAGGACCCAAGTTCAATGCCTAGCACCCATGTCAGGTGGCTCAACCTCTCGTAACTCCAGTCACCTAAGCACATGACTTACTGCCTCTTTACTCCACAGGTGTCACCAACTGGAGTGTTGGTTGCTGCTCAAAGGAGCCCCTAACAGTACCTAATGAGGAGCTTCTGAAAAGGCAGGAGTCCAGGGACAGGACACAGGTCAGGCTTTTGCCAACTCCATAGGAAATGTAAGGCTCGCTATGCCTGGACTTTCCCCCTAGGTAGACCCCTTCCGTTTTAGGACACTTTATTTCTGTTTTGGGGATGCTGTTGGCGTGTGAGGCCTGGAAAGTCTTGTGTATGGGATTTAGGGTCGATCTTAGTCGGGGTTTATTTGGCTTACACTTTCATATTGTAGTTCATCACTGCAGGAAGTCGGGATAGGTCAGGAGCTGATTCAGACGCCATGGAGGGGTGCTGATTACTGGCTTGTTCAGACTGCTTTCTTAAAGAAGCCAAGACCAGCAGCCCAAGAGTGTTCCCACCCACTGTAAGCTGGGCCCTCCCCCATCAATTACTCATTAAGAAAATGCCCTACATACAGGTTTGCCTACAGCTTAATCCTATGAAGCTATTTCCTCAACTGAGGCTCATTCCTCTCCATAACTCTAGTTTGTGTCAAGTTGACATAAAACTATGCAGCTACAGCTGAGACTATGTTAACCTCCACAGAGTCTCGCTCTTTTTTTTTTTGGTTTTTCGAGACAGGGTTTCTCTGTGGCTTTGGAGCCTGTCCTGGAACTAGCTCTGTAGACCAGGCTGGTCTCAAACATTAGACGTGGCCCTCCTTCCCTGGGCTGCTGATTTAGTAGGTCTGAGAAGACCCAGGAACCCACAAATCACTAAAGCCTCAAAGGAGGCCAGGACAAGTCAAAACACAGGGATCCACGCAATCCCCAGAATGTATCAGCTGGGGTAATCCCGGGGAGACTGCAGAAAATGTTGCCTTTGAGAGCCTTCATTAGGCATCTACCTGATATCGTGGCCACTTTAGTTAGAATCAAGGCGGAGCACAAGACAGGACGCTTGAATTAAAGGGGAACAGGTTGAAACTCAAAATAAAAGCTACTCGTGTCATTTAAACAAAACCGTCCATTGCATAACATTATCCATTTTATAAAAATAATGTGTATATGTGTCTGCATGAGGGGCTGTACTCGTGTGCAAGTGGCCCCGGAAGCCAGAGCCATCAGATCTCCAGAAACTGGAGACACAGGAGGTTGTGAGTTACCTGACATGGGTACTAACTAGGAAGCCAACTCCGGAAGGACAAGCAGTCTGCCTGCTCTTAACTACCGAGCCATCTCTCCAGTTCTAGCCTATCATTGCTCTAAACAACTTCCACTTAGAGGAAAGTATTCCCTACTGGAACGCTGTGGAAATTTTCTTTTAACCTGGTTTGAATGAGGCCATTAAAGCCTTCCATTCTGGCCTAACTCTTAACCTGGGAGCCATGGATCCTTGTCAGGGGGTCTTGATTTGATTCTCCCAACTTGGTAAAAGATGCTGGCATAAAAGCCTCCTGATTCTCCGAGGCTGCCCTCCAAAGGGTAAGAACCTCCTAAGGATATTAACCAAAGGATTCTTCTTCGTCGTGGTACTTTCGTTTCTTCTAAATGAAGTTTTGTTGGATTTGTTTGTTGTTTTGTTTTAGTTACACGGGAAGTAAGGAAAATCAAATAATATAGGAAAAGGAGACTATTAAGTCTGTCCTGTGCTTTTTCCGAATCTTCTTCTAAAGTTAATCTTACAACTTTAAGGATGTTTCCAGGGCAGGATTTCTCAAGCTCACATGTAGTCACTTTGTGGGACGAATCTCTTTTAGGGAACTCTGTTCTGAGCATTGCTTGTTCGAAACAATCCTCTACCTTCGTGCAAGCCCAAATGCACGCACACACCTACTGTCAACACCTAAAAATGTTTGCAGGCAAAACTCCCAGGGGCGCCTTGGGTGTACAGGGTCCCTGCTGTGACCGCGTCGGCACCTCCGTGGGGTGGGCCACAGGGAAAATCATCTTGCCCTGGCCACTCACCAAATCGCGGATGAGCTGGTCCACCAGCGGTTCAGGCTCCTCGGCATCGCGGTCCGGGGGCGAGCGAGAGCGGCTGCTCGCGTCCCTCCTGTCAGCACGGCCGGGTCTGGGCGCCGGGGGTCGGCCCGCACCCTCCAGTAGACCCTGCGCCAGCGCCAGGTACCCCGAGGCCTGCTCACCGCGCGCCCCCGCCTCGGGCCTCCGCGGCCGCCGCTCCCCGGCCTCGAGCCGCCGCCGCCGCCGCCTCAGCGCCTGCGACTGGGCCAACTCCTCCTGCCAGCGCCGGCGGAATTCCTCCAGGCCGTGGTCGTCCATGCTTGACGCTCCTGGGCCTACGCGTCACCCACGGGCCACCAGCTGTTGGAGGACCGTCCATCCGCAGGAAGTGTCCGCTGGTGGCCGGAAACTTCCGGGAATGCGGCTCTTAGGTTCCGGGCGGCCACGCCCCTCGGCTCTGGCATCCCTGGGTTTTTGCCACCTTGGCACCAAAGAAGCACTTTTCCTTCGTCCAGCAAACCTGCTTTAAATGACTGCTATATACATATTGCAAAGATAGCATTTATTTTTTTAGGAATTTGTGTGTGTGTGTGTGTGTGTGTGTGTGTGTGTGTGTGGTATATGGATATAGAGAAAGACTCGGAGGCGTCAATTCTTTCTTTCCACCGTGTGGGCCTCAGGGATCGAACTCAAGTCGTCAGTCTTGGTAGTAAGCATCCCTTTCTGCCAAGCCAGCTCACCTTGAAGTAAGCATTCAGATTTACACACAACACACCCAAATTCAAGTAAAACGGAGGTAAATATATATTTTAATGTGAATGTCTGAATATATGGGAAAGGTTACGTGGAAAAATAAGAATTAGCAAAGTGATTGACACGGGAAAGAGCCAATTAGTGATTAAGGATAGGCATGAAGTCCGGAGCTCTCTTAAAGAGATGTCATTTAAGCTAATACTGGCTAATAAAGAGAAAAATCAGCCACAGAAAATCATCAGAGATTTCCAGAACCACACATCTAAAGGCAGTAAGGTGGGGAAGTATCTGTGAAGGAAATTTCTGGAAAGAAACCCCACTTCCCACTGAATCTTCCACTAAAGGTTGATTAGCTGGTCAGAACTTCAGTGAGTGTAGGGAGGTTGGAATGTTGCGAGTCTAGAGCCTAATCATTGTTTGTCTTGGGCTATCATCAGCCCCCTTCTTAGCCATTCCTCTCTCACCTTTGGGTCTAGACTGTCAAGTGAAACCTTTCGATATATTAGCTCCTATCTTCTCCCAACCCCAAAGATCAGAGTGTCACCAGATAGCATCCCCCCTTGCTGCAACCACCTACCTGATATTTCCAACAATGTATGTTAAAAGTGTCTTGATTTTTTTTTTTTTACATATTTTCTTTGTTCTTTTCAAGAAACCTCTACCACATTGGATCATAGAGTTTGGGTGACCTAAAGGGTCAGTTTATGTTTTGACAACATGGTGTTAATGTGGACCAAGATAGCAAGGGCTGGGCATGGGGGGGCGCACACTGAGTTGGCACAAAATGGCTGACATTGGATGTCCTTGGAACTCAAAAGTAAACAATGATGTCATCTTTTGTACAACTGCGTCTGGCAAAATGCCACTTTTGTATGGGCTCTGTGTTAACACAGCCTGAGTTAATACAGCTTGAACCGTCACAAGTTAGCCTGTGAGTCGGTCTGGAGGCCTGTGTGCCAGTTTGGGTGTAGCCTGGGGACATCAGTGTGTGCCTGGGTGCCTGCGGACACCTAACTGACTGCTAGCTTGCCTGCCACCTGTGCGTGGAATATTTTGATCATACTCTGCCACTCCCAAGACTGTCGATGAAGTTTACCTTGAATCAGAGGGTGAGCTAGCTTTGAGCTGCCTAGAACTAGCCATAGAGGTTATGGGGGACTCAGGACATATAGAGAGGCACAAGAGGTAGTAGGGAGGAGCTTAGGAAGATTCAAGGGCCCTTTTGGATCAAGGAAAGGGAGAGAGAGGAGGTCACTGGTCAGTTCACCACCGCTTCTCTGATCAATCGGTTTTTACCCTGATATCTGACTCCCGAGTTTTATTTAATAATCGCTTCGCACCTGTGTACTGGCGAATGAAGTCTCTCATCTGCCCTCCACTCTTCACAGTCTCTCCCCCCCGCCCCCCCCCCCACAGCCTCCCGTCACCCTCAGCCTTCCCTGGCATCAGAAGGCGGTTCTCACACCACAATCACTCCTGTTTGGCTCCGGAATGTCACCCTTTGAGGTAAAGATTGTTTTTACGTTTATATGGCATTGGATGGCATCCCCACCTCCATAATGGTGAGAGACTATGACCCTCAGTCCACAGTAAGACACTGGAAACTTGGCCCTGCAGATTACTGCTTTGCATGGCTGGGCGTCTGATTGAATGCAAAGGCTTGAAGCCTGAATGCAAGCAAGCCCCTTCCGCTCCTCCCTCTCCTCATCCTACATCATCTGGGTCTTATCTTTCCGTCTATTACTTCCATCATCTTTCTTCAAACAAAGGCCATGTGTGGGTCATGTCTACATTTTACAACCTACTTATTTTAAAGCTCATCAGACGCGTGGCCTTGCAGGCAAGCTTGGCTGAGAGCAATGTTCCGTTATAAACTTCTAGTGTGTGGCGGGGTTAGCGAGACTAGCAGGCATTGTCGGGGCTCTGGCCTCTAGAGTCTAATGTGTTTGCTGTCTGGTAGCGAGACTGATGCTGCCTCGAGGCACCTTTGAAAACAAAACCAGTAGAAGTTATTTGTTACAGTAATGCTCAGCCCCTTCCCTGAGCGTCTCGATGACATCCTCTCACCATGAGCTGCGGAGAACCCACTAGAAATGTTCTGTATCTCAACTCACAACTTGCCTATTCTTATCTGCGTTCTGAGTCCATCATGTCCCGCCTCTGCTCATCCCCCAGCATCACGTATCACAATACACAACACAGTTGTTGGTGACTTTATTTTAGCACAATTAGCCCTTGAAGATGATCGGCTCTCAGACCAGAAGCTGGTAATGAGATGCATGGTAACTCTTTATGGATGAGAAAACCCAAGAATAAAGACTTGAAAAATATGTCCCAAAACACATGACTGGTAATTTGCAAACCCAGGGTTTTACTAAGGTGTTTGTTTGTTTGTGCACTCTAGAGGATGGTGACTCAGTTAACCATTAAGTCACCCAGCCCACATCTAAGCCAAGTAGGACACTGGATGGCTTTCTCTACCGTGTTTATTTGTTTTTGCCTGTAGTAGAAATAGCAACAGGGTCATGGAGCTGTAGAGGTGACTCAGAGAGTAAAACATTTATGATTCCTTCAGAGAACTCAGATTCCCAGGACCTATGTCAGGCAGCTCACAGCCTCCTGTAACTCCAGCTCCAGGGGATCTAATGCCCTCTGGCCTTCAGGGGCACCTAATGCACTCAGTGGACATAGATGTGCATACATGTATAGAGACACATTTTAAACACATAAGTAAATCCTTTAAAAAAAAAAGAATAGTAAGTTCCAACAAGCTGATTGAAGATAGACTGACGGAAAAGGACATTCCACCACACTCTTTCCCAGACATCCACTTCTTTCAGCATTTTTACTTCCGAGGATTTATTCTAAGAAAATCACGTAAACAAATAAAAAGAACATGGAGAGGTGTCAATAATAAAGAACACTAGCAACAATCCTCACAGAAGCACCACTGGGGGACAGTAAATTGGAATCAAGTGATGTAAATGTCACAACCGGGACATCTGTTAAATAAATCATGCCTGGGTCAAATAGAAGAAAGATCTAGAATGCCAGCTCCATGCGAACCAGAGGCAGGATCTTATTGCTTCATTTTTGGCACTGGAAACGGCACCTGGGACATGGCGGCTCTGTGGAGTGGGAGAATAACGTGAGCCAAGCAATAGGAAATGCCTGCATGTTACCTTAAGAGAAGAAAATGTAATCCTGACTCTGGAGAGATGGCTCGGGGTTTAAAAGCACTGGCTGCTCTCCCAAAGGACCCGAGTTCAATTCCTGGCACCCACAGCCCAGGGGATCCAATACCCTCCTCTGGCATGGCAGAGATGGGGCCTGTGAGTCTGTGGGCATCCCTTGGTTTCTTATTTAGTCACCAGGCTTAAATCATGGGGTCCCCACCCTAATGGCCTTCATTGTAGCCTCCTCCCTGAAGCCCATCTGAAAACAGCATAGTAAGTTAACTTTCCACACACATAACACCTTACATGGGAATTAAATGTCAACAGAGGAAACCTTAGGTGTGTGTGTGTGTGTGTGTGTGTGTGTGTGTGACACTCAAAACATGTCCAAACCATAGAAATACACTGTCATCTCCACTGTGAAAAAAAAAATTAAGTCATCTTTGTCTAGAAAACCTGTATTGAATCTTTTTTTAAAAAGATTTTATTTATTTACTATACAGTGTTCTGCCTGCATGTATGCCTGCACACCAGAGGAGGGCACCAGATCTCATTAAGGATGGTTGCCAGCTACCATGTGGCTGCTAGGAACTGAACTCAAGACCTCTGGCAGAGCAGTCAGTGCTCTTAACCTCTGAGCCATCTCTCTAGCCCCTATCTTGAGTCTTTTTAAAATTTATTTTAAAATGTTTTCATACAATATGTTTTGGTCATACTCATTTCTCTTCCCCAACTTCTCTCAGGTCCTCTGTCCCTACCAATCCCACTTCATATTCTCTCTCAAAAAAGCTAACACAAAATCAAAAAAAAAAAAAAAAAAAAAGCACAATACACACACAAACAGAAACAAAACGGAAGGGGCCCCATTTGTGCTGGTCTACTACTACTGAGTGGGTGGCCTGTCCTGGGGTGTGGTCGGTACCCAGGGTCACTCCACTGGAGAACATTGATTTTCCTGCTCTCAGCAGCTATCAGTTGCAAATGGTTTCTTGATTAGGGGTGGGGCTTTGAGCCCACTTCCCCTTCACAGTGCTGGGACATTATATTGTTGTTTGGTGTGTGTGTGTGTGTGTGTGTGTGTGTTAGAATGAAGAATATACACCTATATCATAACAGAAGAACTCTCCAGCAAAGATAAAAATGAAGACTTTGTGATAGTTGTCATTTTTGAGACAAAGGCTCACTCTGTAGCCCAGGTGGTATGGAACCACGTAGCCCAAGTTAGCCTTGAACTCATGGAAATCCTCCTGCCTCAGACTCCCAAAAGCTGGGATTACAGTTCCAAGCCTGAGTTTTTTATCATCTGTACATTGTGGTATCTATCCTGATGTTTCCAGAAGGCAGATCCTGGGGGGTGGGGGGCATGACGGGCGGGCTTTGAGAAGCTAGTCCATTTGACAACGTGGCTACCAGAAGTGGGGATGACTGGCCCAAGGAGAGTTCTTGAGTGGGTCCTACCATGAGCGAATTGAGCTCCATCCCACCAGTGCCTTCAAGGATGCCTGAAGAACACAGCTCAGTGAGATAAGAGCTGGAAGCAGCTACCCGGGGATTCTCCTCCCTCATCAGAGAAGGTCGGCCTTCCATGTCAGGCCTGGATGGCAGTAAATGGGTCGCCTTGGACACTCATACCAAGGCAGGAAAGATGCCCTGGGGCAAACAGTAAGCGATACTATGTGCAGCTGACCATAAAGGTTTCTGGGTTGCCCGTGCCCAAAGCCGGCTGCTCCAGTGGTATGTACAGTGGGTAACGTTTTTCTGTGATGGACTTATTCTTTGAAGTACAAGAAGGGACTCAGTCCTGGCAACAGATTTCTCCTGGGAGTCAGGACCTTTGTGGGTCCATTCTTGTTTCTTCTTGGCGCACAGACACGCCCCACCTTTTCCTGGTGAACTTGAAAACCCACTTGTCCTCAGAGACCCTGAACAGCCCCAAGGTGTGTCACTTGTAAAAGGCAAAGCCACACCCTTTCCAAAGATATCCCAAGTGTCCAACTCAGCAACTGCCACAGGGGCTATACCTTGGCTTGCTCGTGTCCCTGGCCACTTAGTGGCTCTTGTTGGGTTCCGTAGCCATCTCAAGGCATGGAACTGTGGCTGCTGGCACATGGTCAGTGATGTACTAACAATAGAACAAAGCCAGCTGTGAGGGCTCACTTATCATCCCAGCGTTCAAAAGTCTGAGGCAGGAGAATAGCAAGTTTGAACCCAGCCTGGTATATACACAGAGTGAGGAGAAGAGTGGAAGGAGAAGAACAGGAGAAAGGAGGGGGAGGAAGGGGTGGAGAAGAGAGGGGAGGGGAGGAGAAGGAGGGATAGAGGACGGGAGGGCTCTGATCCATAAGTCTTGGCAGATGGAGACATCGTCGACCAAGGGCTCCATGCATATAGAGCTATGTGGGCCACCTTTGGACATACTGCACATGCACCTTCGAAGCCCAGCTTCAGTTACAAGCACCAGACCCCGAGTCTCGCTGACTTGCAGAAGAGCTGCAGTTGAAGGATGTCAAGCACAGAGAAATCTAAAGTCAAGCATAGAGAGATCCTCCAAATGTCAAGACTCAGGTCTGGCCCATGGCTGTCATCACAGAAGCCCAGAAGCCATCTCTGCAGAGTTCACTGGCCACCAGCAGTCCATCTCCTGGGACAGAGTTCAGTCGTGACCCAGCCCACCCAGGCAGTCACTGGGTGCTAGCCCTCTGTGCAGCCTCCTCAGACTGGAGACTCTCCTGCAACCCCAGCAGTCTCCAGATGGTCCTGGTGTTCAGTCCAGGCTGGAGCCTGAGCCACATGGCCAGCTCTTGGGTGGATTGAGACTGGGGGAAGGGGATAGCAATTAGCGGGATTTCCAGAAGTGCTTAAAATAGGGGAGACAGAGTGTCCCCCACAGGCAGGGTGATGGTAGGTCTTGCTGTCATCTAGGCTGGTGAAGCTCACCTCTGTGTCTGTGGGGCTGTTTCCCGAGAAGACTGACATGTGAAACAGTGTCTGGGGTAGAGGGGATCTGCCGTAAGTGGGGGACATCCTTCCAATGAACAGGACAATTAAAGGAGGGGGCATGTAGGCCCTCTGCTGTTTTCTGAGCCAGTGTGGCTGTCGCCATTGCCTGCTCGGATCAGACCCCAGCTTTTCCAGCCGTCCACATCGGACTCAATACCAGCGACCCTTCAGCCATCAGCACTGGCTTGGAACTGCTGAGGCATTCAGCCTCTCAGACAGAACTGTTTTTTAAACATTGTTACATTTCCCAGCGCTATCTCACAAACCAATTCAATTGTTCTTCTTTAAAACATACACAGTCTATGTGTCTGGTTCCTCTAGAGAACTGTAACACAGAGGGCGCTCTTGGAATGCAGTCTTTGCACCTCCCATGTCAGCTAGCTCTTCCGTGCCCACTGTTGATTTGTGTGTTTCCCTGGGAACCACAGCTCAGTTTCTGCTGCTGCCCCAGTATGATGACTTACAGATGGCCGTTATCCTTCCCACAACTTCCTTTGTCTCTCCATCCTCAGGCCAGTCAGACAATGGACTGAGGAAGGGCAGATAGCACTCAAAACCTAGTATCAGGCCTCCTGCCCATGCTCCCATAAAGCACTGGGCTTACAGGTGTATACAGCCACACCTAGACATTCGTAACGTTGTTATTTTAAATTTTATTTTTACTTACATATACGTATGTGTGTCTGTGTGTATGTATGCACATTGCATGCAGGTGCCCAAGGGGTCTAGAAGAGGGTGTTGGATCTCTTGGAGCGTTGGTTACTGAATGCAGCTGTGGACTTCTCGACAGGGCCACTGGGACTTGAAGTCTGATCCCCTGCAAGCACTCATAAAAGCTGAGCCATCTCTCCAGTCTCAACGCTCAGCTTTTGTTCATTTGTTTGTTTTTGTTTTTTTAAAAGACAGGGTTTCTGTGTGTAACTGTCCTGGCTGTCCTGGAACTTGCTCTGTAGACCTGACTGGCCTCAAACTCACGGAAATCCACGTACCTCTGCCTCCCAAGTGCTGGGGTTAAAGGTGTGAGCCATCACCACCTGGCAAAACCCAGCTTTTTAAGTGGGTGCAAGATACTGAAACTTGGTTTCTCATGCTTATACAGCAAATGTTCTTACTACTGAGCAGTCTTCCAGCAAGGAGATACTCTTATTACTGAGTCAACAGCATCACTGAGACGTTGATTCAGGCTCCTCTAAAATAAGAACCCCAACATGATTTCTTTTCTTTCTTCCTCTCTCTCTCTCTCCTCTCTCTCTCCTCCCTCCCTCCCTCTCTCTCTCTCTCCTTCCTTCCTTCCTTCTTCCTTCCTTTCTTCCTTTCCTTCTCTCTCTCTCTCTCTCTCTCTCTCTCTTTTTTTTATTCCAAGTCATCCCAACTTTTTGCCGTCCCACATACCCTCCTTACCAACAGAATATTCTGGAACCTCATCCAGCATTTTTCCTGACTCCACAAGCAATGTCACTAGCCAGATGCTTCAAACAGGAACCAGGTCCTTCCCCTCCATCACCCGTCACACCTGAGAGTCCTGACAGCCATCTTTGATGTGTACCTTGAATCTGCCCACATCTCTCCCACTCTCCACTGCCATCTTAGTCCACATGGGATCATCGGGATTAAAGCAGACTTACCAAGGATGCCAAGGTGGCAGCATCTGTATGACCTAGCCCCTTGATGAAATCTGTGCACACACTCAGCCCTTCCTTTGAAACCAGGAGTTAACACTTTTTTTTTTTTTTCTGGAAAGAGCCAGATAACAAACAGCTGTGTGCGTTGGACATTATGACAAAACAATTCATCTCTGCTGCAGCTACAAGGACACTGAGATACGACAAAGAAATAAATGCGAGTGACCTCGGGGCACTAAAGCTGCTGGAAGAGCGGGTGAAGGCCAGGTGGGTATGCAGACTGCAAGTCACCAAGTCCTCTTCTGGAGCTGTCAAGTGGACAATAAAACCCTGCCTGATTGGAGCTGGACAGTGCACCTGCTTCTTGACCCACACACATGCGAAGCTAACCTGTCGGGCTGGAGACTCTTGAATACAGTGTACTGACATTTGCGGCCAGAAAGCTTGTACTGTGTGCACAGTGGGGTGTTCAGCAGTGCTCTGACTGCTGTCTCTAGATGTCAAAAAGCCTTTCAGGTCTGAGGATGGAACGCTGTCCAGGAAACACCTGCCTGCACTGGGCTAGAGTGATATCTAGAAATGGGATGTTGGCCTAGGAACACCTGATTTTTGACAAAGAAACAAAAAATATCAAATGGAAAAAAGAAAGCATATTTAACAAATGGTGCTGGCATAACTGGATGTCAACATGTAGAAGAATGAAAATATATCTATATCTATCACCATGCACAAAACTCAAGTTCAAATGGATCAAAGATCTCAACCACACTGAACCTTATAGAAGAGAAAGTGGGAAGCACACTTGAACGCATTGGCACAGGAGACCACTTCCTAAATATAACCCCAGTAGCTCAGACACTGAGAGAAACAATTAATAAATGGGACCTCCTAAAACTGAAAAGCTTCTGTAAAGCAAATGACACGGTCAGCAAGACAAAACAGCAGCCTATAGAATGGGAAAAGATCTTCACCAACCCCACTAAAATATACAAAGAACTCAAGAAATTGGTCATCAAAAGAACAAATAACCCAATTAAAAAATGGAGTACAGACCTAAACAGAGAACTCTCTACAGAAGAATCTAAAATGACTGAAAGAGGCCTGGAGATGGTGGCGCACGCCTTTAATCCCAGCACTTGGGAGGCAGAGGCAGGCCGATCTCTGTGAGTTCGAGACCAGCCTGGTCTACAAGAGCTAGTTCCAGGACAGGCTCCAAAGCTGCAGAGAAACCCTGTCTCAAAAAACAAAAAAAAAAATAAAAATAAAAATAAAACCAAAAACAAAAAAAAAAATGGCTGAAAGACACTTAAGGAAATGCTCAGTATTCTTAGTCATCAGAGAAATGCAAATCAAAACAACTCTGAGATTCTATGTTACACCTGTTAGAATGGCCAAGATCAAATAACACTGATGACAACTTATACTGGAGAAGTTGTGGGGAAAAGAGAACACTCCTGCATTGCTGGTGGGAGTGCAAGCTGATAAAACCCCTTTGAATATCAGTATGGCGATTTCTCAGAAAATTAGGAAACAACTTTCCTCAAGACCCAGCAATACCACTTTTGGGTATATATCCAAAGGATGCTCAATTGTGCCACAAGGACATGTGCTCAACTATGTTCATAGCAGCATTGCTTGTCATAGCCAGAACCTGGAAACAACCTAAATGCCCCTTGACCAAAGAATGGATAAGGAAAATGTGGTACATTTACACAGTGGAGTACTACACAGCAGAAAAAAATGATGACATCTTGAAATTTGCAGGCAAATGAATGGAGCTAGAAAACATCATATTAAGTGAGGTAACCTAGACCCAGAAAGACAAATATTATATGTAGTCACTCATAAGTAAGGTTTTTAAACATAAAGCAAAGAAACCAGCCTACAAATCACAATCCCAGAAAACCTAGACAACAATGAGGACCCTAAGAGAGACATACATGGATCTAATCTACATGAGAAGTAGAAAAAGACAAGATCTCCTGAGCAAATTGGAAGCATGGGGCCCGTGGGAGAGGGTTGAAGGGGAGGGGAGAGGGAGAGGAGCAGAGAAAAATGTAGAGCTCAATAAAATAAAATAAAAAGAAATGGGGTGTTGGGATTAGAAAAGACCATATTCCGTCCCTGGGCTCTCCGGATCACTGCAGGGCAGTCACCTTCACCCCACCTTCAATCTTGTCAGCTTCAATCTATCCCACCTCAGGGAGGTGATTATTGCCTGAACGGGGGACAATAAGGTGTAATTTTCCCAACAGAGGCAGGAGTTGAATCAGCCCCCTGTCTCCTGACTCCTAATCAAGGAATTAGGCTTTATGCAAACCAGGTTCACCCCTCTTCATCTGTGTGGTGACACTATAATTATGGGATGGTTAATTTTTCCTCCCTGCTGTGGTCATTCAGCAGCTCTTTACTTTCAACAAGGCCCTTAGGGAAGGCACCAGAGGGGTCATTAGCAAGCTGGGGAGACAGTTACCCTGACTTCTCAGGATACCCACGAAGGATAAGACCCATTCTGCTCTGGCTCCGTCAAATGGAGGGGCCAGGTTCCGGGCTCTCTGCGAACTGTCTCTCCTTGTTTTCTCAGTGGGATTGGGTCAGAGTCCCTATTTTGTTTCCTGAGTGGATATTTACTAACTCCAAGACATCTACAAAGATCACAAGTAACTTTAGTGTCAATCACGTCATGAACTACCCGTGTAAATTCTTTGCACAGCCGTCCTAACAGCAGGGTTTTCGTTCCCCATCTACAGATGGGAAATCCAAGGCCCAGAGAGAGAGGATAGACTGCCAAGACAGCGGGCTGTAATTTAGTATGGCCACCATGACCCAGGTCCCTCTGGCTCCTAAATTTAAACCTATCACCCTGCCATCCCCGGCTTCAAGCAGAGAAAGTATGGTGCCGTGAACTGCCTCCTGCCATGAGATGTGGACTTGGCATTGACAGATGTCTTCCGGAAACACAGCTGTCCGGGGGAGGCAACAGCTGTCCCTTCATTTGCCACTGTACACATTTTAATACGCATTAAAACACCCAAGGAAAAGGTCCCTGGCTCTCAAACACCAGAGCGAGTAAATCATTTTTTAATCAAAGAAAAGAGCCTACAATCTTTTCCGGTAAAAACAGTGTTGGTTTCTGTAGGAGGTAAGAGAATGGTCTAAGCCAGACACATACATGCATGTACATGCATACATGCACACACACACACACATATACATATATACATATATTCGTATGTCATTGTTTATAACATTTTCACGTGCATCATTGTATGTCTTGTGTGTGTGTGTGTGTCTGTGTGTGTGTGTGTGAAGTAGATGCCACATTTGTGCAGGTGTCCAAAGAAGCTGGAAGGTATTGGATTCCCTGGACCTGGAGTTACAGGTCCAGATATGGGTGTTGGGAACCAAACCTGGATCTTCTTGAAGAGCAGCAAATGTGCCTGACCACTGAGCTCTCTCTCCAGCGCCACCCCCAATGGACATTAAAAGAGGAAAAGACCAACTAAAATGTTTTCATTCATTCAAATTAGTCAGTCAGAGATTCAGCCAGTCAGCCATTCATTCATTCATTCATTCAGTCAGTCATTCAGTCAGTCATTATCAGTTATCCAGTCAGATGGTCATTCATTCCAGCAGCCATTCATTCATTCATTCATTCACTCAATCAGTCACTATCAGTTAGCCAGTCATTCATTCATTCATTCAGCTAGCCAGTCTTCGTCTCAACAAGCACTTGCCAGCCACACACCCAACATGACAGGGTCTCACTAAGTTGCTCAGATTAGGTTTGAACTCACTCTGTAGCCCAAAAAGGTCCTAGCGATGCTTCTGCCTCTGCCTTCTGAGTAGCAGGGATTACAGGCTTCTGCTGTCAGGCCAGGCACTGTAAACATAATTAACAAAAACCCAGAGACTGATATTGGGATTCAACCTGAAGGTCAGAAAAGCCAAACAGCCCAGCCATTGGTTCTCACCTCTACCTCAGTCCAAAATGGCGATCCTGCCTCCAGGAATCTCAGAACGAGACTGTGTGTGAGAGCTGCCTCCTCCTGTCTTATATTCTTCTCTAGGGCTGGGATTAAAGGCGTGCACCACTACTGCCCGGTTTCTATGGCAAACTAGTGTGGCTACAGGGATTAAAGGTGTGTGTCACCACTGCCTGGTCTGTAAGGCTGATCAGCGCGGTTGTTTTGCTCTCTGACCTTCAGGCAAGCTTTATTTATTAAAATACAAATAAAATATCACTACACGGGTCCTTTATTAAATGAAGCAAGTAAGCTTAGACACCATGCTAGTGGGGTTGGGAGTGGTTTACAAGATTCCTAAGCCTATGAGGTTGATAGTGATATCATCTCCACCCCATAGCTAAAGAAATGGATACTTCAACAGGGTCCATCTTGGGTTCAGTGATTAAGGGTGCTTGCCACCAAGGCTGATAACCAGAGTTCAATCCCTGAGACCCACAAGGTAGAAGGAAAGAACTGACTCTTGCAAATTGTTTCTCTGACCTCTACATGTACTCCATGTCACATGTGTGCGCACACACACACGCACATACACATGTGTACACGCACATGGGAAAAACACAAAGTGGGAGGGGAATAAATTTTTGAAAGGCCACCAGGTGCAAAGGGGGACAGGGTAACTGGTGTAAGCAAAATTCAGAGACCCTAATTCAGTGATGGGGAGACAGAGGCCTCCCTTGACCTCATCTCCCCATAACCCCTTTCTCCTCTTCTCTCCTCTCGGCCCCACAGCCAAAGCTGCCACTCTCTTTTGCTTTAAAAAAAACATCCAAGCTGCTGGGAGCCTACCCAGTGCCACCTTGTGAGTCCCAGCGCTTCGAGGGGGCAGGCTTCCAAACAGGGCAATAATCGCTCCCATTAAAATTAATGTCCATGAAGTGAGCCGTTAAAAGCGTGGAGATTTAAAAGGGAGGGGGGATTGTTCATTTAAATCCAAAGGGCTTTTTAAATCGACACTGTATCTTCAATCTTGGACACTACACTTGGGCAGTGGTTCAGCTGCCTCTGTGAGGATGGCTGGGATTAGGGAGTGGGAGTCCCAGGAGATGGGGAAGTGGTTCTGGCCAGAAGCAGAGAGGACCAAGGTTTATTTGGGCCCACTGCATGCCAGGCACTTGGCACACAGTTCTTTCATTTAGTCTGGGCCCTGGTCCTGGGAGGGAGGCATTATCAGTCTCACCATGGCTAGGGCTTGGTGCCTGCTACTGGGTGCCCTAGTTCAGGGCCAGCCTTTGCTTTGTAGTAACCCCTATCTTGGGCAAGAGGCCTCATGGACCAGGGCCTTGGCTTCCTCATCTTAGAAACAGGGCAGCGACAGATTCTTTCTAGGAGCATAAGCCAGGACTCTGGTGTGCCTGCTGCCACGGAAGGAACTGGGCAGCGTGGGCGGTTGTTAGGGAAGATGAACTGAGACTGTGTGAAGGTGAGTCAGGGTCACCAAGAGCACACAGCGTGGCTGCCACGCTCTGAGCGTCAGTTCATCAAACTGCTAAGAAAGACGCTATGGGGGCTGGCAAGATGGCTCAGAGGTTAAGAGCACTGACCCCTCTTCCAGAGGTCCTGAGTTCAATTCCCAGCAACCAGCAACCACATGGTGGCTCACTGCCATCTGTAATGAGATCTGGTGCCCCCTTCTGGTATGCAGGCGCACATGGAAGGAATGTTGTATACATAATAAATAAATAAATCTTTAAAAATAAAAGAAAGAAGCTATGAACGCAGATGAAAGTAAGCCACGCTGAGCATGTCACGACACACTGGTCACCCCAGCACTCAGGAGGATGAAGCAGGAGAGTGTCCAGTTAAATGCCAGTCTGGACCACATAGCAGGACTACGTGAAACAAAACAACTAACCATAACAACAACAACAAAATCACAAAAAGGTGAGTTCATAGTTTTATGTCTTTTGGATTGGGTTTTTTTCAACACTTATATTTACTTATTTATCTTTTTATTTTATGTGCATGCATACACACAGCACAGTATGCATCTGGCGATTAGAGGACATGCTGTGGATATCAGTTTTCTCTTTGGATCACATGAATTCACAGGACTGAATGGCCACGTGGTCATCCCTGACTCTGAGTTTTTTTTTAATATAAGGTTCTTCCTCTGTAGCCCTGGCTGGCCTGGAACCACTATGTGAACCTGGTTGACTTTGAACTTGTGACACCCCTGCCTTTGTATTGCTGAGACTGGAGGATGACAGTCAGGAGCTACTGCACCAAGTTCACGATCATGAGAAATCCTTTCCAAGGGACCAAAGGCCTCGCCAGGCCTTGACAATACTCTGCAGGTCTGAAGGGGTGATGGGAAGTTTCTCGAAGGTTCTAAAATCACTGGCTTGGAGGCACCTCCCTGTTCCTCCAGGTCAAAATCCTAGTGGATTTGATGTGGGAGGGGGTGGGTCTCCCTGACACCCTAAGGAGTCCCAAGAACTCCCTACCTAGTCCGCACCCTCCCCAGTGGACCTTCCAGGTTGGTGTAGAACTAGATTGGTCTTCGGGTTAGGTCACCTCACTAGGGGACAAGCTATTGCCTTACAAGGTCCACTACCAACCATAACCTCATTAGGAAAGATAATGTTCACAAAGCAAGCAGGCAATAAGAACTTCTCTCTATAACGGTCCCGGGGCGGGAAGGGGAGAGGGCTCTAGGGTGCAAGGACGACCCATTGGAGTGGGAGTCCAACCCTTTCAGTGCCGGCCCCCCCTCCCCCCCCACACCTCCATTCCAGGTTTCAGGCTCTCACCCCGTGGTGTGCTTAGGTCAGGTCACAAGAAGTGGGTGTGAACGCATATCAGGAGTATGTGCACCGATCCAAAAGCTGACAGTTGCCCCGAAACTGGGCATGTCGGCTGGAATCCCCGTCTCCCAAGCCACACAAGAGTCCGGGAATCTTTTCGAATAATAGCCGAACTCGCCCGGAGAGCCATTCCCAGTGTACACCGAGCTGGCTTCGGAGGCTGCGTCCGAGCTAGAGCCGCCCGCAACCCAAGAAGCGAGACAGTGGACGCCTCGGGCCAACATCCCCGAAGCCCCGCGTCCCCGCCTGTCCCCGCCCTGCCGGCGTCGCGAGGGTTAAAAGTTACCTCTCGGCTTCTTCTCCTGCACACACACCCTCCCCCCCCCCCCCCCCCCGGCCGGATGATGTAACCCCCTCCCCGCGCCCTCCCCGCCCCCTCCACCATGTGACACTTTAATTAATAATAGCGCCGTCAGCCCAACAAACGCGCCGCGCAGGGCGAAACTTGGGGTCCGGGGAGGCTCCTCCGCACGCCATGTGCCCGTGTCCCCGGCATCGCGGCCGCGGGCCTCCGGCCGTGTGCGGTTGCGGCGATGCTCGCCCGGGGCTGCGCTGGGCGGCGGCGCAGGTGACCGCGCTGAGGCTGCAGGCGCTGGGCGACGAGCTGCACCGACGCGCCATGCGGCGCCGCGCACGGCCCCGGGACCCGCTTCCTGCGCTGCTGCCCGCGCTCCGCGCCCGCTGGCCCTGGCTGTGCGCGGCCGCGCAGGTGGCGGCGCTGGCGGCCTGGCTGCTCGGCAGGCGGAGCGCGTAGGCGGCGCGCGCGGGGCCTTCTTGGTAGGGGGGACCGGAGCCGAGACCCAGCCCGGACCGAGCAACAGGTACGCGGACCAGCGGGCGAGCTGGGGAGCTGGCGGGAGAGAGCAAGAGAGCGCGACGGCGGGAGGCAGGGCGCCACGGCGGGGAGCAGCTCGCTCCTCCTCACTTGCCCAGTCCCTCTCAGCCCAGACTCTGCTACGCACCGCTTCCCACCCGTTCCTTCCTCTCTCTCTCTCTCTCTCTCTCTCTCTCTCTCTCTCTCTCTCTCTCTCTCTCTCTCTCTCTCTCTCTCTCTCTCTCTCTCTCTCTCTCTCTCTCTGACACACACACACCACACACATCTGGCTTCACTCTCCTTTCCCACTTCTCTTTCCCTTGTCTATCTTTCCCTTCTTTTTCTACCTTATCCTGTCTTTTTTTTTCAATCTGTTTTCTTTCTCCTCTCTCCCCCTCCTCTGTTGTATCCTCTCCCCTCCCCTCTCCTCTCCCTCTCCCGTCTTCAGACACTCCTCCTCCCCCTCTCTCCCTCCTCTGTTTCATCTCCACTCCCCTCTCACTCCTTCCTCTCCACTCTCTTCTCTCCCTTTCATCTCCCCTCCTCTCTCCTCCCTCCCTATTTTCTCTCCTCCTCTCCTCTCCGGCCATAGTGGCTTTAGAAGCCAGGACGGTCGTCACCAGCCCCAGTAAACACGCGCAGTTACCACACTGGTCGTAGCTAAAACCCTCTCCCTAATTATGCACCTAGAGTCCCCAGTCCCATGCAAGCCACCAGCCATTCCAGGCTTGACCAGGTCTCCATACCTCCGCTCTTAACTCCCTTCTCCCCAAGTGTCCTGTCTGCAGTTTGTGAATCCCCATTCTCTGTGACGACCCCCGCCCCCCTCCCATGGAAGTTTCTCACTGGCTGGGTCGTGGTCCTCGATCCCCAAGGCTGGCGCACTTCAGCGTCCCATTTCCCCGGTAACTTTGTTGCTCCTTTTACCGCAAGATGTCGCGGTTTACAGCTTGGCCTCCCGTCACCTCCAGTGGGGAAGTGTGAGGTGTAGGAGCCTGCTGTGTGCGGTCACAGGGTGCTGAGCGGAGCGTCTCACGTTTGGTGACTGTAGGTGGGTCCTTGGTAAGGGGACCTGCGTGCCAGGCGTTGTGTTAGGCTAGTTTGGGGGAAGAAGTGTCAGGGTTACCTTCCTACGTTCTTGAGTAGAGAAACTTCAGAGAATGGAAGGTGGGGACGACTAGGTTGACCTCTGAGAGGTGGGTCGGGAGGCGATGATCACAGATGAGGTAACCAGAGACCCGGAGACGTCGCGCTGATCCCAGCCTAGCCCCGCGGGCGCGCAGACACCTTGGAAAGCTGGCGCGGCGCCGCAGGGAGAGGCGGCAGCCGGAGCGTGGGGGGTGGCAGCGCCCGGAGAGCTGCGGGGGTGAGCGGGGTGTGAGCCGGGAGCGCGGGCGACAGATGTCGCGTGGGCTCGCGCAGCCCGGGCGCTGGCGAAGAGAAGTGTTGCTTCGGGGTGCCCTGAACCCGATTCTCCGTTTCTGGAGGTCCCATGCGCGTCTCCCCTCTGTCCCTCTTTTCAAAAGTACTGCTGCTGCAGAATCCCGGGGGTGGGATCAATATTTTTGAGAAGAGATGGCAGAGCAAGGGTCAGTAGGAAGGGAAGGAAGGCTAGTAGTGAGGGACCTGGGACATGGACTCTGGCGTTGTGGGGTACAGGCGGGAAGGCAGAAGTGCTCTGTTACCACCCAGGAGGTCAAAGACCAGGGCTGGAGCGTGTGCCCGTACAGGTGTGCATGCATGTCAGGGGCTGGGGTGCTCAGGGACGCCGACAAAGAGGCGGCGGTCTAGGCGGATCCGTTACTCCAGTCTGCGCCCTGACGAGGGTGCGAAGTTGGGACACTGGAGCCCGAATGGCAGGCAGGTGGTGGTGGTGATGATTTTCTTGTTTCGGTGTGGATGCCCGCTGCAGGAGCGGCAGCCCAAGTCACCTCAGAACTGACTTTCTTTCTACCCTAGTCTTGTTTCTGTCCCGGAGGAAGCACCATGCTGTGCCCTGACTTAGGGACCCCAAAACACATTCCAGTTCCTGGGTTCTCCTGCCTGCTGCACCCCCCACAACAGCCACACCCATCAGGGTTCTCACCTCTCTGGTGCTCCTGACCCTGGAGGTACCAGTGTTTTCCCTTGCACTGTCTGAAGCCCATGCTGGGGTTCCCCCTTGGTCTCACCACCTCCTCCCATGACAAGAGGACCAAGCCCATCATTTTCCAGTCTGCCCAAGTTGACTAGAGCAAGGAAAATCAGTCAAGAGAGTAATTGGTTGAATTCTGTACTGGCTGAGGGGCGTTCTCCCCTTTACTCAGCTCGGATGATGGGAACGCTCATGCCTACTTTGTGTATCTGGGCACGGGTATTGGGCTGGGAGACACCACTCCTAATCTTTCAGGAGCTTAGCTTTAAGCAGGATCAGTGGTATCAACAAACTTGTTCTGAGCCCCAGTTGTGAGCCAGTAACATTTGTTTCCTCAAAGTTACCAATAAAGGAAGGAAGGAAGGAAGGAAGGAAGGAAGGAAGGAAGGAAGGAAGGAAGGAAGGCTCAGTTTTTCTGTATGTGAAATGGGGACACTAATAGCTTACAACACAGGTTGGATGAACAGCGTTCCCTGCTTCTGGGCGGCTCTCAGGGTCGGGGCTACCGTGTAGCTCAGTGATGGATCATGGGGCATGTGTTTAACATGGATTCAACCCTGTGAGCAAAGTAACAATGACAACAACAAAGTGGCCTCTGACATGTGCTACCATGACTCTTACTGAGCACTTAATGGCTGGCTCTCTTTCCAACATGGGCCACGTCCTCTCATGTTCATTGCTGGCGAACTGCACCATCCTTTTGGGAAATTTTTATTTTTATTCTATTTATTCATTGTTTGTGGGCATACAAGTACCAGGCCACAAGGTCAGAGGTCAGAGGACGACTTGCGGGTGTCAGTTTTCTTCTGTGTATGTCTGAGATATCAAACTCAAGTCGGCAGGCTGGGCTGGTGATGTCTTCACCCACGGAGCCCTCTGCCACACCTCTAGCCGGTCTTACTTGGGACGTCAGCTCAGGACAGAGTATGATGATAGAACAGACAAGGCAGTGAGGCCGGGAGCCGGCTCAGTGGTGAAGCATTTTCCGTGCAAGCTTGAGGACCTGCGTTTGGATCCCCTGTGTGTGTGTGTGTGTGTGTGTGTGTATAAACCCTGTGGGGAGGCATGAAGATGTAATCCCAGCTCTGGGGGGGAGGGTGGAGTGAGGTAGAGGCAGGTGATCCTGGCCAGCCAGCCTAGCTAAAAGGGGGGGGGAGGTGCGATTGAATCCAAAAAAGATAGAGAGTAGTAAAGACACCTGACCTCCACCGACCTCCACCGACCTCCACCTCTGGCCTCTGCTTCTGCACACATGGGTAAGTTTATCTAAGTTTGCACACATAGCGGGTAGGTTTAGGAACCAGAAGGACTGGGAATGTGGCTCAGTGCTCAAGGGTTTGCTCAGCACACAGGAGGTCCCGGGTTCCACCCCTAGCATGGGAGTGGGGTACCTGGCCTTTGTGGGCAGTGTGACCTCAGGTAAGAACTGCGGCCACCAGTAAAGGCCAGCCATCAAGCTGGCCAGTGCTGGGCCTGGCTCTCAGTTCACTTAGCTTGAAAGTGTTGGGGGTCATTCTTTTCACTTCCAGATGGGATAGATGCTCTGAGGTGGAGAGCATTTACCTGAGTCTTTGTAAAGCATGAGGTGACGCTGGAGTTTCCAGTTTGAAGTGATGGCCACCTCTTCCCCGGCCTGGGGGCTGCAGTGAAGGAGAGGACCTGGTAAAGTAGAGGTGGTAGGGGTGGGAGGGTGCACCTAGGGGGCTGGCCAGGCCCCGAGGAAGAGAGTGAGGTAACCCAGTCAAGGCCCAAAGACACCAGAGAGAAACAAAAGAGATTGTGTGGTGAGTGGGGAGGGAGGGCGCTGGGAGCTGCGTGCCTCTAGAGGGGGAAGGGAGGGGAAAGAGAAAATGGGGCCCTGGAATCTGTCTTTAAGAGGGGAACCAGGGGAGGGCAGCAGACTCCCGCTTTGGGACTAGAAGAGGAGGGAAAAAAAAAGGAGCGTGTGGGCAAAGCGGTCAGCTACAAGGAAGATAATGGGGATGCTTTAAGGAACTAAGGCTGGACTGGTTGACCAGCTGGACAGGGCAGTTTGGGAATTAAGTGGTTAAATCTGGAGGTGCCTCCCAGCTTTCACCGGAGCCCCAGGCTCTTACTTGGCAGGGGAGGGAGACAGTTGCTGCAGGCGACAGCTGTTAAGGATGAACTCTGGGGAAGGGGCCAGATGTGCAGGACAGCAGCAGCCTTCTGGCCACACGGTCCCTGTCTGAAACCTTCGCTTGCCTAGTGCGAGGGCCACGTGTGTACAAGTGCCAGAATTAGCCACGGGAGTAGAAGCGCTTCACTGGGTAATTAAAGATGCCCCAGAAGCAGCCAGGTGGGTCCAGCCTTCCCACCACTAGGTTTTCAAAAAGCCAGGCTCCTTGGGAGGCAGAAAGGGAGTTGGCTTTGTTTCCCTCCACTAATGTTTGTGTGACCCAGCACCGTTCAGCCCCCAGAGACTTACCTGTCCCTGCTGTACAGCTATGCGCTGGGGAAACGCATCCATACCGAACGAGGCAAGCTATTTGTTTTTTTCCCCACAGCCACTTTCTCTGATTGTCTACCACTATTCACGTTTGTATCAGTAGAATTCTGTGGTGGTGAGCATGGAATCCAGAGCCTCAGCTGTGCCAGGCACCTGCTCTATCCATTCCTGAATAAGTGACCACTTCATGCCTGCTGTAGAACCAGAAATCCCCGACGTCATGGAAACCGTATTCTATATATTTAAAAAAAAGGTTTGCATGTGTGCATGCAGTGTTTGTGTGTTTATATGTATGTGCACATGTGTGTGTGTGTCCCCACAGCCTAGGTGTAGAGGTCAGAGACCAACCTGCTGGAATCAGTTCTCTCCTGGGGATCAAACTTGGGGCCTCCAGCCTGGTGGCAAGCACCTTTACCCGCTAAGCCATTTCGCTGGCCCACCCTTGTGATACTTCAGGGTTGACTCTAGATCTGCAGCCTATGGCTTTCCTCACCTGTGTTCCCTACCCACCGCTGTTGGCTGTCCAGGTGTTTGTGGCGTGGTGAGGAACACCCAGTGACCCTGCTCTGTACAGACCGGACTTTAAAATGTTCACTTTTTTTTTTTTTTTTGGTTTTTTCGAGACAGGGTTTCTCTGTAGCTTTGAAGCCTGTCCTGGAACTCCCTTTGTAGACCAGGCTGGCTTCGAACTCACAGAGATCCGCCCGCCTCTGCCTCCCGAGTGCTGGGATTAAAGACGTGCGCCACCACCGCCCGGCAATGGTCACGTTTTTAAGAGCGCTTGTCATCATTCGTGTATTAACCTTTTTGTTTTGTTTTGTTTTCCAAGACAGGGTTTTTCTGTGTAGTCCTGGCTGTCCTGGAACTCACTCTGTAGACCAGACTGGCCTTGAACTCACAGAGATCCACCTGCCTCTGCCTCCCTGAGTGCTGGGATTAAAGGCGTGCGCCACCACCACCTGGCAGCATTTGTGTATGACAGAGACTGTCTAGAAAAAGAAAGCTCATGGTAAAGACTCAAAGGAACCTTCTAGATTCTAGGTCTAGAAGACATGAGTATGTGCCTAGCATCTAGATACACGCTGTCATTCACCCGGTCTCTTACTATTCTCCTTCCTCTGTGAGAAGATGGAGCCTGGATACATCACTGCCTGTCAGCCTGACTCTGGAGCTCGCTGCTCCCATCCCTAGCTCAATCTTTCTTTCATTTGTCTGTCTTTTTGAGTCAGAGTCTCATTGTGTAACCCTGGCTAGCATGCAACTCTCTATAGACCACACTGGCTTTAAACTCCTAGAGATCTGCCTGTCTCTGCTGCCCAGGGCTTGCCTTCCTCTGGAATGTTCTTCATGATCTATACCTCTTGTCAATGAGGAGTGCAGATAACTCCCAAGTCTTGGCCACCTCCCTAAAGTCATGGAGTGTTTCCCGGGGTACCTGACCCCCAGGCCAGGACTCATGTCTATCATTGCAGTCTTGGCTGTGGTGCTTGGAACTTCATGAACCATGCAGGGTGCTGCTGTACTAGCAATGGGGAAATGGCTTTTAGTGGAGTGACTTCTGATCTTTAGTGGGGACAATGTGAGCACAATGAAATGGATTTCAGAAGAACTGCTGTTCTGAAAGCCAGCCCAGACTTAAAATACAGCCTATAGGGGGTGGGGATACAGCTCAGTGAATGGAGTGTTTACTACCCAAACCAGAGGACCTGCGTTTGGATCCCATATAAAAACCAGGCTTTGCACAAATGCCAGAAATCTCAGAGCTGGGGAGGCAGAGACAGGTAGATCTCTGGAGCTCACTGACCACCCAGCCAAACTGGCAACTCAGTCAGGTTCTGTGAGACCCTGTCTCAAAAAACTAAGGTGGAGAGGAAGTGAAGACACCTGACATTGACCCCTCTGACCTCATAAATATACAGTACCCACACAAAGACACACACACACACACCAAAGAAAACAGAAAAACAAAAGAAACGCTGCCTTTTGGCAGACTGTGAACTTATCAGTTCTGACTTCACCATTAAGAATATTGACCCATATTTCGTGCCTGAGGGAGAGCAGTGGGGGACATGAATCCTGGAGTCAGAGTGACTTCACATAAAGCCTCTACCTGCCGTTTACCAGCTGTGTGGCCCTGAGCACGTCCGTTTGCCTCCCAGGGTGCTCCTCTGTGAACTGGAATCACAATAATACCTGCACCCATGGGTCCTGTCTAGTGAGGGCCTGGCTCCATGTCACCCAAGCTGTGAGAACCCGCTCTGTGTGTCTGGTGTCAGGAGACAGGCTGATCTAAGCTGCTGTGCATGGTCTGGCATGGATGTGCCTTGGAGTTAGACAGTTTGGGGTTCCATGGTGCTTTCCTTTGGGGTCAGAGGTCAGCCTGTGTGCCACATTCATGGTGTGGGGAAGAACACTAAGGACTTCTTTGTTTTGTTTTTCAAGACAGTGTTTCTCTGTGCAACAGTCTTGCCTATCCTGGAACTCTCTTTGTAGACCAGGTTGACCTTGAACTCACTGAGATCTGCCTGCCTCTGCTTTCTGAGTGCTGGGATTAAAGGCGTGAGCCACCACCGACCTGAGGACTTTTTTTTTTTTTAATTTATTTATTATGTATACAACAATATCCTTTCTGCATGACTGCCAGAAGAGGGCGCCAGACCTCATTACAGATGGTTGTGAGCCACCATGTGGTTGCTGGGAACTGAACTCAGGAACTCTGGAAGAGCAGGCAATGCTCTTAACCTCTGAGCCATCTCTCCAGCCCCCTGAGGACTTTTTTTGATGCTCAGTTTAAAGCAGCTGCTAGTGCTTCCCTCTCCCCCATCTGTGACTCAGGAGCCTGATGAAGTCATCAGGTCTAAGCTGAGATAGTGACTGCGTGGTCAGTGCGCTGGTCATGCTCTCAGGATGGCTTATGCTGGCTCCGAACTCCTCATAATGGAGCAGGCAAGTGTGAGCATTCATCCCTTATGATATGCCGCACCAACAATAGAAGAGAAAATGGATGTGGGGAACCAGCAAGTCCCTGGAAATGACACAGTAAGCCCAATGATTGTGATCCTCAGTGAGAGGAGCCATTGTCTTGATCAATTCTCAAAAGATCTGTGACACCTCTCCCCCAATACCAGCTTTCTAGAAACATCCAGACCGGAACAGGATATTAGATACCATCCAATCCAACTCCTGTATCTTGCAGATGGGGAAAGTGAGGCTCAGAGGAAACCCATGGTGGTAAAACGTGGTTAGCTTAAAAGCCAGGTAGCTGTTCCTCAGAGCATGGGTTGAGTGTGGGCAACCTCCACGGGGAACACAGCCTCAGTTTGCGACCTCCACAGGGAACACAGCCTCAATTTTGATTTAGGATTTCCCTGAAGCACTTACAAAGCAGGCATTCTCCTGAGGTTTTTCTTGAAAATATGGAAAGTTTTAGCAACATTCTCTATGCCCACATGACAGTAAGAATCCTATATGTGGGTTACAAACCCATCCATACCACAGCCCATCCTGGCTTACCAAAGGAGGCTCAATGAGTTTCAGTGCATACCTGTGGGATCCTCCCTGGCAGCCCTCCCTCCACCTGGAAGTTCCTCCTCCCTCCATCTGGAAGCCCTCCCTCCAGCCCACACACACCTGTGTAGATCCCACTTTAAGCGCCTGAGCTCATCCATTGAGATCTTCCCCCTGTGGGACTGGAAGATGGGCATCAGCCTTTTCCATGGCTGCACTCCGTTCTTTTGTTTGCACGAACCACTGCTTGCTTATCTAGTCACCTTCTCAGTGAACATCCACCCTGTCCACTTAGTAACCCTAGAAACCAGCTTGCGGTGAACATTTTTGTTTGGACACCTTCCAAGCAAAATGCATAGTTCTCAGAGGTGACACCGTCACGCCAAAGCAAGTCCTTATTATAACGCCTAGCACACACAGACACAGTCATCCTGACATTGGACAGTCCCTGTCTGCCCCTGTTGGGTTTGGTGGCACACAGCTGTGGTCTATGCTCAGGAGTGTGAGGCAGGAGGATGGCTTTAGACAGGAATCCGAGGCTAGCCTGAACAGCAGAGCAAGACCCTGTCTCAAAAAGAGAAAAGAATGCCCGGCTTACTTGGGTTTGCTCCTATGTTGAGAGAGCCCTTCTGAAAGTCAGTTGTTGGGCTGTGGCTATGGGTGCTTTAGTCTCCTCATACACTAAAGAAGTCAGTGACCTCATAAGCTGTATCAATACCTAATGACTGCCAGCAGGGGCCAGGCCAAGGGGACAACACCCTTCCCAGCGGTTTATCAGTCCCATTGGCTTCCCTCAGCCTCCAGCAGGAACAACTCAGATGGAGACTGAAGTGAGAACCCTCTAGAGCAATCTTCCAGCTTCAAGGATGCTGCCCCAAAGAGCTCCTCAGTCCCTGCCCCAGGAGTGCTGTCTCACTCCATCCACGTCAAGCTTCTGGGAGCTGGCATGCTCCACGTTTGCCAGAGCGCAGCAGATGCAGAATTCAACACCAGGCTGGGCTCTAGAGACAGAATGATAGAAAGAAAGAAAATGTTGGGCGGTGGGGGCACACACCTTTAATTCCAGCACTCGGGAAGCAGAGGCAGGCGGATCTCTGTGAGTTCAAAGCCAGCCCTGGTCTACAAAGCGAGTTCCAGGACAGCCAGGGCTGTTACACAGAGAAACCCTGTCTTGAAAAAACAAAAACAAACGAACAGCAAAGAAAAAGAAGGAAAGAACAAAAAGACAGAGTTGGTAAATGCACATTAAAGATCCCAGGCAGAACTAACTTTAATGCCTGTCTGGGCAGAGGAGATTCGAAACTTACAGCATCTGTCCTTCTGCCAAATTATACACACATGTATTAGACCATGTTTGTCACCTAGTTGGACAATTTGAACTCTAAAACGTGTGTGTGTGTAAGTTCATCTGTGTGCACATGGCTCAAGGTTAATGTTGGGTGTCTTCCTCCATCTCTCTCCACCTCATGTACGGAAGCATATACTTGAACCCAGAACTCACCAGCTCCTGATGCTTGGCCAGCTTGTTCTGGGGATCCCATCTCTGCGTAAGCATAAGAAATACAATTAGAGTTCCATACTCCCTTGGCTTTTTTTTATTTTAAACAAAATTAAATATTTTTTGAACATGTTTACTATTTTTATGTGTATGGGTATTTTGCCTGCCAGTACCCAAGGGTTCATGATTGTTGTGAGCTGCCAAGTGGGAGCTGGGAATTGAACATGGGTTTTCTAAAAGAGCAACAATTGCTCTGAACCACTGAGACATCTCTCCATTTCCCACACTCCCCAACATCACTTCAATACCAAGCATTTCAGATAAAGAATACTGAAGTGTGTGTGTGTGTGTGTGTGCATGTGTGTGTCTACAAACATACTAAAGGAGAAAGGGACCTTAATGTTTAACCTACCACTCTTTTCAGTTCAGACCCACAACACTGTCTCGGCATGTTTACTTTTTGTGGTGTTGGGGATGGAAGCCAGGGCATAACTATTCCAGTGAGCCCAAGCTGAGCTCTAGTGCCATTGAGTTTTTGTCTGTCTTCTGTCTTGTCTATGTTTTTATGTATTTATGTATGTATTTATTTATTTATTATGTATACAATATTCTGTCTGTGTGTATGCCTGCAGGCCAGAAGAGGGCACCAGACCTCATTACAGATGGTTGTGAGCCACCATGTGGTTGCTGGGAATTGAACTCAGGACCTTTGGAAGAGCAGGCAATGCTCTTACCCTCTGAGCCATCTCTCCAGCCCCTATGTTTCTTTTTTGAGACAAGATTCAGCTGGCGTGGAAGTCACAGAGACCCACCGGCCTCTGCCTCCTGAGCGTTGGGGCCAAAGGTGTGTGCCATCAGGCTCCACCTCACTTTCTATCTTTCTAACCCACACATAGTTTACTTTGCCAATCCAGCCTCCTATTGGGGAACACCTGAGTCCTTTCAAGTGGCTGCTGAGGTCACAGAGCAAGCTGGAAGTGGGTCTTTGGGCACATTTGTGGGATTTGTTCTGCAAGTGAGATATGTAACCCTCAAAAAAAAAAAAAAAAAACAAAACAAAACAAAAAAAACAAGAGCAACAACAATGCACACCCAGGCCAGCCCCGACTATTGGACTTGGTCACATGGAGGCTGCAGTGTGAGGGACACATTAGCGGTTCACATGCTTGTTTGTGGGGCTCATATCTGTGGGTATCACTCAGCAAACAGTGCTTCAGCGGGCCCTAGTGCTGGTCCCTTTGGCAGCTGCAGGAATGTGGCTTGGATGCATCCCCCAAGGCTGAGCGTTTAAAGGCTTGTTTTCACTCTGTTGTGCTACCTCAAGGTGGTAGAGCCTTTAAGCTTTGGTGCAAAGTCTTTCAGTCACAGGAAGTGTACCCTGGAGGATATTGGGACCCCGGGTTCTTCCTCTTTTGCTTCCCGGTCAGTATGAGGAGAGCAGCTTTATAGTATCCCACGTCCCAGCCTCAAAGGAATAAAGTCAACCTTCTCTCTTGATCATCACCTCTGGTATTTTGTTACATTACAGCAACGGAAAGCTGACTGACAAACCCAGGAAACCCTTAGATTCTTTCCATGCTCAGTGATTTACAGGTAGGACAGGCAAGTTGCTGGCTACCTAGAAAGAAAACTAACTGCCTTCTTTTGGGATCAAAAGGGGTGACAGTTTTGAAAGTAATGTCTCCTCTCTTTGGGAGCCATGGTTGTCCTCCCTTCGCCAGCTGCGTTCAGCTAACATCCGAGGCGACCCCAGTTCCTGGTGCTTTCCCATGCGGAGTCCTCTGGTTGCTCCAGTTCACTTTAATGATCTGTTCTATAGATAAAAAGACCATGCTTGTGTCTCAAGGCTCTCTCCAATCTGGGGAGACTACAGCCCAAGGGGGAAGCCCACTGTTACTGTTTCTCTAAATAGCCACGTTATCAAACTGCCCTCTAAACACTAGAGTTTGTATCAACGGATTGGTGCTGCCTCCGGCCCTCATCAGAGAATCTTCTCACTGTAGCAGGTGGGGTTGACCGGGAGCTAGTTTTTGATGTTTGGGGCATGTGCTCGCTCACTTGTCGGCTAGCTCTGTTTCTTCCCACATACCCAGACTTGAGAGCCTCATTGTACCCTGGCTAGGTCCTTGGAATCCCACCCTCAGTAGGGCTCGCTCTCTCTCAGGTGGGCGGCTATGTGCTGCCTCTGCTTGGGCTGCCATAGCCCATGTTTCCCCGGACTGCGCCTGCTCTTTGAGAGAGAGATATTACGAACTTCTTCCCCTCTGCCCCTGATGGCTCCAGAATGTCCCATGAACAAGGGGCACAGCAGTGGCTCATAGCACACAGCAGTGGGGTGTGCATGCGTATGAAAGAATGAGTTAGAAAAGTAAATTGTCCCCAACTCTGTCTGGAATATGGGGGATGGAGGTGTGAGAAGAGTCCATGAATAACCTGTTCGCAAACAGGGAAGGGTAATGACCCTCTAGATTTTCATTGGTCCATCTACCTACCGACCACCTACCTACCGACCTCCCTCCCTCGCATCCATCATTTACTGGTGACTTATCTATCAATCATCTACCTGTTATTTATCTGTTACTATTTATAAACTTATTTAATTTTGGTACAGAGAATGGTATTTACCTTCAGGGCCAAAATTCAACCCACCAGACAAGGTCCTATGTGGTCACATGGACTAGCCTGAACTTCCTAGTTTCTAGGACTGGCCAAGGATGACCTTCTTTCCTGATTCACCTGGCACCACCTTCCAAGAGCTTGAATTGCAGGCATGCAAGACCACGTGTGGTTTACTGCAATGCCGGGGACGGATGGAACCAGAAGTTTCTTGCATGCTAGGCTACAAGAGTTTCTCAAACCACGCCTGGCTCAAATTCTGTTTTTAATCACAGATGATGCCCGTGTAAATGTACAGGTCTGAAAGCATGTGTGTGTGTGTGTGTGTGTGTGTGTATGTGTGTGTGTACGGGTAATGGTATGTGCACTCCAGGAAGGAAGGCTTCCTACTACCACAAGGACAGAGCCTCTGGGACTGTGAGAAGAGCCCTGGTCTGGCTTTGGAGAGCCCTCTCCCCTCAAGTCAGAACTTTGTGTTGCAAGGCCCCCCCCTGCCCCTCCCTTTCTGCACAGACATCACCTGAGGAGCTGACTGCATTAACAGAAAAACAAATCTTTATTTCCACAGGTTGGCGAAACCCTGTATCCTTGGAGGAAGCTGGTTCCCATTTTCCTGAGGGGGGAACCCGGACCTTGGAAGGAAGTTGAGTGGAAAGACCCACCCAGAGCTGATGGTGGAAACACGGACTGAGGAAGCCCCCGGGAAGTCCAGCTGCAGAGATAGCCACCCCAATACTATTTACATATAGCTATACATACATACATATATATATATACACACAAAAAAAAAAAAGAGAGAGAGAGAGAGAAAATACAAAATTCTGTATCTGTGCATGCCTGCGGGGCATGTGGTCCCTCCCCTTTCCGCACCTTGCAATGTGAACTTTGAGACTTTGTAATGTCTGGGGCAGCAGGGGAGACAGATGCTTGCTGCTCTGTGTGTGCTGGAAACTTACATGGACTGGTGGGATCAGCCTCAGCATGGACCAACTGCCCAGCACAGATGTTGGCATGGAGTAGTGGGAACTCTGCCAAAACCAAGATGGACAAAAACAAAGGGGATGTGGGGCCCGTTTTGTTGGGTGCAGCCTGGGGTCCCTCTCCATTTCTTGACATGTCCTAGTCTCTCTGTGTCCCTATCTAGACAGCTCTCATGGTCGCAGCCAGAGAAATGGGGTGTCATTTTCTTTTCCTACCTATCTGGTGTGTGTGGTGCTGAACTTCAAATTCTCTTGGTGCTAAGTGTGTCCTTGGCGAGGTCAGCGTCTTAACTGACAGACCCAGAAGACCAAGGGATGACAGGTTTCTATTTTGCTCTTTGAATATCCTCTTTTTTTTTTTTTTAAGGGCCAAGTATGAGTGCCACTAAGGAGTCTTTCTATGGGGGAGCGGGGAATGCTCACAGGGGCTTAGGAGCAAACCCCGGGGTGCCTGGGAAGGAGGAGGGGCGAGCCTGGTTGAAGAAGCTGCTTAGGAGCTGGCAATTCCCTCCTCCCCCTGCAGCAATACCCTGGGAGACTGCTGTGGCCTCCCCCACTTCCTGAGGGGATTCAGGGCTTAGGTTTTATAAAGAGCCAAGAAATGGCTGCGTTCTGACGGAGGAGCGTGATTTACAAGCAGGGGATGCTGGGGAGGGGGCGGACCTTTTAAATAGAATGTCCGATTTCCCTGCTCCCCAAACACACATAGGATAAGCTACTGTTTTCAGAAGTTTCTCGAAGGGCTAATATAAATAAATAGATATATAAATACATATATTATATATATAAAATGAAGCTGTGTGCTTGACTAATATTTGACTGCAAGGGCTCACTGCTTCAGGAGTGATTATTAATTTTTGCTTTCATTTTTTTAAAAAATGATTCCAACAGAAACAGGTATTATTCCTCTGCATGGATACTTTATTGCCTCTATTGTGATCTTCGTGGCTGAGTTGGTGAGGGAGCCTGCCTTGGGCTCAGTGAGACAGTTACTCTTATTTTTAATTTTTGAGACAAGGTCTGGTGCTGGAGACCAGGCTGACCTCCGATCTTGAGCCTCCTGCCTTGGCATCTGGCATTTCGGACACTGCCTGCCAGGGGGACAGTCATTTTCCCCTGGCTGAATTTGCAGGTCGCTTGCCTGGTGCCTGGGGACCAGGGGGTCTGCTAGGAAGCACCAGTTATTAGGGTGCACAGGGCTACAAGGGAAATGGTCCCGGTCAATTATGCTGAGTGTGATCAGCTCCTAAAGTACACACCCTCTCTGTCCGGTGACAACGGGCTCCTTTCATTCATTTTTCCTTCTCCATATTGAATCCATGCCTTACAGTTCTCTAAATAACCCATTAAAGAAAAATGCAACTGAGAACTCAATGCTGAAGCCTCCCCTCCATCCCTTAAATACCAGAATTGAAATCAGCAAAGGAAAAAAAAAATAAGAAAGAGTTTATTTGGCAGGGAGGCAGTAGGCAGCATGCCGAGCCCTCCTCACCAAGCCGGAATTACACAGGATCTGGAAAACACTCTCTGTATTTAGTCCCTTTCTGAGCGAGGAACAGAGTCCTTGCAAAGCATCCAGGGAAGGTGCTTGCTATGGTGGGAATCAGGGGTGTCGGGCTCTTTAAAGGGATATTGTCAAGATCGCAGTGGGGACTTGCTAACCCCAGAGAGACCCAGCATAAGGGTCAGAGGTCAGAGAATACCTCCCTTTTTATGTTTTGCTTTTGAGCCTGACATTGCCTGTTAGCATAGGCTATCTCTCTGGAGGATTTGAACTCCAAACACAGAGGTTGGCATCTCCGATGATTTTTATTTCAATGAAGCTGTGCTGCTGAGAGAACCTGGGCACCCATGACCTTGTGATGGAACTTTTCAGCCAAGCCCTCTGTAAATATTCTCCCGTAGTAATGGAAACCATGTATTTATCGAAAGGGGGGTAGGGTGGGGGATGGGGAGCTTGGCTCACGCGCTGTTCATTCAAGTGCGCTTCGTCTTTGCCCCGAATTTGATGGGGTTGTTTTTAAATGCTGTTTTTTATATGAGATTTGACTTCTTGATGGACATTTGTATTAGGATACTGAAGCATGCTAGCCATGTCTGTTGTCTCCACTGTCTCTGATGTGACGTTACTTGGACTGCATGAGATAGTGGGATGGGCTTTCTGTTGATGGTGTTATTGCAAGAGGAAAAAACAAAACAACAACAAAAAACCCAGCTTCCACAGAGTGTGAAGTGCTGGCACCATCCTCCCTTTTATCTCCCGCTTCCCCTGGCTGCCAAGGAGCATTGATTTTGATTTGCCTCTCCGCAGTCTGTGATGAGGGAAAGAGAGGGAGAGAGGCTTTGAAATAAATTTTAAAAAAGACCTCATATTGGGTCAGCAGACAGCAGCGTCTGTGTGTGTGTGTGTGTGTGTGTGTGTGTGTGTGTCCGTGCAAAGCCTAGGAGGTCTCTGAGATCATTGCTAGGGAGCTAGCTGTGTGACGAGATGAGGCACTATCTGTCACCCGGGTCCAAAAGCTGCTGCCTGCTCTCTGAGGGTGAGGGTCCTGGAGTCTGGGGGACTGAAGCCTTCCAGAGTAGGTCCACTCCCTTCTGGAAGCTTCTCTCCTTTACCTCATCCTCAACAAGCAAGATCTCTGTTCAAGTTTGAGGTTCCATCTCTCTTTGTTTTGGAAAGGGAGAGACTGAGCCAGAGTTGTTTTGGAGAACCCCTGGACACTTCCTGTCCCCACTCCCCAAGCTTCCCAGCCATATTTCCTCTTCACCTCTATGGATAGCCTTGTTCTGTTTCCTCTCTACTGTGATGAGGAGTGGGGACCTAAACAAATCGTCACAGGATAAGGAGGCTGCGAATGCCCCGTGACATTTCATACAGCTGAGCTCATGTCTCATGTGCGCCTGACTACTGTCATGCTTCTGGAATTGACCAAGCGTCATTCTTCCTCACTGAGGACTGCGGGAGGAAGCAGACGCTGGCACACCCTACACAAATATCTCCAGGAGACACTTTGGAGGTCACTACTGTGTACTATTTATGTTTGTTACAGTTTTTTTGAGACATGGAGCCCAGACTGGTCTTGAGCTCACTATACAGGAGAGGATAACCCTAAACTTGGTATCCTCCTGCCTCCACTTCCTGATTCCAGGTGTAGGCCACTACACCTGGCTTATGCTGGACTGTTTGAATGTCCACAGTGAACTGTTAGAAACTGCAATGACCGGAACACAGACTCTCTGCTTTGTTCATACTATTTTCTTTTCTGAGCCTGAAGTCAAATTGGGGGAGCCCAGGGTGTCAGAAGTTGGTTGAGGATTTGGGGAGTAGGAGAGGAGCAGACTATTCCTACGCGAGCTGATCCAAAGGCCCACAAAGGGGGTACGTTGACATCACAGTGTCTTTTGAAACCGTTAGCCAAAAGTTTATCTTTTTTAAGGTTTTGATCAATTTGCTCGATACCTATTTACTGAGCATCTAGAGTGTGCCAGCTGGAGACCTCCACCTCGGAACGAACTTAGTTATGGTACAGCAACGGTCCTTTTGGAGACCAGATGCTGTGAAATGTCCCTTTGCAGTCTGGCTCACAATTTGTAACAGATCTGCCAGGTCACCATGGTGACCTCACGCCTTGCTGGCAGATTGCTATATAGTATTTTTTTTTGCATGCCATGCTCTGGGCTGAATACAATTAAAAAGCTTGTTGTATTGTCTCCTCAGTGGGAAGATTGGTCCCTTTGTACATAATCAAAGACCCCTTCACAGAACGAGTACTGCCCATCGTGGAGTACTGCACGAGGTGCTTTCTGAGGCTTCGCCCCAGAGATCCTCACCCTAGTGGTAGTGCCACTGAGCCCATTTTACAGATGAAGAAGCTGAAGGCGGCCAACAGCCAGTGGCTGATCTAAGGTTTGCATTTGAATCCGTGTGACGCAGGGAGGCACTGGCATTAGATTAAGGGGCTCTGGTGTTGTTCATTTGAAAGCAAGCATTGTGTGTCCTCGCTCATGGGCAGACATTGCTAGTCCAGAGGCAAGGGCGCACCTGTGGGCCAGCAGGGAGTGTCTACGTTTGCTCAATGGAAAGAATACCTTATCTGAGGGCACTTGAGAGCAGGCTGAAGTTTCAGGGGTTGTTCCCAGCTTCAATAAACTCCAGGGTGAAGGGTGTCTAATGTGCAAATGGCTTGTCCCACTCATCTCCTTGGCTATGGGAAGTTTTTCTTACCTCTCTTATCTATCTTCTCCCCCGAACTCCAGACTCCCTCAAAGTGTTTGCACTGTAAGAGTCAAGGAGCCCATGTACATGGCAGAGACGGTTGTGAAGGGCATTTGGAACCTGGGGGACATTCTGTCTGGGTCCTGACATTGTTGCCTTGTGCTCTTTTCTAAGTGGAATTTCCTACCTGGACGCTTTGTACATATTTGTTACACTTTTAATAAAAAATTGATTGTGCACCTCCAGTGAAGACCTGTGCGTGTTCATTTCCCTTGGGAAGGTCGGTCCTCAGGGACCACGGGATGAGCATAGCTGCACGGTGACAGGTGACTCCTCTCTGCACAGGCAGTGCCAGCACATGGAGGTCAGAGGTCAACCTCAGGAACTGTCACTTTTTTTTTTTTTTTACAGGATTTCACAGGGCTTCACAGCCCTGGCTAGCCTGGAACTCAATAAGTTGACCAGGTACTCAGAGGTCCACTTGCCTCTGCTCCTAAGTGCTGGAATTACAAAAAAGTATGTGCCACTATGCCCAGCTCCACCTTGTCTTTTGAAACTGGGTTTCTTCATTGACCTGCAGCTCATTGAGGCAGCTAGACTAGGTGGCTAGCAAGCCCCTTAGGGGCATGATTGTCACCTGAGACTACTAATTTGTACTTTGTTAGATCCCTGGCAAGTTCTGGATTTATTTTTTTTAGATTATTATGGTTTTTGAGATGGAGGTCACGATACAGTCGGGGACTTGCCTCGAACTCTCAATCCCACCCTCAGTCTCATTAGAGTTGTGAACCATGACATCCAGACGAATCAGCCACTCTCCCCTCTACCTACCCGTGCTGGAGATGGGACCTGGAGCCCTGTGCATTCGCAGCCAGCATTCTCCCACTGAATCATGTCTGCCCTCACTGGCAGAATGTAAGCAGATTCTCTGCTGCTGAGCAGAGTCCTGGCCAAGCAAGTGTTTCCTGATCACCACCAATTCCACACCCCCAGTCAGCAGTGGGGTGTGCTGCGCGGGCACCCAAACAGCAGTGAGATGTGGGGCCTCCAGGGCACACAGACTAAAGTGCTCTAATGATATCTCTCAATTCAGAGTCAAGGACACCCTGGTGTGTTTTTTGTAGGCACTAGAGTCAGAGTGCGGTAGTCTCAGATGCAGCCTATGCCAGCAGCCTCCTTTGGGATGTCCCTGAAGACTGTCTCCCCAGAAGTCACTGTCCAACATGGCTCCCTCTCTCCTCTTTTGTGTGTCTATGCTAGTGCGTATGTGCATACATGTCTGTCTATGTGAGGCCAGAGGTTAACAATCAGTGTCTTCATCTGTCCCTCTCCTCTTCATTTTTGGAGGCAGCATCTTGGACTGAATTCGGAGCTAGGCTGGCCGGCCCCAGGAATCCCTGTCTTCTCTGCCCCCACAGATTTGCTGCCACATCCAGCTTTTTACATGGGTTCTAGGGATCCAAACTCAGCTCCTCGTGCTTGTGTGGCAAGCATTCCACCTACAGAGGCACCTGTGCAGCCAATCCACTTTCCATTTCTTTCTCAGCTTCTCTAGGGGAGAAGCATCCGCTGTGTCTCCACAGGCACTGCACCTCAAAATAGGTCTATCTGGCTTCAGGAGGCAGACTGACCGACAAATATAAGTTGCGTCCACAGAGAAGGTTTATTGGCAGAAGGTTCTCAAAGACACCGAAGACAGCCACATGTGCCAAAGGAAAGCACCACAGGCCTCAGGCGGGCTCCCGTTTCGTCCTTAGCATCAGAACGGATAGTCCCAATGCTCCATACCTGTATGTCATTCCCTTTGGAAAACGCTGGCCTTGTCAAGCTCAGTCCAAAGCAGGCCTTTCTTCTTCCCACACACTTCTTGAAGATTTATTTTGTTTTAAATTATGTGTGTTCATGTGCCCCCCCCCCCATATACCCTTCATGTATGTGTAGGTACCTGCAGAGGTCAGAAGAGAGCCCCCAATTCCCTGGAGCTGGAGTCAACAGTAGTGAGCCCCTTGATGTGAGTGCTGGGAATTGCAGTCTTAACTGCTCTGGCTTCTCTCCAGTCTCTCTATAATGTTATTCTCAGGTTCTTACACACAAACAAGACTGAGGAATCAGTGCAATTTGAGTCTCTGTCTCACAGATACTGGGCGTCAGACACAGACCCTGATGGATGCTCCACTGATCCCCTCTCCAGGGGACACTTCTCCATAGCCCGGTGTTTGGGAAACTCTGCCCTAGCTAGGACAGAAGCAGTCATCTAACCTGGGAGAAAGCCCCTGATGAGATGTCCCCCTCACAGTGTGGAAAATGAACAAGTAAGATCCTAGGCTGTCTATCATCTCACTGTCGCTAGGGAACGCCCCCACCTGTGCATTCTTTATATGGCAGGGGGACAGTTTACATTTCCACAATGTTAGAGAAGTAGTGGGGGTGGTAAAATCCCTGGAGCATCCGCCGGTAACCCACACTGTTTTCCTCTTCTCTCCCTTTCAAAGTGGAGTCTCAGGTAGCCCAGGCTGTCCTGGAACTTGCTTTGTAGCCAAGGAATGCCCTTGAACTTCTGATCCTCCTGCCTCTACCTCCCAGTCTGGCATTACATGCATGCACAGCCGTGTCTAGTTTATGTGGCACTGGGCACGGAACTTGGGGCTTCCTGCATGCTAAGCAAGTGCACTACTCATTGGGCTACACCTGCAGGCCTGTTAGTTTTCTCGGTCCCAGTAAGTAACACAACATGCTAGGTTTTGTAACCCCACTGCTGGCTACAGGGTATAGGGATGTCACATCCATCATGCAGAGCTTGGGGTCAGGTTTCCAAGCCCCACTCCCAATAGCTGCCTCTGCTCCACCCCATGCTCCACTTCTGTGAGTCTCCCCCAGCTCCAATCCCTCCAAAATGCTGACAGATGTTTCCAGACAAAGTGATCTCTGATGAAAACCAGCTGCAGGCAGCCCCACCGCTCTCCCTAGGTGCCCTTTTGGCCAGAGAGAACAGAGGAGCCCATCCTCCCTTTCCTCTTAGAACATCCAGACAGCAGGATTGTTTAGCATCATGGCCATTGCCATAGTAACCGAGCTTGAACGATGCTATGGTCTCCTGGAAAGGGTGTCTTGCTGGTACCAGGGAAGAGCCGAGGAGAAAGGAAGAAATCCAGGTGAGGGGTTATCCAGGGGCATGAGTCCTGGACCTCCTGGGGGAGGGAGATGGCAGTGAGGCCCCCATTTCCCCCAGGGCATGAATGCTAATCTGCCCACTAGCCATGCAGAGTTTTCTCAAACTTGGCTGGGGCCAGCCTGTTGTGGGGACATCAACAATGAGAAAACAGAGTTGGGAGAGGGTGAAGGCAGGCAGGCAGGCTTCCGGAGGCTTCTGCGTGGTCACCTGTGCTATCTCAACCCAGGTTTCCAAGCAGAGTTTCCCAACGGAAGCAGCAGCTGTGTCCTGGGGACTGGCATGTGAAGTGCACCTGCGAGCCTGCTCCCAGTGCTCCCTGTGGCCCCTCTCCGGCATTTGGTTAAAGATATAAAGCAGTCTTTTTAGAGGCTCTGGAAGGGCTGTTGTTTCTCTGAGCTAATTACCTCACTAGAGTGAGGGAGGGGAAAATGGATTGTTCCTGAACCGTGCGCCATCTAGGACAGGGATTGAACTGTTAGCTTCGAAGGCTCCCAGGAGAGGCAGCCATGTCCACCAGAGCTCTGCACAGGCCTGAGCTGTCAGCAAGGGAGTTACAGAAGAGGATGAGGAGAGAAAAAATGACAGAGGCCCAGTAGCATGCACCCAGGAAAAAAAGGAATCAGGACGGTCAAGTCTTTCCATGGCTCCCACTGCTTGACCTCAGGAGGCAGCATCCCCAGCCTGTGTGCTCAGTGCAGGCCGCCTCTGCCGTGTCAGACACTTGGGCCACCGATCCTCGGCTACTGAGGGACGTGAGCCCGGCCTCTGCACTCCTGACAAGCTAGCTCTGCTGGCGTCTGCACGGGAGACTCATCAGCCTGTGTTAGCTGGGGACCACATCCAGCTTCTCACCTCAGTCTCCTCGTGTGGTGGGTGAAGCCTGGTGTTCGCATGCTAAACATTCTCCCCAGACCTGGGTCACATCCTGAGAGGCTGTACTCTTTCAGCTCATACCGGTCTGTAGCATGGAGTGCCAGCAGCAGGAATCAGGTTAAATAAGAGGAGATTGAGGGGACGGACCACCTACCTGCAGGAAGCTAAGCCTGAGTGAGGAGGGCTCCCCTTTCTGGTGGGGCAGAATGCACACACTGTACCAGGGTGATGAGGAATGTGTTCGTGGGGAGACCCTGGGCCATCAGGTAGAGGTGGTAGAAGGCAGGAGAAAGCGCTGGAGGTTGTTTCCCAGGAATCATCAGGGCTGGGCTCGGCAGTGCTGGGCCCTCTGGCATCTCCAGACACTTGTGTTCCGCTCAGTACACCTGCAAGTGTGCAGATGTGGCCCCATCCTTCCAGCAGCGCAGGGTATCCACGGCAACTGAGCGGCAGAGTGGGCAGGTGCGCTCGCGGTCCAGCCACAGGCAGAGGCACTCCTCGCAGAACACGTGCTGTGGGCACAGCGGTAGGAATGAGTGTGATCTGTGAGCTTGGGGACCGGGTCATCCATGCCCTCCAGGAGCTTGCGTTCCAGGAGGGGAGACAATAGGTCCCGACACATCTAAAACAGCAGTATCAGTGGCTGGTGTTCTGGCTGGAAGGCAGAGGTGGGGGCCTGGGGAAACATCCCTGGGAAAGTAGCACCTTCCGTGGGAGGGTGGAGTTGGCTGGGGATAAGAAGCACACGTGCAAAGTCCTGAGGCCAGGATGTGTGGCTGGGTCAGAGGGGCAAGGGGATGCTGAGGCAGACAGGCACATAGAGCAAACGAACATGAGGTCAGAGGGCTGATGGGGCACAGATTTTGTGGACCCTGTGAACCATGTGAGAACTTGGACAATTTTCTTTTTGGTCTCTTTCTCTAGTCTAGACTGACCAGAACTCACTGGAAAAGCCAAAGCTGGCCTTGAACTGTTGACCGTCCTGCCTGTAGCTCCTCAGTGCTGGGGTGACAGGCGTGTCCCCATGCCGGGTTTATTCCGTACTGGAGACTGACACCAGTGCTTCGTACCCGCCGGGCGAGAACTCTGCCAACTGAGCTCATTCCCAGCAGACAGCTGATAATTTTATAAACGTAAAAGACCCATTTGCTTGTTAGGTTGAGAACATGCTGGTCCAAGCAAGTCCCCGCACAGGTCACACGAGCTGGGTAAGTGACAACCTCCTCGCAACTCACTTTCTTCATCTGCAAAATGAGGGTAGTAACCCTGTCTGAGCACGCTCAGCAGGCATGTGAAAATGGCTCAGACAGACAAACACAGGGGTTTTCCATTGGCTTCTGGATGGCATGTCGGATGTCTGCATCCATGAGGGCACAGCCTTGATTAGCTCTGTTGCTGTGTCTGAGAAATGTGGGTCAGGACAGGGACTCATGGGGCTCTAGGGCGAGGAAGACCCTGAGTCTGCCTCCTCAGGGGAGAACCAACGGAGTCCAGGGCCAAGTGCAGGAATTCAAGGAACCAGGTCTGCCTAGAGTCCTAGACGAAGAGTTCACAAACCTTAGCCTGCCTCTGTCTACCTCTGCAGAGGGAGGAGGCATATGGAGGACAAGATGCATCTGAACCCCTCCCTCCCCAGCCACCCTTACCCTTACCCACCACCGTGGACCACCTGAGGGTGGCGGGTGAGATCATCACACTCTTCAGGGGAGTCCTGTTCTTCACCAGTGTGAGTGGCTGGCCCAGGGCCATCTGCCTGCCCAGTCCTCCTTTCCCTCCTCCTCTCCTTCCTTCTCCTCTTCCACTCCCTCTCTCTCTCTCTCTCCTCTCTCTGAAATGGTTTCTCTGTGTAGCTCTGGCTGTCCTGAAATTCACTCTGTAGACATAGACCAGGCTGTTCTTGAACTCACAGAGATCTGCTTGCCTCTGCCTCCTGTGCTGCAATTAAAGGCGTGTGCCACTAGTACCTAGCTAGATACAGACTCTAAAGCATCAAGTACGAGTGATTTTTAAGCCCCAGTGGGCATCACAGTTCTCCTGACTTCTTGGCTGTTCATACATTCAGCCAGGCTCACAGTGGTCAAGAATGTTCACACTCAGCCAGGTTCACAATTTTCAAGAATGTTCACACTCATCCAGGCTCACAGGGGTCAAGAATGTTCACACTGGGCTAGAGAGATGGCTCAGTGGTTAAGAGCATTGCCTGCTCTTCCAAAGGTCCTGAGTTCAATTCCCAGCAACCACATGGTGGCTCACAACCATCTGTAATGGGGTCTGGTGCCCTCTTCTGGCCTGCAGACATACACACAGACAGAATATTGTATACATAATAAAAAAAAAAAAGAATGTTTACACTCAACCAGGCTTACAATTGTCAAGAATGTTTACACTCATCCAGGCTCACAGGGGTCAAGAATGTTCACACTCAGCCAGGCTCACGGGGGTCAAGAATGTTCACACTCAGCCAGGCTCACAGGGGTCAAGAATGTTCACACTCAGCCAGGCTCACGGGGGTCAAGAATGTTCACACTCAGTCAAGCTCACAAGGGTCAAGAATATTCACACGCATCCAGGCTCACAAGGGTCAAGAATGTTCACACTCAGCCAGGCTCACAGGGGTCAAGAATGTTCACACTCGGCCAGGCTCACAGGGGTCAAGAATCAGGAGAGTGCTTTGTTCTCTGACAGCTCTCTGCTCTTTGGCAAAGGAGTCCTTTAGAAGTACAGGTTTGTGCTAAGCACCTCTGTTTCCCGAGTTTCTGTGTCTTGGTGGGCAGCACACCATGAGCACATGAAAGGCTACATGGACCAGCATGGGAACAGAGCTGTAGCCTCTGTAGACACTCACTGCCCGATGACCTTATATCCACAATCTGTTTCCGGGGCACTACCTCAAGGGGGGCACTGAGGGCAGAGGAAATGATGTGCTGAGGTTCACCCTATAATTCTTTGAAAGGGAGACAGGTAGGTTCTCCATCCATCCATCCATCTACCCACCTACCAAACCATTCATATCCATTCACTCATCTTCATCCATATCCATCCACCCACCCATCCATCCCATCTATCCACCCACTCACTGCGCCAGTACTATGTCTCTGCAAATACAAGACAGTAATAACTTTCACTCTCAAGGTCCTTGCAGTCTGGCCAAGGGAAAACAGACCTTACATAATCATTAACTCCATAAATGATCATGCTGACAACTGGGAAGGGATCTGTGGTGAATGTCCACAGTGTCTAAGACCATGGTGTGTAAGAGCATAGTGTGTAACAACACACTATGTAAGACCACAGTGTGTAAGACCACAGTGTGTAAGACCACAGTAGCCAGGAACATGGCTAGTCTGGGGACAAACGAATGGGGAACATTCCTTAAGTGACGTCTGAGCTCGCTCATTCATTCATTTATTCATTCGTTCATTCAATACAGAAAGGCACTTTCACCTGCATGGGTCTCCTCTGCCCTTGCGGGCCCAGCACACAGCAGACGAGAAAGGTGGAGATGTGAACTCAGTCAGCCACTATATGTGGCTGCCACTCCTAGATCTAAGACAATGGTGTCTTGTTCCCCCCCTCCCAAGAAGTCCTCATCCACCTTTGGGAAGATGTGGTACCAGGAGAATGGAAGAGACAGACAGATTGAGGCACGGAGAGGCTGCCAGGAGAATGACTTCCCCTCGCCATCATGTTCAGATAATCCTCGTCACGGAGAAGGAAATACAGATGGCTCCAAAGCACGAGCAGAGATGCCCAGCCACACTCATAATTAGGGAAATGCAAATGAAAGAGAGCTGAGACAGCACTGTCACCTGTCAGTCTGGCAAAGCAAGGGGTCTGGTGACGCTGTGTGCAAGCGAGGGCAGGGGCAAGAAGCTGGCCACACTCCATATGAAGAACAGGCACACAGTCGCTCCAAAGAGGGCAATTTAGCAAGATCCACCAAAATGGAGGACCCTCTGACCCCGGTAATTATACCACTAGGAATTCACGCTACCATCTGAGACAGAATGCCTGCTGGGGACAGACACCTTGTGCTGAATCCCCGATCACAGGATATGTGGGGCTTCAGAGGCTCTCTCTACCTGAGTGAACTCCTTTAATCAACCATGGCTCAAGTGGGCATGATCAATCTATTTCAGTCACCTTTGCAGCAACATACGATGCTACGAGATGGGGCCTCAGTGGGGAAATAGCTAAACAAAGGATTGTCTGTCCCCAGAATGTCAGATCTGCGGCTGGAACACAGAATAAGGATTGACCTCTAAGCGCTGACCACAGGTTACAAAGGTGCAGAGCAACACACAGCTCAGGGAAACTATGCCACAAGTTCAGTTTGTCTGCTTGTTTGTTTTTGGTTTTTCGAGACAGGGTTTCTCAGTAGCCATGGAGCCTGTCCTGGAACTCTCTCTGTAGACCAGGCTGGCCTCTGCTTCCCAAGTGCTGGGATTAAAGGCGTGAGCAACCACTGCCCAGCCGGTTCAGTTTGTTTTAAAAGATGTTTACGGGTGTGCATGTTAACACGTGCATATGCTATGTTGGACAAGGCTGTGAATTCTATAAAATATCCGTGGCAAGAAATAAAGGAACTGTCCACTGAGTTGCTTGTGAGGACAGGCACAGGACGAGAGCTGAGGATGAGGGCACGTGGCCTCTCACTACACTTTGCGTTTGTTTGTTTGCTGTGTGTGTGTCTGGGAGTCAGAGGAGCATGCACGGGTTCTGAGGCCGGAACTCAGGCCTGGCAGGCTGTGCAGCAGGCGCCCTCACCGGCTGAGATACCTTGCCACCTTGCTGCCTCCATCTTGGTGTATCTTGCAAAACATTTTTTTTCTTAAAAAACAAAGCATAACCCTTTGTTCTGGAAAAAGTTTAAAGTCATGGAAAAGTTCAATGATGGTCCCCACCCAGGCTCAGTTTCCCCTTGCATTATTCATGACCGGGAAGGGGATTTGTCAAAGCACAAAGAACTGGGCTGACACGTGACTACTGAGGGATTCGAGGCTCAATTTAAATTTGATCAAACAGGCAGTTTTATCCTCCTCTGTCCCAGGATACAAACGCAGTCACAAATTGTATTTTGTTGTCATGTCTCCTTTCTGGAGTTTGACTCAGGTAAACTAAATGTCTTTTTTTTTGGGGGGGGGGTGGCTTGCCTTGGAGCTCAGGCTGGCCTTGAACTTCTGGACAGAGATTCTTTTGTCTCTGCCTCTCAAGTGCTGGGATTAAAGATGTAAACCACTACACCTGGGTACACTATCAATTTAAAAACAAATAACATTAGGGGGATGAGGTTGTAGGTCAGTTAATAGTTAGCTGCAGCTCACATGAGCTCTGGGCATGGCAGTGAGTACCTACAATCCCAGCATCTGAGAGGCAGAGGCAGGAGATCAGATTCCGTCATCCTTGGCTCCATAGTGAGTTTGAGACTATGAGATTAGTTTGAGCTACATGAGACCCAGTCTCACCAAAAATAAAACAACAACAACAACAAAACAGAACAGAACATTAAAATTTCACTCAGAAACAAACTCCTATGAAGTCTCTCAGGCAGCAATAACAAATTCCTTCTTGCTAATGCTAAAAGAGGACCCTAGCTTCTATCCCATCTTCTGAGGGTGTTAGGGGGACCATCTGCCTTTCTTCTCATTCCTTCTGGAAGCAGGCTTATGCAGAAAGCCTCCTCAGACTGGAGCATGTCACTCTCTGCCCCGTCCCCGGGGACTCTGCATGAACCTCTCTTACACAGGTCTTATCACTGCCTGCCTTGGTTCATAGTTATTTATGACTATGTGTCTGCATCCCTGAGGAGGCCGAGAGCTTCCAGAGGAGGGACAGGCTCTGTGCATCTCCTGCCTCACCTCTCAACTCTGATCATTGCTCAGACCCAGCTCACAATCACCGAATTGACACCTGGCTCCTAATGTCAGGAAGAGGGGAAGGGGCACATTAGGGAGTCAAAGCACTTACCACCACGGCTTAGGGACCCCCATAGCAATGGAAACAAAGGATACTGATAACTGCACAAAAAATAACCAAGACAATGCTGGTGAATGCTGTGGTTCAGCCATCCAGGTTTAGCGCTGCACAGATGACCTTATTTAAATGCAGCCAGAGCTGACGCAAAAGGCGGTATTCGAATTATTTTTTTTTATTTTTTTTTTTTTGAGACAGGGTTTCTCTGTGTAACAGTCCTAGCTGGCCTGGAATTAGCTGGCCTCAAACTCAGAGATCTGCTTACCTCTGCCTCCCAAGTGCTAGGATTAAAGGTGTGCACTACCACTGTCTGACGGTATTAGACTTATTGTAACTGTGGTTGGACACATATGCAGTAGGCAGTATCATGATCATTTTATACTTGTCATGGGGAGATGAATTTGTCCCCCCCCCCCCCACACACACACTGCACCAGGAATTAAAAACACATATGTGAGCCCAATGCTGGGAGGCAGAGGCAGGAGGATCCTGTGTTCAAAGATTCCTGAGCTAGCCCCCGAGTTAGATTCACAGCATGGACACTTTTAAAGAACTGTGGCTGGAATTTGCACTTGTGATGGTCTAATTTCACACACCAAGATGGACATTTACCAATGACACCAAGGCTCAGAGAGAAACGCAGCCTGCCGTTGGCTACCCAGCCAGTAGGGGCAGAGGTGGGATTCAAACCCTGGTCTAGCCACCTCTGGTCTTGACAGGTTGCCCCCACAGACCACACTAGAGCTCTGAGATGGGCTCCCAGGATGGGCATTTTGTGGAGCGGAGTCCCAGTGGACACTGCCACTCACCTGGCACAGGAGAATCATAGGGTCTCGGAACTCAGCCTGGCAGATGGCGCAGATAGCGCCCGCTTCTGTGCACTGCTGCCCCGTGGCTCGGACCCCATAATTCTGTGTGAGGAAGAGGGGGAGGGGAGACAGACAGCATGAGCCCTCAGAGGCAGAGCCTGTGGTTATGAGGAACGGCTACCCTGCCGCGGGCTGAGGCTCACTCACCTGTTTGGAGCAGAGGAGCTTCAGCGCTTTCCTGACTCCACCCACGCGACCACAGATGTCGAAAGACTGAAAGCAAAGCAGAGGGAAGGCTGAGCACCTTCGCTCAGAAGCCCCCACCTTTGCCTCTGATCATTTTCAGGAAACTTCTTCCCCTTTCTATCAGTGTTGCCTGACTTCTGTCCTGATGCAGATCAACAGTCCCCTCTGCTACCCTGATCAGATACATAAACAGCGTCTAAACTGTCTTTCCCCTTGCCAAGCCCAGGGCAGGCACTACTAATCAATTCCAGCACTTTTCCAGCACTAGAGCCGGCCACTGGTAGCTGATCACAGTGAGCAAGATCAAGCCCCAAGGCTGATTCTGCACAAACTGCCTGACAGGCCCTGCTGGAAGGAAGCAGAGTGAATGCATTCACTGTCCCTAGAGCCTTTAAAGACAAAAAGAGAGAAGGAAGAGAGAAAGGAGGGACCAGTTGGACAGTTTAGTGAGTAGAGTACTTGTCATCAGCCTTACTTCCTGAGGATCCCTAGAACCCACCCAGGGTGGGGGGAGGAGAAACCCGACTCTGGCAAGTACACTCTATATGTACACTGTAGCATGTGTATGCCTCATCTGTAAAGCTAAATAAGTTCATTAAAAACAGTATTGGTATATGCCATGATGCTTTGATGTGGGTGAATCTCAAAACCATATGGTAAATCAAACAAGCCACATCCCAAAGGTTGCTGCATACACCACCCCCGCCCCCACTGATATGTAACACCCAACACCAGCACATATGTAGGCACAGGACATGGGTTAGTGGCTGCCTGATTCTGGGAGGTGGGAGGAACGGAGAATGGCTGCTGCCCAGGAAGGCTTGGTTGGTACAGCAAATGCCACTGACTGCACCTAACATGAGGTTAACAGCCACCAGGCCTGGTGATACAGGCTTGTAATCCTTCCCGGCTTCTCCAGAGGCTGAGGCAGGAGGATTGGGAGTTCAAGGATGGCTTGGAAGCTTGGTGAGAGCCTGTGTCGGAGTTTCAAAGGGACACGGCAGAATGGCAGAATGCCTGCCTGCCATGAGCAAAGTCAGGGGTTCAGGTCCCAGCATGAGAGAAAGAAGGAAGAGATAGAGTGACTGATGGCTAATTCTATGCTATATGAAATGTATTTTGATTTGAAAGCCAAAAGATGTTAGTGGTTGGCCCTAGCTCCTCAGCAGTCCCTCAAGTCAGTCCCAGCATGCCCTGGGCCAGCTCACCTTGCACAGACTGTAGAGAATGATCAGGACCCCTCCCAGGAAGTAGCTGTTGGAGGAGTCATCCCCCATGATGTATTTGTACCACAGCTGGATGGGAACAAGTGACCTGAACAGCTGGCTCAGCTCCTCGATGACCAGATAAAACTTACCCTGCAGCCACACAAAAAGCATCAATTAGTGTTAGCAGCCAAGACCCAGAGGACAGAGCTGGGGCCCAGGCACGGCCGTAATGACAGGCCAGGTCACAGGCAGGCCATTAATCAGCTTTGGAAAGCACTCAAGCTCGGGCTAATGGGGACCGATGGATGTGGCCAGGGAGACATGGCTCCTGCCCGAAGTCCTTGTCCACCGTCCACTGCCCACTGTTCACCAGATCAAAGTGCCAGGATCAGGTGTCAGGGATGGAGAAACAGAACACTCTGGACATGGGGCGGGTGTGATCACTGTCTGACTGGGTACAGTATAAAGGGTGGCGGACAGTCGCTGCCTCCTCCACGCTACCACAGAGAGCTGACTCTGGTACCACAGGGTAGGAGCAACAAAAGCCAGGCTGGGAGCCAAGGGCAGGCACCCACTTCTGCACTTCTACCTCCTGTGGCCCCCAAAGCAGCCAGATGTTACCTTGTGAAGGATCTCGACACGGAGCCTCATTCTTTCTGGGTTGACTCTCATCCTGACAAGCCCCAGAATGAGATTCCCATTTCTCACCCTGCGGAGTTAGTCTAAAGACAACGAGTAGGAAGAGGACCCAGTTCAGTATCGGGCCACAGGGTTAGAGTCCTTCTTCCCTTTGGCCTTGAACAAGTCTCACGAGGGCCTGAGCTAGCAGAGGGGCAGAAGTGAATCCCCTCCTCACGGAATCCAAAGAACGCGAACACTCGCTTGATGGGGGACCCTTGACACCCCTCCAAGGAGGTTCCCTGGGAGAAATGGACATGGGCCCATTTGAAGGAAATGTTCTTGGCTGCTGTAGTCACAAGACCCACTAGCTGAAAACTGCTCAAATGTATCACCCATAGCTGAACACATAACACAAATTCAGACAATATTTATAAAATAGGGGACTACTTGGCTATTGAAACTAACAATAACAGATGACTGGTATGTCTACCAACAAGGCTGGACTTCACAGGCACCATGGTATTTCAAAGATGGTTATGAAAGACTCCATACTGGGCTGGACAAATGCTCTAGTGGAGAAAGTGTTTGCCAAACAAACGTGAGGACCGGAGTTCAGAGCCTTACCACCTGCATTAAAGCCAGGCAGGTGAGGCAGCCCACTATAATCCCAGAGTTTGGGGATCAGGGACAAAGGATCCCAGGGAAAGCTGGTTAACTAGAGTAGCTGGATCAGTGGGTTCTAGGTTTCGTGAGGAATTCTGCCTCTGTACATAGAGTAGAGAGTTAGAGGAAAACACTCGACATCAATTTGGAGCCACCACACTCGACATCAATTTGGAGCCACCACATACACACATGGATGTCACATACACACACACACACACATACACACACACCACACCACACACACACACACACAAAGACTCTACATGATAATTCTTGTTTATAGAAAGTCTCAGAATAGGTAACATTAAGCTATGGTGATAAAACCAGAACCCTGATTGTCCAGGGTGAGGATGGGACTCTAAAGGAACACCAGGGAATTATGGGAAATAGCAGCAGGTTCTTCATTGATAGTGATGGTACTTATGTGAGCGTGATCATGTGACCCGGCTCACAGAACTTTATAATAAGGAAATCACACTTGAATAAGACCGAGTCACACACACATGCATGAGCCAATAGCCTTTCCTCAGTCTCCACAGACTGAAAAACTTGAGTGAGCTCAGTAGCTGTAACCCTTCTAACAAAACCACCAGGGCTCCGCACAAAGATGTTCTATGGAGTGTCGCCAGGACGACCTCTGTAACGGCAGAAGGTCACAAAGGAAATACACACGCAGTGGGGTCTGACTGCCGGTGGACAGCCACACAACTATGACAGATCATCCCGTGAAACAGCAACTGTGTGGTTAACCAAGCAACCAAGGTCAGCACCCCCAGGAATAACTCACCCTAACACCATGAACCTTAGGATACGACATACTGGGAAGGAAAGTGTCCCTTCTGTGGTCCCCAACGAAACCATCAGAAAACAATAGTTGAATTTAAATAATTGAACCTACAGAACCGCCCAGAGCTTTTCAAAAACAAAGATCAAGGACAGCGCTGCAGGAGAAGGCTAGGAGAGATTTGGTAAACTAGTGCCGTGTGTAAGGCTGAATTCTTTAGAAAATGATCATATGTTATTTAGTTAGTGTACGAGTGCGTGTGTGAGCCACAGCCGTGTGGAGGTCGGAAGACAACTTGCAGGAGTTGGTACTCTCCTCCCAACCATGTGGGCTCCAGGGGTCAAACCCAGCTTGTCAATCTTGGCAGCAAGCACTTTTACCAGCTAAGTTATCTCCCCACCCAAAGGGAGACTTTGTATCCAGTTCTTTGCATGGGTCATGGCAGTCGGGCACAAGGCATCCAGGAGGCGACCCCTTGAAGCAGATGTACATAAGGACCAAGAATGGTCATCCAGTCATCTGCTCCCCTTTATCCTCATGACTGTTTGGCTGAGTCCCTGTGTGTGTGCAGGGGGGTCACTGTTTTCTGAAGAGGCCTTCCTTTCCCTTCAATACTCCTTCCATATGGCCCAGAAATATCACCTGGAGGCAAATCTAGTTCCTAGCTCTCTACATAAAGTAGAAAGTTACTGAGGAAGACACTTGACACACCTGTGGAATGTGGAGGACCACTGCCATGTGGCAATGCTACAGAGCCATGGATGACAAGGAAGGCTCTGTCTGTATCCCACAGCAGGTCCCACGCTCTGCAGAATCCCAGTACTGTCCTGGTGTCCCAGATTCAGCTGTCCCAGGCTCCCCTCACACCTCCCAGCTGTTGTCGGTAACTTGTCTCACTGCTTAGACCAAAACATCCTGGCAGAAGCAGCTAGAAATAAGAATTATCTTGGTGTCAGAAGGCTCAGCGCATGGGCACTTGGCTTGTGTTTCTAGGTCTACTGAGAGGACCAATACCATGGTGGTCAGAGTGTGATGGAGTCGCTTCTTCATGGTGGACGGTAAACAGGAAAAAGGTGCCAGAGCGAGATGTATCCTCCAGGATGTGACCCAGTGACCTATTTCCCCCAGATGGACCACACCCATACCTTTTACCACTTCCCAATAATGCCACAAAATTATGTGTCCATGAAGAAATCTATCCATCCACCTATCCACCCACCCATCCATCCATCCGTCCGTCCGTCCGCCCATCAGTCCGTCAGTCCATCTAACCATCCACCCACCCACCTACCCATCCATCCTTCCACCCACCCACCCATTCATTCATCCATCCACCCATCAACCTATCCATACACCCACCCATCCCTCCATCATGTAGGCCCCTCAGACATGTCTCTATAGACATCCTTACAGACACACCAGGAGGTGTGCCTCAGTCAGCCTCAGATTACTCTGTGTGTGTGTGTGCATCCACGGGTACACGTGCACATGTGTATGCAGGTGCACACAGGTTTTTGTGCATGTGTGGAGGCCAGAGACTGAAGCTGCGTGGGTGTCTTCCTCAATCATGTCCACCTTATTTTCCGAGGCAAGTTCTCTCACCGAATCTAGGCTTCGCCTGCTATGCTGGCTCACCACCTTCTTGTCGCCATCAGCCTACGCTGGAATTATGGGTGCACTGGCTGCTCTGATCAATTTATTTATCTGAATGTGGAGCCAGAGAAGGAATGCAAATCGTCATGCATTCATGGCAGGCCGTTTAGCAACGGAGCTGCTTCCAAAGCCCCTGCTCACAGTTCTTAATCCAGTCTGGGTGACAATCTGCTCACATGCTAGAGCATGTCCCATGTCTACCTCTAGTCTCCCAACTTCTAACAGTAACCTGCTTTTCCACTTCTTCCTGAATTCAGCTTTCCTCAGAGAACTCCCCTCTCTTCCCTCCCATGTATCCCACCATCCCACGATCCTCCTTTCCCTTTTTAGGAAAATGTGTATGTGTGGTATATGTATAGCTGCATGTGTGTTCGTGTGGATCCATATAGAAGACAGGTTGACATTGTGTGTCTTCTACAGTCTTTCCTCTCTTCATTCCTGAGGCAGGGTCTCTTGCTGAACCCAGAGCTTGTCCAGCCAATCAGTGTGCCCTTGACATCACCTGTCCCGCTCCCCCAAGTGCTGAGGTTGGTTAATGGGCTCAAAGCCCGCCTGGCTTCTATGTGGCTAGCTGGGGATCTGACTCAGGCGCTCATGCTTGTGTCCCAAGTGTTTATCCACGAGCCCTCTCTCCAGACCCCTTTATCACTTATTTTTCCTTCCCATGTGTCAATCCACCCACATTTCTTTCCTTTATATCATTTCCCCCTCCCCTCTCTCTTTATAGCATTTCTCCCAACCTCAGCCCCCTGCTCTCCCACTGGACTCTGACCCCCTCAGAGAAGATCCGTGGGTATCCATCCTGCATCTTCAACTCAGGGCATATCCTTGCACATGGTGGGACAGGGGTCTCTAAGGCTGAAAGTTCCACCCTCACTACTCCTGGCGCCTTCTTCGAGTTTGCTGACAACGAAGTGGAGTGGGAACATGAAAAAGAATCCACTTCATCAGCAAGCTCTTGTGTCACAGAAGATGAAACCAAGGGAGAGAGCGCCTGGCGGCACCATCTTAAAAGTAGCAATTAGCCGCCAGGCTGGGTGGCCGCCGGGAGCTGTGCACATCCAGGGAGAGCATCCTCCCTAATTAAGCAGTTTCCTAATTCCAGGTTTCTCGAGCTTGTTACTTCTGACGGCCACCGAACAGAAGGCGGGTTTCTATGGCATGTCCAACAATGAGAGGGGCGATGGATGCGGGCACCTCTTCTTCCTGTCACCACGAAAGAGGCACGTGGAGACTGCCGGAAGACTTGTGGGGCAAGGGGTGGGATGGTGAGAGGGGTGGTTCTGGGCTTGGATTGTGACAGGGGCGGTACCAGGCGAGCTACAGTCTGCCTTCCTGCTGTCAGGATGATCCGGACAGCCAAAGCAGGGAAACAACAGAGGCTTGGAGACAACCTGGGGCTGAGGAGCAGGCTGGGACCCTGAGATGACCTGGGGCTGAGGAGGAGGAGGCTGGGACCCTGAGATGACCTGGGGCTGGGAGGAGGCTGGGACACTGAGACAACCTGGGGCTGAGGAGGAGGCTGGGATACTGAGGAAGGAGACGAACAGATCAGTTCATCTGAGAAGCGGGGAGGACAGAGGGGAGGCACCATCCAAGACATCAGAATGGACATAGAACAGAGAGGAAGGGTTGGTTATTCACGTGTCTCTGGGAGTAATGAATATTCATGAAGAGTATTCATCTATGAGGTAGGGCAGGACACTCAGAGCTGAAGGTAGAAGACTTGCCATGGTTAGGTCTGCCATCCACTAAACTGGGTGACTTTGGACAATAGCACAACTTCTCTGAGCTTCAGTTCCTTCCTCTAAATACAAAGATATACATATTTACACACATACACACACACTCCACACCTACCTACCTACACTTCCAATGTTTACTAGCACACCCCCGACACTCACACAGATATTTACAACATACATACATACATGCACACAATCACACACACATACTCTCAACTGCATGCAGTGGCGTTCTGGTAAACCAGGTCCCTGGGGGGTAAACAGTCCCTGATTTGTGTGTTTGCCAATTTCTGTGGTATAAATATTCCCAAAAGGTCCACTGCAAATATCCTGAAAGTTCAACCTTCTGCTCTCAGGAGTCCAGGTGATCTGCACCCACCACACCACAAATACCATGCAGATTCAAGGGAATAAAAGGTCTAAATACAGGTTCACAGCAAGAGTGCAGGCCAGGGCGGCAGCCAATGCTCAGCCTCATGCTAACCCTGGCCTGGTAGTGTGACATACGGTGCCACATTGGGTAGAGGTACAGCTTAAAGGAGGTTCAAAGGAAATAAGGGGTGAGGGGCTCAGTGGTACAGTCTGGGCTTCACATATGAAACTCTGGGTCCCAGGGATCCCCACCATCACAGAGTGGAAAGAGGAAATCGGGGGTGGGGAGAGAGGGGGAAAGAAAAGAAAGCAAGCAGGTTAGAATTGAGGCAGAGAGACGTCTGGACTGTCCAAGCCCAGGCCTGTAGAGATGAGACAGTTTTCCCTTCCCTGCTCTTGTGAGACTGGCTGTGGGAGGGAGCAAGAGAACAGGCTGTGTGGAGGGTGAGGACCTGGACCCTGGGCCGGTCACTTCTGTTTCTTCAGCTGAGATAGCAGATTTAAGAGACAAAGCCCGTATGGTCTGCCCAGCCCCAGAGGACATCATATGGCAGAGAGATGAGCTGTCCACAGCATACCCCAAATGAAGCTGGGATCACAGAACAGAGGTTAAAGGATTGCAGTTTCAAGCCAAGAACAAAAAGGGAGAAGGGGCAGGAAGAGGAAGACCAGGAGGAGGCGGCAGCAGCATTCAGGTAAGGGTGTCTGGCTGCCTCTGGAGTGCACTACATCTCCTCAAACTCATGCACCAAAGCCCTAATCCCCACCTGTCAGTATCCAGGGCAAGATTCCAGAATTCTCCAAACAAAACCTGGTCAAATCTGCGACCCTCAAGTCTCTCACATAAAGCAGTAGAACATCTGCATAGACGCCACACCCTGTAGCCTGCAGTGGCTTCTACTGGGGATACAATGTAAATACTATGTAAATAGACTCTGTTGCTTAGGAAACTGTAACAAAAAGTCCACCCACTTCAGGATAGCAGCAACTCCCCCTACCCCAAGTTATGTGGCGCCACAGAGGGTTTAAATGGCCAATGTGGGACCTAAGGACATAGACAGCTGGGCTGAGACACAAGACCCCTGGGAGGTGATGTGGATGGGAGGGTGGCACCGTGGGCTGGAGAGGTGGCCCAGCAGTTAAGAGAGAGGACTGGGGTTTGGTTCCTAGCACCCACATGAGGAGGCTCACAACCACCTGCACTCTGGCTCCAGAATATCTGACATGCTTTTCTGGGTACCCATATACACTCAAGCAAACACATATATAAAAATAATAAACTTTTTTTTTTTAAAGTTGCTAGGTTCAGCTCTGTAATTTCAACCTCATCCTCTTGAGGTTTGTGGGGCTGAGACAGGGGGATTGCCATGAGTTCGAGGCCATCCTGTCCTACACAGAGAGGATGTTCAAAAGCCAGATGAGGGGTCTCACTGGGAGCAGAATCATTGAGGAATTTGATCATGGGTTCTGCAGCCTTTAGCACTGTGAGAAATCAGCCTCCATTGAAGCCATCCAGTTTCAGGTTGGTTGCCATAGCAACCTAAACAGATGATTTCCGGCCAAGAAATGGACCTGTGACTCAAGCTTAGGTCTCTGTGTGTTCCTATTGGCTGGACTCAAATCCTAACTCTGCCCTTTCCTGGCTGGCATCTTTGGTGAAGTATGTCCCCTCTCTGTGACCAAACCCCTCCCATGCACTTGTTACCAACGGCTCTCATGACCAACATTCACCTCACTTAGAGATCCTGCTGCACAGAGCTCCCCAATGGCTCTATGCTGTAAATTCCTCACATGGCACCCAAAACAAGCGTTCAAAACACAAGGCCAATCCTGGGTCCAAAACTGCGCCAGACGATGCTCAGATCAGGGTCTCCTGCCGCACTCCGAGAGGTGTCGGAAGCCATTTATAGTGTCTCCCATTTGCTGAAAAATGCACCATCCGCCCACATCCTGTGAGTCAGTAGAAGCCCAGGGCCTTTGCACTGGCTCCCCCTACCTGCCCAGAGCACCTGTTCCCTGCCAGGCTGGCTCCCTCGCTTTCTGCAGCTTGGCTGAGAGCCTGGGTGATGCAGTGGTTAAAACAGCTAGCTGGATTCCTATGGCCACAGGCTTCAGAACCCTGATGCTGAAGATGCTACCAACAGGGATCTCTGCCCGTAAGGCGTTTCACAGAAAATGACTCTGAGAGCTTGTTTGGAGGGTCTAGCAGGAGAGACAGCTACTCGCAGACCTTTGACCAAAGACCAGTCCTCGTCAGTTCAGAGAAGAGTGTCCTCGTCTGCTGATCGAGGGCACAGCTTTATGAGGGACGCACAAGGAGTGGTGAGGGAGAGATGGAACACCCAGCCAGTCAGCTCGTTCCTATCATCCCTGGTGATCAATGGAGTGACAGAAGTCACAGCCAGACTGTCCTTGCATTCAAAAATGACTTTGAAATGAAACCTTTGAAGGTTTAGTGGCTACTGATGAGCTGGACACAAAATTATCATGAAAAGGACACAGTGAAGAAAGGAGCAGGACTGAGGTGTAGGTGCGAGTCACCTGGGAGGACTCCTGGTACCTGAGCAGGTTCAAGGCAAAGGTGTGGACTTACGGCCCTACACCCTGGGTTAGAGTTCTAACGCTCTCCTGTTGAGGCAAATATCAACAATCGAAGCTGCTGACGTTGGTAACACAGGGCCAATGAGAGCCCCCCTCTTAGGACTGATGGAGGCAGTGAGCTAGGGCCTGAGAGGTGAAGGGGCCATCCAGATACATGGAAGGACTCAACAAGGGTCAGCTGTGGCTATATGGGCAGTCTGCCAAGTACAAAATGCCCTGTGGCAAATGCACCATGCCTTCTCGACTGGAGGACAAGGGTGGGAAAGAAGCGGCGTTCTCGCATCGACACCAGCAGCATGAGCTCAACGTGAAATGTGTACAACTCTGAGTCTAAGAGCTGAGGGAGCATCCTCCACTGTTCTGGTACCCTGAGTGAATTGTTCTCTCTCTCTGCACCCCACTGTCCTGCTCTGTATGCTGGGGGTATTAACCTAGGTCTGATCTTCTGAGTCTTTAGTCACTGTTAATTCAAGTACTGCTGTCTCCTGGGATTACAAAGGTCAGAAAGCTGGCAAAGTAACTTGAGAAATAAAGCCCTGGGGACAAGCTGGCTGGAGCTTCAGGTACAGGTGGATCCAGGAGCTTAAACGTGGACTCAAGACTCTGCCACTGTGGTTCCTCATTCACGTCCGCATTTACCAGCGGTGGCTGCCTGTGCTCCTGTTTGGTGTCTTGGCCCTGGCAAGGCTATGTGTTGGTTACCACTGTACACACTGCACCAGGGGCAGGCACCACTGATGTTCTCATTGTACAGAACAGGTAACGGAGGCAGGGTGAGCACTAGGGGGTCCTGATCAAATGCTCTCCAAGTCACACACCTAGAAAATGCTGACCCTAGCACATCTATCAAGAGAAGCCAGTAGACAACAGTCTTGACAGCTTTAGTCCCCAGAGAAAGGACAGATTTTGTGTTTTTTCCCGAGCCCAGGCGCCAAAGTAAGTAGCAAGTGTTAGGGTCTTGTTAGTGTCAAGCCTCCCTCTGGGAGTGTAGGGCTGAGTCTACACTCAGCCACCTGCTTCTCTGAATGGCCACTGTGGGAAGGACCCCATGCCAGATAAATCTTTCAAAGCTGCAGAGAGTCAAGTGGGTTCCCCTGGTGTGCCTAGGGTCCAGCAAAGGTGGGTAGATGGCTCCACTGCCTGAGCCCACAGCCTGGCTGCACCCCAAAGCCTCCTTTAGTAAGCAGACAATGTTGCAGCCTTGAGGACAGAGGGGTTTCTCGGCTCCAGTCCGTTTGCTTTTTCTTCCAAGCTGATATGTAAAGGCTTCTGAGCTGAAAACAAAGGCTTGCTTTTCTTAGGTTGCTGGGATGCTGGGGCCTTAGCTGCCAGCGACCTCAGGAAAACAGTCCCTGGCAGTCATCAGATGGGCAGAGCCAGGAGCAGAGGCATCCACCCCGACTTCTCCAAGAGAGGGGGGTACCTAGCAAACCTCTGAGCCCTGGGAGAAGGCACTGGGAAGGCTGCTGGAGAGGAAGGCGGAGGAAAGAAGGAACTGCAACAGGGAGGAAAGACTGGGCCCAAGACATGAAACAACCCAGTTGGAGACCTAACGGGAAAGGTCACTGGGAGTGAGTGGCTGAGCAGTTTGGCCTCAAGTTTAAAGTCCTCAAACTCATGCTCACCGGCCTCAGTTTCCCAAGTGCTGGCCTCCACCAGCTGCCGCCTGGAAAATTAAACTTAGCCCATGCCAACAGGAACTGTACAGCCACAGCCCCTCTGAGCGGGAAGGTGGTTATGATCAATTCCAAACCTGAGATAAGACGACTTAAACACTGGGCTAAGTCATTGGGCAGAGAAAAACGGGACAGAAAAGGAGGAGGGCTACCCGTGGGGCCAGGAGAGGCTGTGGGAAACAGCACCCTCATGCTCTCCCCAGGGCTGACCAGAGGCCTAGGTGTTACTCTTATTAGCACCATTAGCAAGGGAGGAAAAGGGATCAGTTAGGACAGCAAGAGGAGCCAGGGCTTAAATTCTGTGGGCTGCTTCGGAAAACCGTGAGGAACACAGGGAAAAAAAGAGCCTTGGAAATATGAGATGTGGGGAGAGGGAAGAGGAATGAGAGAGGAAAAAGAGGAGGAGGAACGGGGAGAAGATAAAAGTGAGACAGGCAGAAGCAGGATTTATGAAGGAGGAGGAAAAAAGGAAGGCGGGAAGGAGAGAACACAGGGCCTACGGAAGCTGGGGTGGGGCCAGCGTTGCCTGGCAATGGGCGCTTGCAATGACGTCAGCGGCGGCCCAGTCTCTCCCGAGTGGATGAGATCATCATGGCCTCCCAAGCACTCCGCCACAGGCTCCTCGCCAGCGTCTGGAGAGCCCGAGGTCTGCGGGGCGGCGCCGACCGATAACGTCACTCAGCGCCGAGACTGACAGGTCTCAGTGTTGTTTCAGACTTGCTGTGTCGTTGGGTCCGCAGCAGGCCCCGCACTTAACGCCCCCGGGTTGTCCCAGTTCGCAGGCTGGGGCCAACCCCACTGCATAGAAACCTGATCATTGTAGTTACTGCTCAAAGCCCTTCCCACTGACCCAAGCCAGGCCTCCAGGGCATGGTTTTTGTGTATGCATGTGTGTATGTGTCTGCATTATGTATGTGTACCACATGCACACGGAGGTCTGAAGAGGGTGCACACGGAGGTGTGAAGAGGGGATCAAGTCCCTTGAAACTGGAGTTGCAGATGGTTGTCAGCCTCCTTACGGGTGCTGGGAGCCAAATCCAGGACCTCTGCAAGAGCAGCCTGTGCTCTTAACCTCTGAGCCACTTCTCCAGTCCCCAGTGTTTTAGTAGAGCTGTTATCTCAAGTCTCACATTTAATGCCCCGCCTCCTCGACTAAGTCCCTTTTATTCCGTTCCTGTACCCACACTAGTGTCCATCATATTGCGCATATTTTGGAGGTGAATACAAAAAAAAATTTTTGTTGGCTTGGGCAGTGTTGATATCCAAACTCAAGTCTGGCTGGGGGTAAAACTGGGAATATTCCATGCTTGCTCAACCCATGATCAATAAGTTGGCAAGAATGGAGAGAGAAACTGTATACAAGGCAGGCATGGAATGATTTCCTATGGGCAAGTGAGGGGAGTTCGATGGCTCCAGGAGGGAGCATGGGAGTTTCCAAAGCATTATGCACCCTCTTTAAAATCTCCACACGTTTTTCCCCCCTTCCTTTCTTCCCTCCCCTTTCTTTGGAGATAGAGTTTTTACTGTGTAGCCCTAGCTGACCTGGTCCTCACTCTGTAGACCAGGTTGGACCTCACTATCTAGACATTGACCTTGAATTCCAAGATTCACCTGCCCCTGCTTCCCAAGTGCTGAAGGCAGGAGACACCAAGCCTGGCTTAGAGCCCAGCTCTTTCCTACACCTTAGAGTCTTTGTGAACAGGCAAGAAAGTGGAGGCTCACACCAGTGGGCTCCTGGGCCGGCCTCGGCGCTGACTCCCTTTCTTGTACCAGGGAAGGAGGGTACATGGGGAAATGGGATCGAGGCCATGCCCTGGACACAAGCTACTTTCATTCAGCTGGAGGCATTTGGATCCTCTCAGTAGGCCACATCTGGGAGTCGCCACCCTGTACCCACAGTGTGGGGGGCATGGTAGCACACAGTTGATTCTGGGAGCCCAGTCCTAAGTTCAGATTCATGACCGTCCTTCCCTGGTCACTGGATACTGTGATACCTGTGTGTGGAGTGAGAGCTCGGCAGACGTCATTGCTGGCAACGAGACTTCCTACTGTAATCCTGAAAATCACCCCCGTGCTGTGGCTGCTGGCTCCTCTCTGTGGTAGGCCCTTCTGGCCTCACATCCCACTTTGGCTCCATCCATTTCATTCCTCATATGGGGACACACACCTGTAATCTCAGCATTTGGTAGGCTGGGACAGGAGGCCTGCCAGGAGTCCAAGGCCAGCCTCGGCCGCAGGGTAATACGAGGGAGGCCTTGTGGGGGGCAGTTTGAGAACACAGGCTTTCCTACCTGCCCCCTGCTGCTCAGGGTCCTTCTCCATCACAGGACCAGCTGACTACAGGGTGGAATCCAATCATAGCAGAAAGAGCGTGCCTGGGGGCGAGTCACGTGACCCACAGCTAGCCTGGTTTTCTTTCCAGGCTCTGAGTCTATGTCAGTGGACAAGAAAGCAGGTATAACACCACCTTTGCAGCGTGGGGAGGTCTGTGGGGTGAGCTCTTGGGGTGTATATCAGCTTGGTTTGGCCTCACCAAGACCATGACTAACTAGGCCAAAGCCCTCTGCCCAGGGGCTTCTTCAGAGGTGCAGTCTCTTATAAGAACAGCCACCAGTCAAGGCCACCTCAGCAAAAGAAGGTCGTGGAGAATCAGGACCACAGAAGGCCCCACCCAGGCCACAGAAGGGTGGGTCCCAGATAGCTGGCCGAACGTAGAAGGTCTTTCCTTGCCCCTGTTGTTTGTTTCTTGAGGAGCACGGGAGCCAAGCTGCTGTGGGCTGCCTACTGATGCATCCGCAGGTTCCGGAATTAAGGCATGCACTTGGACTGTGCCCAGCTCCAGGTGTCCCGTCCTCTCCTTGGGACGGGCACCATGTGGGTCCTGCTTGCCAGTACTAAGGAGGAGCACTAAGAGCAGCCACAGTAACCCCGTCCGGGACTCTCTAGTCAGTTCTCCATTGGGGCCACCCTTGGATGGGTGACGCAGTTGGGGCATAGGCAGGCCTCCCCTCTCGACAGTCACCATCCAAGCTGGAAGCCTATTTCCAAAGAAGATGGGGTGGGGTGTGGTAATTGGGGGTTGGGGGCCGAAGGAGCCAGGATTTCAACAGCAGCTGTGAGCCTGATTCTCCCCTAGGATTCCGGCCGCCCCTCCTCCGTGCTGAGTGTTTGCCATTAAAAACAAACAGTATCATTTGGTTCAATATAAAATGAATTAAATGAAATTAAACTGCGGGGGCCATGTGGTCTGTCTTGACTGCTGTTGTCTGAGGCTGTTTTTCATTTTTCCCAGCGGGGAACGACAGCTTGCGGGGTGTGGAGCAGGGCATGAGGGACAGATAAATAAATAAATAAGTAACCCCTCCCTTCCCCCACACACTAGTGCAAGCTAAGGTGTGAGAAGTCCCAGGTGTCCACTGCGCCCAGTCCTTGCTGTCTTCCTTGGTGGCTGACTGTAGTCTTTGGGAGTCTCCCAGAGGACAGAGTAAAGAGGCAGGGAGGGGGACAAAACAAAACAAAAACAAACAAAAATGATAGACAGGCCCTTGAGACAAGGGTGCTGGGCAGCCGAGGGCTGGGCTGTGAGTCTGAGAGGACAGGATGAGGGTATGGGCCTGGGTTGACAGGGGGATTGCTATGACTATGTCCCCACTTTGCAGAGTGGCGGCAGCTGCCACTGCCCTGTGATAGTTGGCATGTGTGTGGGCTGGAATGTGTGCATGTGCACAGGTACATGTATATATGTAATGTTTGTAAGTGTATGTGTTTGATAGCATGTTCAAGCCCCGAGTTCTGAAACTAAAGAAACAGGATTCAAGTGTCTGACCTACTGCTTGCTAATCCTCAGTAAGCCAGTTACCTTCTCTGTGTCAGGATCCCTGTCTGCCAAGTGGAGCGTCTGAGAATACCTGCTCACAAGGTGTTCCAGGAATGTCTGGTGCTGTGAATGAGAATGGCCTCCATGGGCACACATGCTTGAATGCTTGGTCCCCAGTTAGTGGGACTGCTTGGGAAGAACTAGGAGGCGTGGCCTTGTTAGACCAGAGTGTGAAGAATCCAGACGTCTGCTGGAGGCCCTGACATCTTGGTGGTGGCATGCTCTCTGTGGGAGTGTGGGATTTATAAAAAATCATATGATTCCATAAAGCAGTGCTTCCCAGTCACAGAAGGACAAAAATGAGATGCTTTTCATCAAATTCAATGCTGATAATTGGAATGGGCACTTCCTGTGTTTTTTGCCCTTTTTCCTATGGTTAGTTTTTTTGTTTTTTGTTTTTTTTTTGATTTTTCGAGACAGGGTTTCTCTGTGGTTTTGGAGCCTGTCCTGGAACTAGCTCTTGTAGACCAGGCTGGTCTTGAACTCACAGAGATCCGCCTGCCTCTGCCTCCCAAGTGCTGGAATTAAAGGCGTGCGCCACCACCGCCTGGCTCTATGGTTAGTTTTTTGAGGCAGGATCTCATTATGTAACCTAAACTTGTCTTAAACTCATGGCAATCCCCTGCCTCAGTTCCCCCAGGTAAAATGAATATGTACATCACCACCTTCTGATACTTTTTTCTGAAAGGTTCTCTGTTGTTTGTTGGGTTGGGGCGAAGGCTCAGTTGGTAAAGCTTTTCCTTCGTGTCCATGGAAAATGTCAGGCGTAGAGGCAAAGTACTCATAGTCCCAGTGAGTAGGAGGTGGGAGGCAGACACAGGCAGACCCCGAGACTCAAAGGCCAGCCTACCTAGCCAAGGTGCTGAGTTCCTGGCTGAGGAGAGAGAGATCTTGTTTCAAAAAAAGCTGGATGGTAGTTGAGAAATGACAGTGTTTGTCCTCTGATTTCACATTTGTGCCATGCGTGTGTGCATGCACAAGCGGGCACAAACCCCCACCCACACATGAATAAAAATAATAACTAAAAAGTACTTTGCATGTTTGTTTAAGCCCAGGCTGGCCTTGAACTGGAGACTTTCCTGCTGGGATGAGGAGTGCCCATTTGTGCTTCTGGATGCTTCCCTGCCTAGCATCACCTCAGCCCGAGGCCGTCACCTTGCATCCTCTTTGCTAATAAGGCCACAGTGTCCACTCTGCTGTTGAGTACTCTCCTAGGCGTCACTGTGAGAAGCAGATGTGATTGACACCTCAGCCAGGAAGTGGCAGATTGTCGACTATCACGTGCGTGTGTCCTGTCTAACCCATGGAAAGGCCATAGGAGCAAGAGATGGCATTTCCTGGTGGCAGGAGGGACTTTTTCCCATGGCTACAGTGCCACCCCTGCCCAGGCTTCCAGGCTATTCTGTAGATTTCAGATATGCTCACCCTGCCACCACTGAGCCTCTTCCTTGCAATAAAACTCTCAAAGCACAAGTGTGCTACTGGCTCCATTTCTCTGTTCTTTCTTTTGTTTGTTTTTTGAGACAGGGTTTCTCTGTAGCTTTTGGATCCTGTCCTGGAATTAGCTCTTACAGACGAGGCTGACCTTGAACTCACAGAGATCCCCCTGCCTCTGCCTACCGAGTACTGGAATTAAAGGCATGCGTTGCCACCACCACCACCCGGTGGCTCCATTTCTCTGGAAAGAGATCTATCTGTCTGATAGAGAATCCTTGACTGATTCCCATCAAAGTCATGGAGACAAAACTTCCCACTGCACTCAGGCAAAAATGAAACAGCAAGAAGGGAGCTACTGGGCCAATGGAGGCTGGGAGAGATGTGCAGATGGGAGTCATGCTCTGGATTCACATTTAAACCTCAGCCTTTTCAAAAGACAGTGACTTAGCCTTCATTGGGATTGGCTCCTGGCCCACCCTGAAGATGAGGCACGTCACAGTCCTGCTAAAGCAGCAAGAAAGACATGGGAAAGTGCAGCTTGTATGCAGCCTTGGAGGCGATGCAAACCACTATAATCAACTGCGGGGGAGGGGGGACCCACTGGGATTCCATTAAGTGGAAGATACTCAATCCAATATTTCCATCTTGGCTGGCCATGTTAGAGAAACCTCGTGCATGTCTGCAGGGATGTTGGACATTATATTTGTCTTGTTGGTAAGAGATGAAGAAACAGTTTTACCATCACAACTCAGCTGTGTCGACTAACCCTGGGAATATTACACTGAAAAAGAATGAACTGTGCAGGCCAATGGTGTGTGCTCAGATCAGCCAGAGCGCTTGCTATGGTCCTGACAGCAGGGCACATCCCGAGGGAGGATTCTGACTCAGGGTTGGAGGGAGAGCCCAAGGGTGTGTATTTCCTGCTGGTTGCCAGCAGAGCTAAGGCCAAGCACACATATGTGTGGGAGTGTGTATGTCTGTGGTGTGGGTATGTTTGTAAACAGATACCAGAGGTCCACGTTAGGTGTCTTCTCCAGTTGCTCTCCATCTTATGTTTGGAGGCAGTCTCTCACTGAACACTCACCAATTGCCTAGACTGGACCGAATGAGCTCTAGGGGTCTGCCTGCACTGTGTACCCTTCTCCAGGGCTGGGGTTACAGGTGTGCACTGCCATGTCCAGCTTTTAGCTGGGTGCAGGGACCAGAACTCAGAGTCTCCTACTTGCAGAGCAACAACCTTCCTGACTGAGTCACCTCCCTAGACCCTGATGGCTGTCTTTGAAGCTGCTATATCAGTGGCTATTTCCTGGGCAGTGACTGAAAGTGACCAGCAGGGGCTCTAGTTTACAGATATGACAAGGAAGGCGGGAGAGGCCATGCAGGTGGTGAATGGCAGGAGGACTCTGACAGAAAACGCACATCCTCTGGGTCCCACCTTTCGGTCTCCAGATCGTTTCCTCTGTGTGTTTAGTTTGAGCCATCTCCAAGGTCAGTGAGATGGGAGACAAGAAAAGCATGGCAACCTGGAAGAACACACACACACCATTGCTTCTGTGTGCCCACAGTGGCTATAAAAAGACTCAAGGAGGGCTGGAGAGATGGCTCAGCGGTTAAGAGCACTGACTGCTCTTCCAGAGGAGCTGGGTTCAATTCCTAGCACCCACATGGCAGCTCGCAACTGTCTGAAGATCCAGTTCCAGGGGATCTGACACTTTCATACCAATGCACATAAAATAAAGTTAAATAAACCATAAAATACATTTTTTTTTTTTGGTTTTTTGAGACAGGGTTTCTCTGTGGCTTTGGAGCATGTCCTGGAACTAGCTCTTGTAGACCAGGCTGGTCTCGAACTCACAGAGATCCGCCTGCCTCTGCCTCCCAAGTGCTGGGATTAAAGGCGTGCGCCACCATTGCCCGGCTAAAACACATTTTTTAAAAAAAGATTCAAGGATGAGATTTTTACTTCCAGGAGGAAGAATTGGGTGTCCAGAACAGGAAGGGATACACACAAGTGAGCATGTATGTGTATGTATGTGAGCATGTATGTGTGTATATGTCTGTGTAGGTTTGTGTATATATGTGTACATAAATATAGACACTGTTTTGACCTTTAAACTCCATGATTCTATTAATAGTAACAAAATAATTCTATGGTAGTAAAAGGTAGACATCCAGATAGACACAAAAGATCTTGTAGGAGGAGCAAAGGGCTCTAGGAAGGCGAGTCTACAGGGTACGATTCTGTCTGTCACAAGGTCTCACAGAGTGGCTGGTTTCAAGACCAGAAACTACTTTCTTTTTAGAGACAGGATCTCACTATGTAGCCCTGGCTGGTGAAGAGCTCACTATATAGACCAGGCTAGCCTCAAACTCAGAGCTCTTCTCTGACTCCTGAGTGCCCAGATCAAAGGCCTGCAACATCATGCCCAGCTCAACAGCAGAATTCAGTTCCTCACAGTGCTGGGATCTGAGGGCCAAGTGTCTGGAGGGCTGGATCCTTTGGAGGTCTGCCTCCCACCTCTGCACCCATTGACATCCTATTTCCTCTTGACATAAGATACTAATAATGTTCATACTGGGTCAGGACCCTCCCTGTGACCTCCTGCTATATCTGAACCTTGCAACTGTGTATTTAAACACTCAGTCCCTACCTGAAGGTGCTGTTTTGGACAAGGAATGCGGGATGAGACTTGATGTGGGACGTGACCCCACTCTGTCTTTGCTCCCTTACTGCCTACATTATGTAACCTCAAGCTCCCTCTGCCACATTCTGAAGTGTTGAGTTCCATTCCCTGGGCCACATGGAGAAAGTTGTCCTTTCACCCCCCATGTGTGTTTCGGCATATGCACATACACACATTAAACAAAGAAATATAATTTAAAAAGTTAAAAGTGCAAATACACCCATATGCCGGGAGACACATTTCAGGCTGTTCATGGTAGGGGCTGACCCAGGGGCAGCCTTGCTAAGTGGGGCTGGAGAGCTGCTGGCACTGGCTTTCTCCTCCCTGGCTTTTAGGGAGACAGCGGGCAGCCTATCAGTGGGTCCCCTGGAGCAGTCAGATTGGCAGAGCCCTTGCTCACCCTGCTGCAGCGTGCCCTGTTCTGCTGTCTTGTGCTGGCATCATAGATGCCTGGCTCTGTCTTCAGTGTCCAGTGGGATAAATGGTCCCACCAAGAGGAGGAAGCTGAGCACTAGGTGAGTAGCTAAGGTTGCCAGCAATGAACAAGGAAGCCAGGACTGAAGTTCAGCTCTGATGAGTCAAGACCTGGGTGGTATCTGACAAGTAGCCTGCAGAGCTCTGAAGACAGCTTTCTGTTTTGATGTGTTCTCCATCAGAGAAACTAGCAGAATGACCCCTGCCAGCTACATGTATGCAGGGATCACCTCCACAGGTGCTGTGACCAGTACCTGCGAGGAATTATCTTAAGGGAAGAAAGGTTTATTTCAGTTCACAGACGAAGATGCAGTCTACTGTGACAGGGAAGTCATGGCTACAGGGGCTTGAAGTGCTAGCCACATTGTATCCATGGTTAGGAGCCAGAGGTGAATGCTGGAACTCAGTGTGCTCTCTCTTTTTCTCTCCCGTTCCCACTTTGTCCAGTACCCCAGCCGACAGATGGAGCTGCTCACATTCAGAATAGGTCTTCGCACCGTAATTAACCCAGTCTAGAAACTCCCACACAGGCATGCCCACATGATGTAGACTATTAGTTTAACCATGTAAAGATGTGTTGGGTTTGCTTATGTTGCAGAATATTAGCTCAACCATGTAAAGATGTGTTGCACCTGCTTACCTTGCCTGCCTAAGGCACATGACTGCTCTAATAAGAGGATGAACAGCCAATAGCTAGGCAGGCGATATGGGCAGGGCTCCTGGGCAGAGACAGTAAGTAGGAGAAAGAGGAATCTAGGCACAACAGAGACAGAGGGAGACGTGGGGCGGGGGGGGGAGGGTGGCAGTCAGCCAGACAGAAACGGAGGAATTGGGAAAGCAGGACATACAGAATGAAAGAAAGGTAAAACGAAGAAGAATAGAAACAGGTTAAGTTATAGGAGCTAGTGGGACAAGCCTAAACTAAAGACCAAGCTTTCAGAATTACTAAGTCTCCATGTCATTAATTTGGGAGCTGGATAAAAGGCCAGAAAAAGAGCTTGGATACATCCACAAATGTGTCTCTTAGGGGATTTTAGATCCGGTCAAGATGAAAATCAATATTAACCATCATAAGCCCACCCCTGTCAACTAGACACCCCCGAACATGTCACTTGTTCCCATAGGCTCATGACTATCTCATAATGACAAACTCATTTACCGTATTAGTGGGAAGTTGAAGTAAACCCCATTCTAAGAATGCGCTAGAACGGTACTGTCCAGCAGGAATTTTGGCAATGGTGGTAGCGACAGAACTCAGAGTACCACAAACATTGGACCAGCTCTCTGCCACTGAGCTCCGGCCTCAGCCCTGGAGACATTGTATCTATGTTGGCTGCACAGGGACAAGCTGCATGTGGCTGCTGAGCTAATGTGTTTGGGGCAGAGAGGAACATCTAGGATTCAGCTATTTCACAAGCAGAGAGCATACGTGACCTGTATCCGCCACATGGGGCCAGCACAGCTCTAAATCCTGGGTCAAGAGGCATCCGTTTATTCCTAAGAACAGCAGCGGGGTGGGGAGATGGTGTCGTGTGAATTCAGGTTATTTCAGCCTCTTAATTAGGGACAGGGTGGGCATGGGTGTGAGGAGTGATGTCCTTGGTCACAGAACTCAGAAGGCTGAGGTGGGAGGACTGAGAGGCCCAGACTAGCCTGACTACATAGCGCTACCCTGTCTCAGGACCAGAAACAAGGGCTGGTCAGATGGCTCAGTGGGTAAAAGGGCTCACGTCTAAGCCTGACGTCCTGAGTTCAATCAGGGACCCACACGATGGAAGGAGAGCAGTGTCCTCTGTGGGCGCATGCGCCCTCCCATAAACACATGCAATACAAAACCAGAACAAAACAAAGTACAAACAAATGAGAAACCACAGAATGGCATGCCGGGTGTGTTGGCAGAGGAGCGAGTGAGTGGACAATGGCTAGGAAGGCGTCTGCTCAGCTTTCAGCTTCTGGTTGCAGCATGGCCCTACAAGCAGATGCCTTCGAACCCTCAGTGAACTGGAACCAGACAGGACTATGGGGAGGGAGAGGCTGGTCCAGACTCAACGCTGACAAGAGTCTTCTTCCCAACTCACAGCAACTACATTGTGCTCGGGACAGAAGCTTCTAAGACACAAGGTTTCTGGGCATGGAAGTTCATACTTCAGTGGAGGTGATGCAGGGCAGGGCAGGGCAGGGCAGGGCAGGGCAGGGCAGGCGGACAATCGATGTAGAAAGAGCAGTCTGATACATAGGAGGAGAAAGTTCATGATGCTAACAGGGCGGGTCACCAAGGGAAGGATACAGCTGCGGGACCAGCAGGGAGATGCCACCACAGACAGAGGGGACAGGAAGTATGAAGGGCCGGTCTAGGTGGAGGGAGGGAAGAAGGATGGTGAGGAGAAAGGTGGAGGAGAAGCCAGATCCGGCAGGCCCAAGATACATGAGCTGTATATATTTCACGTGGTTAACTAATTGATTAATTTGATGTGGGCAAGCGCTCTACCAGCTTACACCCCAGCCCATTATACGGGCTTCTGATGACACATGACGGTTCAGCTCAGGGCCAGCACTCAAGAGGCTGAGGCAGGAGGATCAGGAATTCAAAGCCAGCCCAGGATACACACTGAAACTCTTTCTAAGAAACAAATAAATAAAAGCAAATGACAGCTCAGGACACCAGGCCTGAGGGTGAGGACCAGTGGCCGCCATCTTTGCCTCATTTGAGCCACTATTTTTAACCCAAGGAGCCTGACTCATGAAGGGGCTCCTCTGTGAGGGCTCCTGACAGATCCTCTCATCCTAGGAGGCATGAGGGAATTTGGGAATTGGTCACAGCAGAGGGATGATTAAGAAAAGGAAGAAAATGAAGACACTCCCCAAGTCCCCAGGCAAGGTGTCTCACTCAGCCTCATGTCAGGCCATCAAACGGGGCCAAATACCAGAGGCCTCCAATATCATAATTGCAATATTCTACCAGCCCGCTCTCTCAGTGGATGGCATGGAGGCCAGCACAGGAGCATCTGTGCGGAGGGCCATTAGGGGTCCCTGACAGATGTGTCTCCCCCCACCCACCCCACCCCAGCTGCAGAGGAACACCCGTGGCTTTCTTCCTCCCAGACAAGGATTGATGAGGATTCTCCAGAGCTCTCAGACAGGCAAGGAGAGGCTGTGGACCTTTTCCCAGCCTGCAATTTATCTTGGGAGGCCATTCACATCACTTGTTACAGGCCGGATTATGCTCTGACCCGGCACATTAATCTCTCCGAATAAAATAATAATCATCAAGGAAGAAGCTGGACAGCTGCCAGGGAGGCATTAATAACTGTCACCACACCTCAGAGATATGGGAAAGGGTGTCAGGGCCCACATCCACGCCCTGGTCCAAACAGTGCCATCTGAAGGGGAGGGAAGACCCTCTAGCCTGGATTGGGGGTGGACAAGGATTTTGTATCCATGAACCTGACTCTTAACTAGTTCAGAAGAGCTCACTAAACAAACCTAGGACACTAAATTCACTCAGGAAAACCATATTTGCATTCCTACACGCGAGAGACTCCAAGTAGCATCACTCACACTGGTCAGAAGTTGGGATGCAGCTCGAGTCCTTCAAAGAGCAAATGGCTAAATGAACGTGTGGAATGGGAAACAGTCACGGAAAGAAATGAAGGCTGAGCCATGCTACTGTGTGATGGTGGTGTGTTTTCTTGTGTGTGTGTGAACATGCATGCATGCATACATGTGTGTCTCTGTGCGTGTGTGCATGTGTGTGAAGGGTGTGTGTAATGCACTAATATGTGGGGTACTCTGCCAGAGAGGGCAGGAGGGATCTTAGGAGTTATCCTCTATCGCTCTCTTCCTTTACTGCCTGAGAGAGTCTCTCACTGAACTGGAAACTCGCTGTTTTGGGATAGGTCTGTCTATGCCCTGCAATGTTGGGGTTACAGTTCTGCCTGGTGCTCCTGTGGTGCTGGGATTTGAACCCAGGACCTATTACCCACTGAGCCATCTCTTAGTTGTTTTGCTTTGTTTCTTTTGAGTAAGGTTTTACTGTTCCCGGTTGGCCCTGAGCTTTCGATCCTCCTGCCTCTGCCTCTTGAAGGCTAGGATTCCAAGTGTGTGGGCTGTGTCAGCCTATGCTATGATGCAGATGAACTCAAGACGTGAATGTTGGTTAACAGCTAGGACAAGATTCTGCATGAAGGAAGTACACAGAGTGGGCAAATCCACGGACAGTCCCAGGACTGGCGGGGGGGAGCCTGGGGTGGCTGCTTCATGAATACAGGCTTCCCTCCGGGGTGATGGCAACATTCTGGAACTACACAGGGGTGCTGGTTGCACTGTCACCGTACGAAATGTCACAGAATTAGTGACACCCTTTGAAATGATTAGTGGTTAATTTTATGGGAATTTTACCTCAAATAAAATATTTTAAAGGTCTAAGACAACTAACTGTCCTTGCCTTAAGAGACCTCTGCACAAGGACAGCTGAGAGGGGCCCTGCTCGTGGAGGGCTGAGCCATACCCCCTCTTCTGTGACTGACCTGTGGTCACGACAAGGTCTACAGTCTTTGCTACATTACTTAGTTCAGTCTGTGTGATGAGAGGTCAGAGCTCCTCCTCCCTGGGGACTGATGAGACGGAAGACAACAACATGCTGGGAGACTCTAATTGCCACCAAGAAGGGCTTTGTCCATTGTTTACCTGAGATGTCCCCTGTGCCTTTGACATAGCCCATCCCAGCAGCCTCTCTGTAGAGTTCTTGAACAAACAGCCTGCCGGAGACACTGTCCAAGAGGACAAGGCATGTGACAGTGGACACTACTGTGTGTCACCACAAATGACTGACCATGAGCTGCGGGGAGGCCCTCCTGCCTCTGGTGTCACATTTTGCCACTGCCTACTGTCGGAAGCAGGTGGGCACAGTGTCTATGTCCACCCATAGTAGAAAGTCACAGAGTTCAGACTTGGGGATAACTTGGAGGGGGTGACTTCTAGTCACCCAGAAGTCACAGGAACAGTCCTGACTTCTCTTCAGTTTCTGACTGTAGTCCTGGGCAAGTCACCAACCTCCCCTGTACCACCGTCACCAACTCCTCCGTATCACCGTCACCAACTCCCCCCCCCCGTACCACCATCACCAAACCCTCCTGTACCACCGTCAGCAAACCCCATGTACCACCGTCACCAAACCCCCCTGTACCACCATCACCAACCCCCCCGTACCACCGTCACCAAACCCCCCTGTACCACCGTCACCAAACCCCCCTGTACCACCGTCACCAAACCCCCCTGTACCACCGTCACCAAATCCTTTGTACCACAGTCACCAAACCCTCCTGCACCACCGTCACCAAAGATGTGAGAAGGGGTGAGAGTCATGACGAGATCAAGTTCACAAGCAGCAAATGCCAACTGCCCTACAGGTGATTGACAATAGTCACCAGGATGGGCAGGGAAAATGACCTCTACTTGACAGTCTGTCCTCAGGGTCATTCAGCATCAGTTGAGAGCTCCAGTAGGGAGTCTGCCTCTCCCGCCTTCCAGGCTGACCCTGTAAACTGTAGAGCCAGGAGGCTCCAGCAGTGATGGGTGCTCCACTGAGGTGGGGGACAGCCGTGTCTGCTAGCTTCTGCCTCAGTTCCTCCCTAGCCTGCACTGTTGTGCTCCAAGCCTGGCTGTGGGACAAGAAAAGAGTCCCGAAGGCGGAATGCCCTGTGCCTGCAGGCGGCTGGCCGAGGCCTGTATTCCTGTAGGAAGTGGCCTATGTTGTCCAAGCAGCTGATGGCTGCAAGCTATTCCTGGCTGAGGATATGGCCTCCGTGAGGAGACAGGAAAGTGGAAGCTTCCAAAGCCCTGGCTTTTCTAGTCTCGGAGTACAAAGCCACCATGCAGTAAACACGAAGCCTGAGAAACAGGCACTTGCCAGGACTCTGAACATAAGGAAAAGCCTCTGGATTAGGTGTCATGAAGATTAAGTCATATACCTGGTGCAGGTGGAGCACCCCAATGCCCCCAAATCTGCAACTGTTTGAGCTCAGACATGAAGATATTTACAAGTAGGAAATTCCTGCACCACCCTGACCTCCCATGACACACCACAAGGGAAAGCAGGTGTGCCAACAAGATTGTCTGGCGTGGGTGAGACAGGTGAATTCCATGTTTATGCCCAGATCACATTCCCAGCATACCTCCTTATGAATATGCATATAGTCTAAAAACTGAAAAACAAAAAAACAAAACCGTGATCCAAGCATTTCTGATGGAGGACAATTCAGTTTCCCAGGCACCGGGCCCAGGCAAAGCACAATCTCTTTTCCAAAAGCAACCGCTCCTACGAGGTCAGCACCATTTCCAGCAGTAGACAAGTGAGAAGCTCAGAGAGGTTTCGTTATCCGACCAACCCTACACAAACAGAGAAACCTAGCCAGGTCCAGACATAAATGTGCCTGAGGCTGGAGTCCTTGTGTCTAACCACTGGCCATGCTAGTTTTGGGGGTCAAGTTCACGGTGTCTATAGGAATATTGCATGAATTTGACAGACAGAGGGCCATAGTTACTACAACTGGGCCAGTGTGGCAAGGCAGCGGCTCAGGGCTCCTTAGTGCCGAGTGGTTCCTCTCCCTACTTCCCTCTCTCTCTGTTATGCTTCCTGACCCTGCTTTAGGGGACAAGGATGTGGCCTCACCCAAGAAAACCTTAAAGTCTTGCGCTCACCCAAGTCAGTGCGTGGTGGGGAAAGGAAAGAAGCTGCTCAAAGTGTAACCCCTAGTAAGTTGGGTCAGTTGTCACTCAAGACTGAGGGCCAATTCAACCCGCTCTCCTCGGAGGTAGTGAGAGTGATGGTCCTCTGAGCTGAGGCCATTCCTCAAGACCCCTGCATCCAGAAGCATCCCTACCCCCCAGTACAGGCGTTACTAGTTGATCACAGAGCCATTCCCCTCTGAGAAGCAGTCACATTTACCGAACGAGTTTGTGGACTGTACAGAGTCAAATACTGTATTACCCTTTTCTGAGAGATGCAGGACCCAGGAATGTGGACAGGCTTTGTGCTCCTCCCTTGGGTAAAATCAGAAGAAAACTGTCAAGGAAAGCTTTGAAGAGAAGGTACTGAGGGGTGCGGATGCCGGGGCATCATGGTGGGTGGAGGGCAGGCATTGCCTTTGCTTTGCTTTAGCTCTCTCCTCCTCTGGGAGGTGCCTGCGCAGTGACTCGGGCCTCGGGGTGGCAGCAGCCAGAGCTTACCTTGGACTTAACAGCCAGGATGATCTTCGGCAGGGCCACGACAAGGCACTTGAGGGCGATGGTGATATACTTCAGCACGAAGTCGGCGATTCCCACGATCCAGAGCAGGTCAAAGAAGTCGAGGGTCTCCAGGTTGGGCTTCAGAAATATGAGGCTGGGGGTGCATTCAGAGAATAAGTCACTCGTTTAGACCCTGATCCTATCAGCTTTCCCTCAGGAGGGGACCTTGGGAATATCACCAAGGAAAGCACACCAGCCTTGGCATCCCACCTCTGCGGCTGCTTCTCCACCACTGACCTGCTGTGTGACCTGAGCCTGAATTCCCTGGAGGATTAAATGACATTATTGACTTGGACCATCATACAGGTCTCCTCCATTTGCATTTTGTTATATGTATTCTTGTGTGTTTAGGTGCATGCCTGTGCAGATCAGCGCCTGTATGTATGTGGATGTCAGAGGTCAACTTCAGGTGTTCCTCAGAAGCCATCCACTGTTTCTTTTTTCCTTTTTGTTGACACAGGATCACTCGCTGACCTGGAACTCAGCAATCAGGCTAGGCTGGCTAGCTGGTGAGCCCCAGGGCAGTCAGTGCCCCTTCCTCCACCTCCTCAGGGCTCTGGAAATCAAACACGGGTCCTTGTGTTTGCCTACTGATGGCTACTCCCCCATCCTGTCACCCTCCCCTGTAGTTTTTTTTTTTTAAAGAAATTTTATCTATTTATTATGTATACAACATTCTGCCTCCATGTATGCCTACAGGCCAGAAGAGGGGGCCAGATCTCATTACAGATGGTTGTGAGCCACCATGTGGTTGCTGGGAATTGAACTCAGGTCCTCTGGAACAACAGTCAATGCTCTTAACCACTGAGCCATCTCTCCAGTCCTCCCCTTTAGTTTTATGTATCCAAGATAGTCTTCGTAGAAAGGATGGGCAAGAGGAGGCATGGCGGGGAAAGCCTTGTGCTCTGTGCTAAGGTCCTTACTTCATGGGTCTCATTAACCTCCCACCATAAGGGGCTCTGCAGGGAGCATGGCTTAGCTCCACTCACACTGGACTGAAGCTCAACCACAGGATAACTCTACAAGGGCATTCAGGACCAGACCTGCATTCATATCTAGGCTGGTCAAATTAACTCAGTGTCATCAGCAAATCAGGGCTCGCTCCCTCTTCCCTAGCTTAGATGCCAGACCTGGATGATCACAGATGTACTACAGAAGACCCTGCCATACAGTGGTGATGGGGGGGGGGCAACAGAACCCTGAGGCCTGTACTGTCATCTATCCCATTTTTCAGATAAGGAAACAGAGGCACATGGTCAAGTTGTCAGAATACAGTCAAAATGATGACCACGAGGAACTGTGAGAAAGGCTCCAGGAAAAAAGGCTTTTACCTCAGGTGCATTTTGTCTCCTGGGTTATTCTTAGATGTGATTTTACGCCTCTTGCGACAAAGGTTTACATTTAATTTATAAGACAAGTTTATTCCTGTTGGATGTCAGAGCATAGCTATAGAATCCCATCTGGCGAAAGGATAAGCGGAGTGCTGTCCTCAGTGTACCCTGAGTCCGGATACGGCCCTCTGCCTTGCTTCCCTGCTTTCCCAGATACAATCTATACTATGTGCTGCAGGTGAACACGAATGGAGTAGTCCCCCACTAGCTCAGAATTGGGTATAACGGAGGGTTCTTTATTTAGGGGGCAGACTCACAGATCACAGTCCTCTGTGCGAGTGGGGAACAGGAACCGAATCCAGCAGCCAAGAGAGAGTGAGCGAGCGAGCTCAAATGTTTTTTGGGTACCCAAGGCCATGTCCAACCTGGTCCAGCACCTCAAAGGCCATTGGCTGAATCTATGTGCCAGCAGATTGTATTTAAATTGGTGTGTCCTGAGAAAGTTCTGGGAAAGGGCTGCTCTGTTACTATTTAGTAAGTGTTTACTGGTGTTTGCTTACATGCTTTTCTGAACTCAAACAACCTTCCTTGGATCATCGTCTTCTTTGTTACATTAGTGTGTGTAAGGTACAATGAAACTGGAGTAAGGCTGTCTGCAGCATTAGACTGTATTAGACTGTAGTCTGCCTCATTATTTCAGGTCCTAAGATCCCAGGTTCAGCAGATAAAAGATCTGCATAGGTCGCCTGAAAAGTAGACAGCAAGGGACAGAGGTGGATGCAGCCGGGCAACCTGGCTGTGAGGAATGCTGTCCATCAATTCACGCTGCACACTACAGCTACTCACTGTGCAAACTTGTGGCCCCTGTGCATGTCCAGACACGATGTAGGTCCAGTGCACCTGTCTGTGCCAGGCAGGTCACAATTTCATTTGCCTGTATGTGGTCCTGTAAGCAAACCCATGTTGAGCATGCTGCAAATCCAGCGCGCTGTCTAGGACCCTGCATTTGGAATCTCATGCTCAGCTGCTATACTTATCTCACTGCAGGCACACAACTTCCAAACAGGTCCCGGTCCATGGCCCACACTTCGGCTCTGCTCTCCAGCGTCCCGTTCATAATTTCAACAGTAGTAAAGACATCTTGGCTCCTCTGCCATTCCAACCCTGATCTATTTACTTTGTTCATTTCACCTTCCCAAAGGTCCTAGGAAGGATGAGCAGGTACAAAGCTTATCCTGGTCCAAGCTAAGGGCACCTCGGCATAGAGAGGTGGAGTCACCTGCTCATGCTGCTTCAGCTAAAATACAGCTCTAGGATCAGAGTCAGGCTGGTGGGCACTGGCTTCTCTCCTCTCTTCTTGCTGGATTTGAGGTTCTGGGCAAGAGGCCAGCAAGGCTCCTACCTGCCTCCTCCATTACTGGGAAACTCACAGTACACACAGAGAGATGTTTTCTAAATGCCCGGCAAATCTAACAGGGCAGAGAGGGGCATGGAGTAAGACCCGTACTCTAGTATCCTGAGAGTCCATGCTGGTGGCGCCTCCTGCTGACTTCAGCACCTTCCATCACAGCCCTGCCTCTGTGGGACTTCTCGGTCCAGCTGTGGCGGCCATCCCTAGCCTCCACGGACAAGTCTGAGGCACTGGCCTCACTCCCAGGATCTGCTCTCATCCTTTTCTGGGGACCTCAACCTCACTGGCTGATCTCCATCCACCTCAGGTAGACCTTGCTGCTGAGACACAGTCTTCCTACGTGGCTCAGGCTGGCCTTGAATTCTCCATCCTACCGTTCAGCTCCAGCCACCCTAGTGAGGGGATGACGGGTATGTGCAACCCTCTGTCTGGATGACTTTTCTTCTTTGCTTGGTAGTGGTGGTGGCGGCAGTGGTGGCGGCAGTGACGGCAGGTGGGACAGCAATACATGTGTGTCCCCACGGCCAAGCCCCATGTTCACTCATCTCTGAAGTTGTCTTTGCTCAGTAATGCGCTTACTGTTACTTTATTACAAGTCTGTCTTTTAGGTGCCATCAAGAACAGCAGTGAATGCATATAAAATATTAGGGGGAGGAAGGTGGATATTAGTATTTTTTTTTACTATTTTTTAAAAAAATATTTGTTTGTTTATGTGTATGGAAGTGTGCCCCTGCATGAGTTTATGTGCAATCCCTGCATGCAGGTGCTCACAGAGGCCACAGAGCATAGGGTCTGTAGGAACCAGTGTTGCAATCTGCCTGCTGTGCATGCTAGGGACTGAGCCTGGGTCCTCTACAGGAGCAGGAAGCTCTAACCACTGAGCCAGATCACAAGCCCCTATTTTTATTTTTTGAATGTCCTGCTATGTAGGCCAGGCTGGGAGTTAAAGGTCATTGCCAACGACATCTTGAGCTTGACTACATGAGATCCGTCCATCACACAAAACAAAGTGCCCAGCTTCAAGTACTTCATTACAGTTCCAGGAAACAGCAGGCTTTGTGAGGCCTCTTTCCACTGTAACAGCACGAGTAACAACAGTGGCTGTGGAAACCACTCGTATACAGCTGGATCTGTGCCCTCATCTGCCACCCTCTCTGCTAGTCCCCTGTGTTGACAGTTTGACTCGGGCTCCGTCTGATGGAGGCACTGAGTCTGCATCCAAGAACACGATGATGCCTACAAAATAGCATGAGTGGGAAACTGGTCCCAGCTGCCGGGAAACTCCACCTCCTCTGCCCTTCAGCAGGACCTCAGCATTCAGGACCAGGGAGCACAGGACCAGCGCAGTGAGTGACAGTGTGGGTGCTTAGACTATCAAGACTACTCTGAAGCACTGCCCCCAGCTTCTCTCTTCCCCCACCTGCCAGGCACATTTTCACAGCAAGGGGGACCATGATAATTCAAGATCCCACCTTGAGTTCACACCCTGTCCAGAGCCCACCCCCACCCCCAGGAACCCTTCTGTCACCCCGTAGTGAGAACATTCTGGTGAGCTTCTCCTAAGATTTCCCCTTTCCTACAATGAAGCCATGTTCACTCCGCCCACAGCACCACGCTTTCTCCTTAACGGTTGCTGTTAAAACACCCACCCCTCAGGAAGGGATGCTGGGACATGTGTGATTTTTCCAACCTGTGGTAAAACCCAAGCAATGGGCAGTCTGCTTCCTTGGTCATTTATGTGTGTGGCTTCACGGCCACGTTCACACTGTGTGTGGCTTCACGTCCACATTCACACTGTGTGTGGCTTCACGTGCACGTTCACACTGTGTGTGGCTTCACGTGCACGTTCACACTGTGTGTGGCTTCACGTCCACGTTCACACTGTGTGTGGCTTCACGTGCACGTTCACACTGTGTGTGGCTTCACGTGCACGTTCACACTGTGTGTGGCTTCACGTGCACGTTCACACTGTGTGTGGCTTCACGTGCACGTTCACACTGTGTGTGGCTTCACGTCCACGTTCATACTGTGTGTGGCTTCACGTCCACGTTCACACTGTGTGTGGCTTCGCGTCCACATTCACACTGTGAACTGTTCTTACCAGCATCAATGTCTCCTCTCACAAAACACCAGAACCAATTAAACAATAAGCCATGGCTTCCTCTCCCCCAGGCCTGCCGACTACCTCCCCTCCTTTCTCCTCCCCTTCCCTTCCTACCTCCCTCTCTCCTTCTTTGAGACAAGGTTTCCAACTTGAAATCCTCCTGCCTCTGCTTCCTTGTGCATCAAAGCAATATTCTGGATACACAGTCATCACTAGGTGACTGTGAAGGATTTGTTCCAGGGAGCCCCAAAGATGCCTAAATCTAAGGATACTTGCCTATAATTTTCAAATTATCTCACACACCTTCACCAGCCGGATTTCAGAGGACTTTTAATACCCAATGCTATGTAAATGCCAGTAAACATTTGTCCAGTTGTGTGATTCAGGGTTTAGCAGCCTGGACAGAGCCTGCAGGCATTCAGTCCAGACTTAACTGTTTCCTGAGTATTCTGTATATGTAGCTACTGCTCCACAGGGGCAGAACCCACAACTGTGGAAAGTTGATAGTTCAATAAGATTATTACCTAAATTAATTCCACATGGTCTTACTCTTTGCCTTCAGGTGACTGTTGGAAAATGTAAAGTTGCATATCCACTGGTGTCCTAGGTGAATCTGAGTTTAATAAAGGCCTGAGGCTGGTGTTTTTGCTCACTTACAGCGTTCAACTGTGCACCCCAAGCCCGGCGATGGCCCGCTCACCTGCTGTAGAGCTGTTGGGAGCTGAAGGTGTAGAGGACATACAGTGTGTTCCCTGCCAGGAAGACCAGAATCCACAAGATGACCAGGACCGACCTCTTCTCCTACATACAAAGTAAAGGAACTGTGAGGATGTGGGGAAGCCAATGGTGCATGCAGCAGAACTTTCTAGAATGTTCTGGGATGAGTGGAAACTTAGCTGTCTCAAAGCTTTGAAGGAAGCAGGGCTGATGGTGAGGGGAAGGTTGCTGGGAAGCAGAGTCCTAGACCCTCCAAAGTCAGTCTCTTCCTGGCCCAGGGTGGCTGCTTTGCTGGAACAGATGATGTCATAGCTTTCCCACTGATCCTTCCTTGTGGTTTCGGTAAATGCCCCCCACACACTGCCTGAGACCTGACCCAGAATCCTGTGCTCTGCTGCGAAGCACATTTCCAGAGAACGAGCAGACAGACCCATCTCGAGGTTCCCATTATTCCAAGAGTCAAGGTTAATGACTGAGGAAGCACCTCCAGGGGCCAGGAGTGGGGTCAGTAAAGTGCTGGCTGCACCAGCTCGAGTTTGATTCCCCAGCACCTTCAGAAGAAGCCAGGCGTGGTGCTGCCTGGAGCTGCACTGGGGAGGCAGACACAACAGTGCCCCTGGAGCTAACTGGCACCAGCCTCATCCAATCAGTGAGAGACCCTGTCTCCAGAGATAAGGTGGACAGCAATGGGGAAGCCAGTACACAGATGCTGTCTCTGGTCTTCACACACGTGCATGTATGCATGTGTACACACATACCCAGAAACCACCACCAACTAACTGACAACTCTTGTCGGTGACATTTGGCCACTTGGAATCCCCTGCTCCCCCAGCTTAGATTAGAAAGGTCCCACAAAGGCAGGAGGGGAAGGAGGAGAGGCCAGATTCTAAGCTTAAGGCCGGTCATGGTGGCCCTGCTCACAGAAAAGAAAACACGCATGTACAGTGTGTAATCCTGGCACTCATGCTGGGGAAGGAGGATTGTAAGTTCAAAGCCAGCCTGAACTACACAGAGGGTTAAGGGTCATTCTAGGCCACATGGTGAGACTATGTCTCCTCCAGCGCCCCCACACTTCAAAACAAAATATGCATGTATAGAAATAATGTCATCTGTGTATTTATTCATGGAGCTTAAGCATCATGGATCTAGGCATTCTCTTGGTCCTTTACAGCTAAGCTCAGGCGCCACGGTGATGACACTGCATTGACACAGGGCCAGTCCCCATGTCCCTCTCCATGGGAGGTGCTCCTCATCTTCACCTTGTTTGCTCCTCTGACCTGGGCCTAGGCAGGCCTGTGTCTCATCTCCAGTCTGCAGAGCTGTTAGCTGGGAAATCAACCACTCTGGCAGTCACAGGGACTCACCTTCAATGACACCTGCTCCCGGAGGGTGGAGTTTGCATACGCAAAGGTGCTGGCCATCCCGATGCACACGGCAATACCTGTAGGAAGCACAAGGTGACATGAGGGACATGCTGGCTTCCAGCCACTCAGACCTCTGCAGCCTAGCCCGAGACCCTGAGCAATGCTGGGAAAAAAAAATCATCCAACATGTCCCTGGAGTTGACAAGTTAAGAATTGAGGGGAGAAAGACCAACTTCCAGGGATTAGGCTGCGAGGCACACTGGCAAGAATGCTGAGCCGTTCATGTGGGGAGTGGGTTTAGAGGAATGGGGGGCACTGTGTGGTGTGACCAGACCAGAGTTCAAAGTCGAGCTCTGTCACTTCTGCTGTGGGAGTGCAAGCAAGCTACTGGCCCTCTCTGAGCCCAAGTTCCCTCGTCTATGTGACTGGCAGACAGATGGATAGACAGACAGTTCACAGCAGCCACCTCACAGAGGGGCAGGCACACAGGTAACCTCCAGCAGTGACTGTGGGAAACACTGTCTACTGTAGAACAAACCTGGAGTGATTAGTGACACAGACACAGGAGGCCCTCGGGAAGCAAAGCAAAGCTAAGGGAGAAGATGAAACTCTCAGCCGCAGGCGGCAGGCAGAGGAAGAATGGGATTGAACTGGCTTCCTCACCACTGTCTGCAGTCTGCAGCCCGGGCGGGCTAGTTCCTGTGGAATGACTTGAATGACTTTTAAATCCTGCTAAGACGTGACTGGCCTAGGACTGATTTTTAGTGTTAGGTGTTCTCGAGGACTCTCAGATCGACCGAATAGAAGTGTTTCTCTTCATTAGAAACAGGTAAGAACGGTTAACTCTAGTCCTTTTTCTCTCTTCTTTCTTCTTTTTTATACATTCTTTTTTTTAATTTTATACACAATAAACAGGGCTGGAGATGGCTCAGCTGGTAAAGGTGCTTGGTACCAAGCCTGACAATCTGAGTTAAATTCCCAGAACCCACAGTGCAGAAGGACAGAGCTGACTCCTAAAAAATGTCCTCTGACTCAACAGGTGTCATTGTACATATTTTTGTGCACATGTATGCACACATCAAACAAACAAATGTAAATTTAAAACAACCACATAGTTCACTGGAGCTGGGCATTGTGGTGCATGTCTGTTATACCTATGACCTTAGCACTGAGGACACTGAGGCAGGGGACACCAAGTGTGATGTCTGTTGAGCTACAGAGCTGATAATGAAAAAAACAACAACACTCGAGAATCACACAGCCGCAAGGTCGGGCTTGTGGTACATTCTAGAATTCTAGCACTGGGGAGGCAGAGGCAGGAGGAGCCCTGCAAATTCAAGTTGAGCTGGGGCAACAAACATACACAGTTATAACAACAGCCAAGGCTACAAAGAGACCTTGTCACAAAAAACAAATAAAACAAAGCAAAAACAAAAAAACCCTTAGACACAAGCTTGGCAGGATTCAGGGTGAGACCTGAGGACATGCTGGCTTCCATGCTTAGTAACAGTAGGGCAGGGCAGTGACATTGGGGCTCCAGAAAGGAGGGGGTGATAGAGCTGGCTAGAGCTCCAGACAGTGGAAAGTAAGAAACAAAAGTGGTCTCATCTTGAGATTTTCTTTTGTTGTTTAATTGTGAGCTCACCTGACTGTGAGTTCATGTGAGCACACACGTGTGAGCACCTGACTGTGAGCTCAGGTGAGCACGCACGTGTGAGCACCTGACTGTGAGCTCAGGTGAGCACGCACGTGTGAGCACCTGACTGTGAGCTCAGGTGAGCACGCACGTGTGAGCACCTGACTGTGAGCTCACGTGAGCACGCACGTGTGAGCACCTGACTGTGAGCTCACGGACCATGCATGTGTGGTCAGGACAACCTTCAGGAGTTCCTCCACCATGGGCTCTGGGGACTGAACTCAGCAAACCGGGGTTACAAGGCAAGCACCTTTACCCACTGAGTCACCTTGCTGGCTCTTGAAATTGTCATGTATGGGAAGAAGCTACTGAGTCACAGCCATAATACTGCAGGGCGGAGCGGCACCGTCAACACTGCAGAGACCACCATGAAATGGTGAGTATGTGCCAGGTACTTGGCTAAGTACTACACAAGTCACTGTCATACTGAGTACCTGCGATGCACCAGGCTCTGTCAGGGGTGTGTGTATGTGTGTGCCTGTGTGTGATGGTCAGAGGAGAACCTGTAGGAGTGGGTTCTCTACATGGGTCCAGAGGACTAAACTCAGGTCATTAGGCTTGGTGCCAGGTGCCTTTACCTGCTGAGCCGTGCCGGTGGCTCTGGTTATTTGAATGTTTGGCGGTAATGAACAGAAATAACCACATACTTGCAGCGCTTCCTCCACGTGTGTTACCTATGTGACCTCAAACACAGCCTCATCATGATTCCAAGAAGTAAATCACCCTTCAGCATTTGTGGGGAGTGTTCTGAGATCCCTGTAGACACCCAAATCTGCAGCTGTGTCAGTTGAAGGTGAAATGGCACAGTATTTGCATAAAACCTACACACAACCTCCTTTGTTAAATAATCTCTGAGCACACGGCGACAGAAACACCTTACACTGTAACATGGATGGACTATGGTCTGGGCATGTTCAGTACAGACACTCCCTTCTTCCTGAGTGTTGTGTCTTCATGCATATGTGGATGTGTGGACATGCACCTGGAAGTTACACGCTGACATCAGGTGTCTCCACCTTAGTTTCTGGAGACAGGGTCTCTCACTGAACCTGGCCAGTGAGCTGCAGGGATTCCCTGTCTCTGCACCCCTCCCCCATGCTGGGGTGGTAGGTGTGCACCACCTGGCTGTTTATATGAGAACTGTGATTGAACACAGGCCCCCTGCTTATGGGGCAGGCACTTCACTCCTGGAGCCACCCAGCCCTTCCTTGAATGTCCCATGTGCAGTTGGTTAAATCTACAAATGCAGAAGTGGGGTTTGAGAAGAACAGCTGTCTGTACTCAACTCCTATTTGAAAGACACGTGGAACCAAGGCAGAGAGCTAAATAATACCCAGCGTCATGCAGCTTGGACAGGCTGGGGCTGTGGTCCTGACCCCTGAAGTCTGAGTTCTTAGTTATGCCACACAGCTCTTTCCAGTCTACTGAGAGTCCAACCAAAGAGGGTTCTATCTCAACCCCACTGGGCAGAGGAGAAAACTGAGGCTCAGAGAGGCCAGGTCACCAGCTCAAGATTGGGCTGGAATTTGAACCCAGGTCTGACTCAGAACTTCATGCATGCATTCAAGCATGGTGCATCATGGTTCCCCTACTGTCTGATCCTGGCTCTGGGCATGCCCAGCCCTTCCCTGGAGCTGCAGGCCCACGGGAACTCACCCAGCTTGTGTTGGAAGCACAGTTTGGCCAGCAGAATGAGGATAAAAGGCAGTCCCTTCTGCAGCCAGCAGATCACAGCCTTCAGCTCGGACAGTGCGGGTGCTGGAGTCCCTGATTGCTCGTCGACCCCTTCTTCCGAGTGCCCACGGTGGTCGCCACCCACATGCTGCAGCAGGGAGCCCCCACGGTGGGCAGTGTGGTGGAAGTGGTGGTGGGGCTGGCGGTGGTGGTAGCTGCTTCCTTCAGTGCTGCGGCCACCGGCCTCATCCCTGGTGGCTGGCATTGGGATGAACACGTCCCCGCCCCCTGCTGTGGAGCCCAGCACCAGACCTGCTGGGAAGGGGTTGGCAGGCAGGCCACCTGCCAGGCCTGAGAAGAGTGCAGGAGGGGACGCTGTCTCTGCCTTCAGGCTCTCAAATACGCCACCCTCATCCACGCTGGCCTCGGGGCTGAGGGCCTGGCTGCGGCTTCTGCAGGATGGGATAGCAGAAAAAGCCCACATCAGACCTGGCCCACAAACTCACAATACAGGTGCAGACTTAACTCCACTATGGTGTCTAGAGGGAAAGGGAGCCTGCACAATGGGAACTGGATGAGGTCATCAAATATAACCCCCAGTGTTAAATCCTGAGATCTTTATGTTCAGAGTGCGTAAACCAGAAAGAACCGGATGGCCAGCTGCATCACTACCATCCAGAACTGTCAGTGAAATACACTCCTTCCTTTATAACCTCTTCTAGCCTGGAGTGGTCTGTTTTTGCAACAGCAATGAGGCTGAAAACTACCACCCTCATGGGATGGTGGGCACGAAGTGCCAACAATGTGACTGACCCAACTGTGTCTCCCCTCAAAATGCTGGGTGTAGCCTGAGCCCTTGAACCCCAGAATGTGATCTTATTTAGGGGCAGGACCCCAATCCAATATGGCAGATGTCCCTGTGAGGAGGGGTCAGGAAGAGACTTCAGAAAGCAAGTCTCTGGGTGAGTTACCAGAGGCACTAGCTCCACCCGGCTTTTGGGAGGCTAAGACAGTAGACCCCTTAACTTAGGGAGACCCTACCTTGAGGAAATGGGAAGAAGGCTGGGGACTGTTGCTCAGTGGTAAGGCTTGGGGTCCACTGTGTTTCTGAGCCATGAACTCCTACCCCAGCCCATATTAGGTATACACAATATCCCCATTTCACAGATAAATCAACGGAGGCACACACAGACACAGGTACTGGTCAGAGGTGAATGGCTGGTGAGGGATAAGAACTAAGAACTTGGTACCAGGTGAACCAACTCTAGAACCTACACTTATGTGTTTATTTTTGAGACAGGCTCTCATCCATCTTAAGCTGGCCTCAAACTTGCTATAAAGCTGAGGGTGGCTTTGAACTCCCAGTTCTCCTGCCTCCACCTCCCAGATCCTGGGGTTACCGATGTGCAGCACCACATCAGGTTTTATGTAGTGCTGGGGATTGATGGGGCTTCCTGAGTGAGGCGAGCACTATGCCCACTGACCCACAACCCAAGCACCCCACTCTCCACAAAAGCTGCCAGATCAGCACCCTACACTCTAATCTCACACTGGATGTCTCACCTCTCAAGGGCCTCCTGCTTGAGGCTGCCATGGTCACTACGCTGTCCCCTAGCCCTGCCTCACCCCATCTAGGTGACCTCACTCTACCTCCATCATTGTCAGCAGACACATCCCCTCTTTGATGGGAAGGCGGGGGCCACCTCTCACTAACTCTGGGACTGCCTGCAGAGGACTGATCTCAGTGGTCAGTATCATCCACCTTTTCCTAGAAACACCCTCCATCTTGGTTGTGTGGTGTCCTTACTGTGGGGAGCCCAGGACAACTGCAGGTGGCCTAGACCCATCAAAGACCAAATGTGTCAAGATCTTTGGAGTGGGCCCTGTACCTCGACTTCTCAAATCCGCTGGAGATTCCAGCATGCAGTGACAGGGACAAACTTGAATGCTTAGTCCCATTTGTACCTTTGCTGGAAAGCACACTGCATCTTATACAGAGTATGCTTCACCAATGTAGTTTGAAGGAATGAGTCAGAGAGTCAGAGCTAGTTCCAGAACAGTCAAGGTTACATAAAGAAATCCTGTGTCTCCAGAAGGAAAAAAAAAATGTTTAAAGCATTTGCTTGAGCCTGGTATTTACAAAACTCATTTGATCCCAGAATTGTTTTTATCCCTGAAAAACCTATTAATGTTATACAGGATACTGAGGCACACAGCAAGGGACAGTTTGGTCTGGAGAAGTCTCAGAGCTGTTTCCTTCACAAACTGGACTTCATGGTACATCATCCTAAACCTGGCACAGCTTGAAGATGGCTACCTCATCACTCTCCCCACCGGGCCCCCTCCCTGGTGGCTCCAAGGCCTGGGAACTGTGTGGTCCTCCTCCCTTGGGCTCTGGATAAAAATACTGATGACAGAAACAGCAACAACAACAGGCACCATGGCTATGTGTCTCGAAGGAACTGAGCTCTCTCTGCATTTCAAGAGCTTGGCTCAGAAAGCACACATTCTGTCAGGTGCCCAGGCCTGTGAGGGTGACCCTACTATCCCAAGGGATGCTGGAAAGCCTCCCCCAACCCCTGAGCTCACCTGAGCTCCTGAGGCCCCAGGGAACTTCAGCACAACTCTGGAACGCTCAACCCACCAAGGGCTTTTTTTTAGTTGGCCTCCCTCCCCTCAGCCCTTCTCCTGTATCCAGCTGGGACTGTAGCCAAAACGGGAAAGAATATTCCTTGAGGGGTTGGAGCTGCACTTCCAACTTAACCACTTAAGGGCAACGGCTCAGAGAGCCCAGGGGAATGGATCCGCCTGGGTCAAAGAAGGTAAAATATGACATCTAAAAGGGGCCAATAAGATGGGTTCAGAGGTGAAGGTGTCTACTGACAATGCTACCAACCTGAGTCTGATACCTGGGACTCAAATGGTGCAAAGAGAGAACGGACTCCCACAAGCTGACCTACCCGCCTGCCATGACACAGGCACCTGCCCAAATAAATGTGAAATGTAATTAAAAGTTAAAGTGCAAATTTTGATTGGAACAAATGGACCAAAGGTCATATCTTAGTCCTGCCATTTCCTGGCTGTGTGACTTTAGCTAATGGACTTGCCCTCTCTGAAATCCATCTCTCGTCTTCAGGCTGCTCTAATGGAGGCAAAGCATATGCCCTCAATGCATCGTGGACAGTAGTTTTTCTGCCACGATTTCTGTCCCCAAAGATGGCTGGGTTTACTTGAAAGAAAAGTTGTCCTCAGCTCAGAAGATCCGATCAGGCATGCTAACTAACTGTAAGAAAGATGCTCCTCGTGTCCAGGAAAAAGACACATTCCTTCATCCTCAGTAATGCTGGCATTTACCACCTTTCTACGGCTGGAGAAACACAGACCTGGAGGTGTTGCTTCCTGCCAACGCACTACAGCTGTTGTATCTGTCCACTATCTGTGCCGATGAAAATGCCCAAGACTGGATAAAGGTGTGGCTGTTCCTTCCTGAAATCAGGACCGCTGCACCCAATCCGCACAAGATTGGGCCTCACAGAAGGAAAAGCAGAAACCACTCCCCTGCTTCCAGTGCCCCCACAGCTATGCGTGGTTCCAGGGGAGCTGGTTGTATATATATGTGGGCGCTGGAAGGTCCCCTGAAGGGAAAACTCCAGCGTTGCAGCCCTGCTGGGATGGGCTTTTTGGTGATGCAACTTCCTTTGAATCACTCAAGGTCCCCAGAAAGTGACCTCAATAAACTCAATGGTTCACACACAGCCTTCTAGGAAAGAGGAGGCAGCTCTTAGCAGGCACAGGTCTGTCAGATCCCTCACCCTGGACTTCCCAGCTGAAAGATAGATGCCTGTGCGGCAAGAGGCAGGATGGACTCCGTGCAGTGTGCAGTAGCAGCTGGCGGAGGTCAGGCGTCTCTGAAGGAAAGCCCGGCAGGAGTCTCATGGATCCTTGTGGATCTCTCCTACAGGGTTTGGGAACTGTCCTAAGACAACAGCAGCTGCTCTGTCAGTCTCTGCTGCAAGGCTGCTGTGCTCTAAAGAGAAGGTCCCCTGAGGGTCACGGGGTGTGCTATTAGGGGGTGCTGTGGGCCTTTACGAGGTGGAACCTAGTGGTAGTCTTCAGGTCCTTGAGGGTGCACACCGCATGGGGAGGAGCACAGTCTGAGCAGAGCATAGCTCTCCACTGTATTTATTTCTGCAGGCAGCATCTCCCGCTGAACCTGGAGCAAGCCGACCCCCACCAGTCTAGTCAGATAAGGTGCCTGGAGATTTACTGTCTCTGCCTCCCGGGTACAGGGATTCCAGGTGACTGCTAAGCCGGCCTGTCTTTACATGGGTTCTAGGAACATAAACACTGGTCCACCGCTTGCTGGACAAGCACTTTCTCCTCCAAGGAGTCCACCTGCTCCTCTCTGCCATGTTTGAGAAGCAAATCACTCCCGCCCATACATGCAGCCAGCCACCACGGCCATCCATGACCTGAGGTGATGAGGTCATAGGTGGCCACTGAGGCAGCCTTGCCATTTGCTCTCATCCTCCAAGACTGTGAGCTACAAAAACCCTTTCTCTTTATGAAGTCACACGCCTCAAGTGTGCTCTTAGAGGAACACAAAGCTGTCAAATACGCCGCAAAGCAATTTTCCATTGGGTCTGTTTTATATCGCCAACAACTGATATTGAGAAGCGGGTATTTTTCAATTCATTTTACCATCCAGAGTGTAGGGTCCCCATATATTGGGGAATTGGGGGAAGAGGATTCTTACCTTTCAGGTGGAATATTGTCAGTGTTGCTACTGTGGCGCCTCTGCATTTTCCTTAGAACCTGAAAATCAACACGTGTGTGTGTGAGTCACATCCCGGGACAAAACCCTTGCCTGTTGCCATGGTAACTATAAACAAGCATCCCTCCTATGTTACATGGCTAGGGCTCTCTGACAACTTCCAAACCAGACTTCTGTCGTTTATGCCATGCAACCCGAGTATCCCACAGGAGAGAGGTGTTACCCCATCTCACAGGGAGGTCCTGAGAGCCACAGGTGGAGATGGCTCTATGTAAAAGAAGAAAATAGCTCATGTGACTGCGGACAGGTGCTAGATGGGCTGCAGTGAGAAGCAGACAGCGCTGCCCTTTAACTTGCTGTGTGACCTCAGGCAGATCAGAAACCTCTCTGTGGCCTTCCGCTCCCCATCTGTCCCATGGGAGGGAATGGCACGGTCAGACTGAAAGCCTCCTTCCCTCTCACACATTTGGCAAATGAGGGCGCGACTTCCCGTGGAGACACAGCACCTGGTGCACCGCAAGGAGCCACATGGACTTCAGGCCTCCATGTTGACGAAATGGGCCGTGGACGTTCAGGGCTCCTGCTGTAATGTGGCTACCGCATCCCAGAGACAGGAGGCCTTTTTTCCTTCCTCTTCCTCCAACACATCAGCCCTTGGGTGGCACAAAGCACTTGGGTGAACAGGTCATGGGACAACTTCTGCCATGCAATAAACGAAAGGATGCACCTGGTAACTATAACAGGTGATCCCATTTGCCCCGTAGTTCCGTAGCCTCTTAGCTACCCCCCTCTGAGGCACTTACGGCTGGTTATGGCTTCAATAGATTTGGCTTATTAGCAAACTATAACTCCTGGGGTTGAGGCCATAGTGCTGTTGATAAAGTGCTTGCACAGAGGCAGGAGGACCTCTGTACGTAGCCGGGCATGGTACTGTGCCATGTAATCCTAGCACTGGAGAGGCTGAAACCAGAGGATTCCTGGGACACCCTGGCCCAGTCTTTCTAGATGATGAGCCCTAGGTCCCAGTGAGAATTCCTATCTCAAAAATAAAATAGTTGATTCCCAAGGAATGATACCGAGGGTGACCTCTGACTGGCACACACGCGTATGCACATCCACACCCATGTGCAATCCTGCATGTGAGCATCCAAACACCCCCGCATATGTACGCATGCACGCGCACACACACTCACGTTCATGCGTGCGTGCCCTCCCCCCACACCGGCAGGAAGAAAAAGAGAGAAAATCATGAATCCTGATTGGGGAATACAGAAAACAATTTTCGAACTTCCACTGGCTTCCTAGTAAAACCAGATTTGCCAGAAGCCTCCAGGTTGTGCCCAAAACATCATCACTGCTTACAACCTCAGCTCCGTGAGTCGTACCTAGACACTCTCACGTTAGCCTTTCCCCAGCTCCAGGTCTTCACACTTGCTATTCCTCCCCCGGGATGCTTTTCCAGCTGAGGGTTACACAGCTGACTTCTCTGATACAAATGGCACCTCCTTCTGGAGGCCTTCTTTTCTCCCCCGGTTCCTGTGGGGTCTGGCTGCTGTCTTCACAGCCCTTACCATTTACATGGATGTTCATTTACATGAGCCATGAAGAGACCAGTGTCTGGTTTGCCCTCTACCTCAGCATTGCAGAGATGAAGGGTGATCAAGTACTTGTGCAAATACATTGGGTTTCCCAGACACAGTTTTCTTAGATCCCTGCACCTTGTCCCACCTCCCACACCAATAAAAGATCAAGAAACAAGGGGACAGGGCCTGGAGAGTGTGTAAACTGCTTCTGCAGAGTCCAGTTCCAGTACCCACATGGGCAGCTCACAACTACCTGTAACTATAGCTGCAGGTGATTCAGCCCCCTCTACTGGCCGTGGAAGGCACTTGCACTCACATGCACAAACCCACACTCACACATAATTAAAAAATAAAAACATCTTTAAAGAAATAAAGGATATGCTCCCACGAACAGGTTCAGCTTCCTGGAGTATTTCCCCCTTACAAACTGTCTGTTAGCCCAGGCCAACACAACTGGCCGTTGCAGGGCTTCTTACTTCTGCACAGCCTTCCAAGACCACCAACCTAGCATGCCACCAGCTAAGTCGCTTATCGCTTTTGCAAAGTTAATTTAGGTGGGGAAAGACTCTTTGGCACCATCTTCACATACAGTCAAGCGCTCTATCAACGAGCTACACCCTCGATCCCGCCATCTTTATAAAGAAAGGGAATGTCATCATGTAACAAGTCCCCAAGAACTTGCAATCTGGTTTAATACTCCCCCTGGCCCAACTACTCATCCTCGGGGAAAATAAAACACAGCATCGCCACGTTTCCATCTACAAGCTTGACGCAACGTCCTAAATTCAATGCCCACGACTCTGCTGCAGGCAGGCGGTACAACAACGAGTCCTGGTGCATATCTTGCAAGCAGGATGCAATAGAATGAATGAATGAACCGGCTCGGTTCTACACACTCTGGCCCTCCTTATGAGGCCACACACACCCTACAGGACGCTTGGGCTCAAGCGGCGTCCCCAGGCGGGTCCAGGGCCACACCGCGCGCACAGGGGAAGCCTCTCTGGCCAGGCTTGCAGGGCGGCAGGGGAGCGAAGGGCGAGCTTCGCCTTCGTTTACCTTCCAGACACTTCAGCAATCACGGCCTCCTCTAATCCAGCCGAGCCAATCACTGGCGTGGCCCGGGCGGCACGTGACTTCCGGCCGGATCATCTAGGTGCGCAATGTCGGCGCTAGGACCCAGGCACAGCAACGCCGGCCTCTGGTCTGCGACGGCCCGCCCCTGCCTCCGGATTCAGCCAATAGAAGGCCGTGTCTCTGCAGGGACCAATGGCAAGAAAGCACGGAGGGGGCCTGGCGGAGGCATCACTGGGCGGGGCGGAGAGTGCGGCAGATCACGTGCCCGGGGCGGCTGCTGCGGGGAGGCTGGGCAGGGTTAGGAGCGAATTTGGAGGGTCATGCCGCGGGGTCGTCTCTGCGCCTGCGCCGCTCCGGGATGCTGAACCTTGCAGAACTGCTGTGGCGCCGGGTCTTGCGCAAGCGCTGGGTGCTCGCCCTGGTTTTCGGGCTCTCACTCGTTTACTTCCTCAGCAGCACCTTCAAGCAGGTAAGCAAGCGCGCTCGGGACCTCTGTCCCTCTGATCCTTCTTCCTCCTCTAGCCTTCCTCCCCCAGATCTCTGTCCTCCCCCAGATCTCTGTCCTCCCCCACCTCACCTCCAGATCTCCTCCCTATTTCCTATGCTCCTCTAGTCCTCCTCCCCACTATCCCCCAGCTCTCCTTCCTCCTCCCTCACTTCCCTCGTCCTCCATCGGCCCTCCTCCCTCTGACCTTTCGTCCTCCCCATCCTTCCTCTGCCCTTCTTCAGCCCCCCTCCCACTCTTCCTCCGTCCCGTCCTTTCTCTGATTCTCTGCCTTCCTCCCGCCCATCCTCCGTCCTCCCCTGCCTTCCTCCAACCCTCTTCCCTCCCATCATCCATCCTTCTCCAGCCCTCCATCCTTGATCCTCTGTCTTCTCTGGTCCTCTGATGCCCCTCTGGTCCCACCTTGTAGTCCTTTTCCTTATAATGTGAAGCCATTCTGTACCCCCTCCAGGCCTCTGATTCTCTTCCTTTAAGTCTTGGATCATGCAGTACTTCTCCTTCTAATCATTTGGTCTTCCCTCCACCCCTCCTTCAATCCTCTACCCTCTGTCCTCAACTCCGTAGTCCTCCTCCCTCTGATTGTTCCCCTCGCTACTGTCCTCTGACCTTCCCTCTTAGCCTCTTGTCTATTGAAGGCTATATGGAGGGTCAGAAAGGGGGGACATCCCAGGTCTTTGTACCCTCTTTCTCCCTATGCCAGACCTGGCATACCAAGGCAGGCAGAGCAGGGACTCAGACCTGTGCCCAGCATTTCATCCTCAGGCACATTCCTGCTCTGCATCCAGACCTCTTGATGGACAGGTGGGCAGTAGGTAGAGGTGGCTAGGCCAGGAAGTGGCCAAGGGCTCTGTGCTATGTTTGCCTGGGTGACCCAACAGGCTTCTGGAGGTGCCCCTTTTTGTGCACACCTTGGTTGGGTGGATTTTTTTCCCCCTTAACCTTCTCTTTTCATTTTTGTGCAGAGTGAGTGTTCCTAGAGAGTTGCAGTCCAGTTTTAATAGGAAACAATACCCAAAGTTTCATTCTGGGTTACCTTCTGCCCTTCAGCTGTCCCCCCCCCCACCATTTATCCTTTGATCCAGTTTTACTTCTTTTCTCTTATCCATTCTGTTTTTATGTCTCACAGTCTTTGCAATGTGAGCTTTTGCTTTGCTACAGCCTGTCTTGTATCCCCCCCGTAGTCTCTTTGATACCTTGTTACAACAGGTGCAAAGTGTTCTCACTGCAATTTTGTTGCCATTTTCTGACGGCTAAGGGTACAGAACTTAACGGTTACTTAAACCTTCCTTGGAGGAAAGTCTCCTCAAATCTCTCCCGGCTTCTTTGGAAAGGCTGAGGGAGGCCACTCTCCTGAGAGGTCAAGTTCATGCATTAAATGTATAGATGAGTAGTGTGTAGATAAAAGTAAATGTCACCTGGGGGGAGGCAGGAGAGCTGGCGGGGGGAGTGTATCTCACTTCTCACCTGGTTGTAGGCACAGGCCAAGTATTGCAGAGCCATGTGTGGTCACGTGAGCAGCTGGCCTTCATGAGTTGTGTCTGTAGACTCATTTCCACACCCCATGCTCCTTCCTTTGTCTAGTTCGCGTGTGCTGCAAACTGACCTAAGTTTTCTCTCTACACCTGCCTGGGTGTGGACTAGCTTCGTTGTTCCTCTGAGTGCCATTAACATCTCAGTATGTTACTTTAAACTAACCCTGTCCAGAAAGTCCCAAATTCTTCTGTCTACTGCATCCTTTTCTTCTTTTCTGAATGGGGTGTGCGTGCGTGCGTGTGTGTGTCTTCTTACCTTGTCAAGATTTGACTTGAACTTATAATCCTCCTGTCTCGGTTTTCCAAATTCAGGTAATTGTTTCCTTTACGCCCCTGGAACAGAACCCTTGGCTCTCCGCTGCCAGTTTTGTGCCTTTCCAGTCCTCACCATCTCTCTAAGTGAGTTTACTGTTCACAGTCCTGTCATTCCTTTCTTTCTGTCACTCCTGTCCCCAAAACATTGGCTCTGGCTCTTCAATGTCCTGTGCCTGTTCATTAGCCAGAATTATGTCTGTCGCCCACTCGGGGCCAAGACACTCTGGTCTATTGCCTGGACTGGTGCGCAGCCCAGCAGGTCTTCTTTCTGTTTGACTCAGTCTGTGCAGTGACAAGGTTTCCACCATGGCCTTCCCAAACGGGGAATTCTTTGCTCAAGTGAAAAGAGCTCCTTTGAGTTCTCTGTGTGATTGAATGAATTTTGGTCACTCGGGACCCAACTGATCACAGTTAATGACTCAGGTCATGCTGGTGACCCAGTGTCACGCACTCCCCCGCCTGCCTATCCACCATTTGCAGGTGTGGCAATCACAAACCCGGTATTTCTTGTTTGTGTGCTTGCTCACCTGTGTCACCTCACCCTTCTTTTTCAACACAATTTTCTCAAGAACAGAGACCTGTCTGTCCTGTTCAGACACTCCAGCCTTCTTCTCTGTCCCTACCCCCAGGACTTCCTGGGGACCAGATATTGGTTCAAGTGAATCTTCTTGATGGGGGTGATGACTTCTCAGCCAGTTTATTCCTTTTTTTTTTCTTCTTAATCTTGGCTCAGATGCTGTCTACCTGGCAGCCTTCCCTACAGCCACATTTAAACTACTGTGTGTGGGGGTGTGTGTGTGAGATGAGGGTAGGCTGTGGTTTAAGTCTTTTAGGGGGGATTTAAGTCTTTTAGGAGTGATTTAAGTCTTTTAGGGGGGATTATGAAACCCCTACACCTGTTGTCTTTGTCTTTTTTTTTGTTTTGTTTTTGTTTTTGCTTTTCTATTTTCTCTGACACCAGGAGCATTGATAATCATTGCCAGCCTTTGCTGCCCTATTGTTATGACAGGGCCTTTGACTAGTAGATGACGAAAGTGCGTCTATGTGCAGAGCCTACGTGAGACTCAAGTCCCATCAGGGTGGAATGAACTTGTCTTCTTAGTGTGGGTTACAGCAACACCACATGAACTCTGGTGGCCTGAACAACACACATGCATCCTAGCAACGAGGAGGTCCCAGACTTGGATGCCTGCAGATTCTGCATGTGGTGACCCCTGCCCCCTGACCCAGCTACACACTGGTTCCTTCAGTCCCTTTCAGATGTACCAGTCTATCCATCCCTGGGGACTCCACCACATGACCTCACAGAATTCTAGTTCCCTTGCAGACACTCCACTTGTCAATCTGTGGATGCCACTATCCACTCATGCCATCTTGGGAGTGAAGGGTTTGGCATTGATTCCAATGTAGCAATGGGTATTCAGTTCACAACTGGGTAGCTACACACAACTCGGTTGGCCCTGGAATGCTATCACCTGTGAAATACAGCTCTTAAAAGTGGCTGGTAAGAAGTACTGTCAGGTTGTGAAGTGTAAGGCATACTTCTGCATACCTAGCCAGCCCTGTGTTGTTAGCCTCTGCTTTTGCCCTTGGGGTGCTGAGAGCCTGTGTTTCAATTCTGGTTCTTGGAGCCCTATCCTGTGCTGCTCTTGAAACACCCTCCTGTGCGGCTCTCGGAGCACTCTCCTGTGCGGGTCTCGGAGCACTCTCCTGTGTGGCTCTTGGAGCACTCTCCTGTGTGGCTCTTGGAGCACTCTCCTGTGTGGCTCTTGGAGCATTCTCCTGTGCAGCTCTTGGAGCACTCTCCTGCGTGACTCTTGGAGCACTCTCCTGTGCAGCTCTTGGAGCACTCTCCTGTGCAGCTCTTGGAGCACTCTCCTGTGTGGCTCTTGGAGCATTCTCCTGTGCAGCTCTTGGAGCATTCTCCTGCGTGACTCTTGGAACATTCTCTTTTGGAGCACTCTCCCATATGACTCTTAGAGCACTCTCTTGGAGCACTCTCCTGTGTGATTCTTGGAGCACTCTCTTGTGCGGCTCTTGGAGTACTTTCTCTTGGAGTACTCTCCCATATGACTCTTAGAGCACTCTCCCTTATGACTCTTGGAGCACTCTCTTGGAGCATTCTCCTGTGCAACTCTTAGAGCACTCTCTCTTGGAGCACTCTCCTGTGTGGCTCTTGGAGCACTTTCTTGTAGGTCGTCAGATTGCTTTGCCTAAGACTCATTTATAGCTGCCACCTCTTTCTTTCTCGGGTTTCAGGCCATTTTCTTCCCGTGTAGCTTGGCCTCATGTCTGTGAAGTGGGACCAAAGGCTGGGTGTTCCTCATCCGTGTCATCCTCAGATCCTGTGGCCATCTTACTCCTCCACCAAGTCTCCTTCACAGGACTGGAGTGTGATTAGGAACTGGATCTTTTCGAGAAGGGGTGGTGTCTGATTGTGTTACAGACCAGCCCAGATTTTCAAATTGAGGCTCTCCATTTGTGACAAGGTGACAGAAGTAAACCGGCTAACATTCTGTGCGTGGTGATTTAAAAAAAATGGGATCATGCTGCGGGGAGTGGTAGTGCTCATTTTTGATCCCAGCACTTGGGAGGGCGAGGCAGTCAGACCTCCATGAGTTCAAGCCCAGCCTGGTCTATAGAGTGAGTTCCAAAAAGGTGGGAATTTCAAAAATATAGATTCCTCTGGCTTCCCCTGAGAATTCAAGTCTCACGGTTACTGGTGGCCTCCAGCCGGGGTCTAATGATCTCCATTCTTTAATCTGTGCTGTCTGCACTCTCTTTCCATCGCCTGCTCTCTCATTCTGGTTCTTCCCTGACCTCTGTGGAGGTGGCTCCCTTCACCCCTCCTTCTCTTCATGGGTTCTGGTCTTGGTGTGTATGTAGTTCCCACCCTGTGGGCTCACTGTGAGGTACTGGGAGCACAAGCCAGACATTTGTATTGTGAACTTCTGGGGCTTTGTTTTCAGAGTAACCTAGCTGATCAGCTTCTAGAATATGGTGTGCACACCCCGGGAGAATCCCCTTCAAGAAGTCTGTGAGGTCTAAATTAGATTCAGAATCACTTAAACCATGTTGGCCATGTTCACCTGTGGTGACACTTACCTCAGCTGTCACCAATCATGGTGGAAAGCGCTCTAAGAGATGGTGGTACTCAGCACACCAGGACATGAACGGCATTTGCCCTATATCAGTGATTCTCAACAGGGGTCATCTTAGACCGTTGGAAAACACAGATATTTACATTACGATTAATAACAGTAGCAAAATTACAGTTATGAATTAGCAATGAAAATAATTTTATGGTTGGGGTCACCACAGCATGAGGAACTGTATTAAAGGGCTGCAGTGTTAGGAAGGGTGAGAACTGCTACCCTAGATAGAGTGTAATCTTTCCGGCTCCTTAGGCAGGTAGAGCAGCTGACTCACGGAGAAGGAAGTCGGGAAAATAACTAATTTTAAGCTCCTACCTGCTGTGCTGAGACAGGAGCTAGAGAGCCCATGCTGTCTTCTGCAGGCTGAAGTCTGGCTGAGTTACAAGCTAAACTAGCCACCCCCACTCCCAGCCACATTCTTGTCTGAAAGAATGAGTGGTCAATGGTTTGTTCACCTCACAGTTTTGCTCGAATGGAGAGAGCCTTCTCCCTCATAGAGGTGTTCTGACCTTTCCCACTGCCAGGGATAAACACGAACTTCCAAGCGAAAGCTCGGGATTTTTGGAGACTGTGTTCCCTCCCTGGAGCTTGCTGACTTTCCTCAGCTGTGATGTTCGTGACTGTGAGTTTGGGGTGTACTGTGACAGAGTGGGCACCATTTGGCAGCTCTGTGAAGATGTGTTCACAGAGCCGTGCCCATGGGCGAATCCTACAGGCTGCACTCAGAGTCCAGGTGTGCCCTCTGAGACACAGCTCGCCCTCTGAAGTGGCAGTTCACTTGGGTGTGCAGCCCCCGTGGTTTTCAGTAAGGGCACAGTGAGGTAGCCGTTACCACCGTCATAATTTAGGGTGCCATCATTGACTTTCCCCTTCCTGTCAGCCCTCAACAATCTCTAACCCACTTTCTGTTAAAAGAATTTTTTTTTTACCTTATTATTTATTTTGTGTGAGAGTGTTTGTATGATGTTGGGGGAGGGCAGGAGTGTGCGTAAGCCCCATTGCTCATGTGACCATCAGGACAGCTTTTGGGAGTCAGTTCTTCCTTCCCGTCACGTGGTTCCTCAGTTGTCAGGTTGGAGGCCAGCATCTTCACTTGCTGAGTCATTGCAGTAGCCCACAGGGTCTAGGAGCCAGACACTGGTCATCGGGCTCTCGTGGCAAGGGCTTTTACCCCTGAGCCATCTCTCCCATCCCCACCTGGGTATTTCACATAGATGAAATCGTATGCACGCGTGATCTTCTGTGAGTGTGGTGGTGTTTCCAGACTCAACTGTGTTATCTCATGACCCAGTGTTCCCCTGTAGGTAAGTGTCACATCAGTCCACGTCACTGATGGGCACTGGGGCTTCATCTTTGGGCAGAAAACACCCACTTGATGAGTTTTTGTGTGGACTTGTTCCCATCACTCACTAGCACAGGCTTTGCCTGGCTTTTTGAAGATCCTCATGGCTACTTTCCAGTGGTCGCCCTGTAATGCACGTGTAAGAAGGACATCTGTCAAGTTTGGGTATAGAACTTGGTGTCTCGTATGGTACAGGATCAACCATGGTGCTATACAGACTTGTCCATTCGTACAGAGACTTCACAGGAGGTAAACGCCCTTCCTGGCTTCGGTCCACATAGTGGCCAGCAGCAGCTGTCTGGCCTCTCATTGTGTGTGTGTTGGGGGGTCATCTCACTATGTAGTCCTGGCTGTCCTGGAATTCATTAGGTAGACCAGGATGACCTTAAACTCACAGAGATTCACCTATCTCTGCCTCCCAAGTGCTGGGATCAAAGGCATGTGTCACACCGTACCCAGCTTATAATATTTTTTAAAAACATCTTTAACCAAAAACCAAAATCAAAAAGAAAAACCAGTGGCTAATATGCCATGAGTTCATTAATAAATACTTGATTTAAAATAAATATTTTCAGAGTTACGTTTTAGTTTTCCACCAGTAGACACGAACTCACATTGTGGGTCCCCCATGGCTTGGGCTGTTCTCACACAGGCCCCCTGCCCGCTGCGTCTTTGTGGGTCAGTCCTGTCCTGAACGTGATTTCTGGCTTGGCTGCTGGCTGCTGCCCTGCAGCTGGGTATCCAGCTTGTCTGACCCAGCCTGGGCTCCACCTCTCTTCTATGAGGTGGAGGTGTGAGAGGAATGCCCCTGGGTGATGTTTATCACAGATGGAGAGGAGGCTTGTGGCGCCCAAGTCCCCTGGGCCCCTCGACTCTTCATCCCTAAGATACCTCAAGCTTGTGTAGCAGTCTTTGCCCAGACGGCTGCTGGCCCAGTCGTCCTGTAGCCTTGGATGCCTCTTTTCTTGGGTTTCTACCTAATTAATGCTTCAGGGGATAATTTAAATTGTTAGAGATGGGAGTGCAGGAGAGGGTGCTATCGGGGGAGAGGGTTGGGGATGATGAGTGGCGCCAGGTGACCTAGGCACAGCACTCCCCACAGGTGCGGTGGTGGAGCGGGCACTAGGGGCACTGAGGTCTACTCCCTAGGTGCCTGCCATCTGTGGGAGCGTGAGGGAGGGTAGGAGATGACTTCAGACACTGATCTAGAATGTGGGGTACATTAGCACAGGTGGGTCAGGGCATGGCAGGGTGGGGCACTTCTGGGGGCATCTGGCCTCAGGTGAGGGCTAAGGTTCTCTTTGTACTTAGGTGATGCAGTGCTTTGTAGGGCTGGGCTGTCTGCTGAATTCCTTGTAAATGCATTAACCCCTTTTGCTGGAAAGCAGTTACCTATGTGGATGGGTGCCCGCTTACGTTGTCTGCATTACTATGTAGATTGGCTCCACTTAACTTGTCTGCAGTACTATTTTATTGCTGTGATCATGCACCATGACCAAGGCAACTTCTAAAAGAGGTTGTTTGGGGCTTGCAGTTTCAGAGGGTTAGGGAGTCTGGCAGCAGGCAGGTGGGCAGGCAGGGGGGCAGGCAGGCGGGCAGGCGGGCGGGCAGGCATGGTGCCAGAGCAGCAGCTGAGAACTCACATCCTGATCTACCACCACAAGGCAGAGAGGTAACTTGTGCTTTTGAAACCTCAGAGCCCCCCACCCCTGTGACACACCTCCTCTAACAAGGCCACACCTCCTCATTCTTCCCAAACAGTTTCACCAACTGGGGACCAAGTGTTCAAATATATGAGCCTTTGGGGGCCATTCTCATTCAAACCACCCCGTGGGCGTTATAGGAAGTGTGGCTGAGTACAGAGAGCCGCCTCACCCCCTTTGAAACTGGTTATCAGCAAAGACTTGTTCTCTGCAAACTTTACAGAGCATGGCACTGGCATAGGGTGGGTGACCAGCAGAAGGGTCACATGGTATACAGGTGTGGCTTCTTCTTGTCCTTCCTTTTTTTTTTGGGGGGGGGGTTCAAGACAGGGTATCTCTGTACCTTTGGAGCCTGTCCTGGAACTAGCTCTTGTAGTCCAGGCTGGCCTCGAACTCACAGAGATCCGCCTGCCTCTGCCTCCTAGTGCTGAGATTAAAGGCATGTGCCACCACTGCTCGGCTTCTTCTTGCCCTTTCATTGGAATGTTTTTGCTTCTCTTACTTGAGGTGTACTGGCTTCTCCCTTAATTTACAAGTGATTCCTCCATCTTTAAAACCTCTCAGCACGGGAAAGGTGGCTCCATGGCTAAGAGTGCTTGCTGCTCTTGCAGAGGACCCAGGGTCTGTTCTCAGCTAACTCCAGTTCCGTGGGATTGGACACCCTCTTCTGGTTACCATGTATACCCCACCCCCACACACAAATAATAAAAATAAGTTGTTTTTTTTTTAAAGTTCTTTATAACTGTAATCCCCTGCTTCCGGGCTGCAGTTCTCAACCTCAGATGTTTGCAGTGGCCTTGGTCTGTCTCCTCCATTGTTCAGACTCCTGTGCAGATTCCTTAAGGTCAGCTGTGCCTCGCATGGGAGTGCTGTGCGTCTCTGGAACATGCCTTTCATTTGACCCTTCTAATTACCCCTAAGACCTACACAGCTTGCTTCCTAATTAGCCTTTTAAAAACCTGAGGCCAGGCCGTGTGTGTGTGTGTGTGTGTGTGTGTGTGTGTGCGTGCGCGTGCGTGTGCGCGCGCGCGCGTGCGTTGGCTGTGCAGGCTCCACAGCTGTTTGCACTTACAAAGAACGTTCTCTTGTGTCTCTGCCCACTTCCACTCCCATCCTTCCTCAGTAGTGGATCTGTGTGGACTTCTAACATCCTGAGGCATCGGTGGCTCTGAGTAACCACCATAGCCTTTGTCAGCCACCCCTTGGAGCACTCCAGTAAAGTAGGGCACTGTGTAAGAATCCCCTTGGAATGGATTTTTTCTATTATCGCTGTCTGAGACAGGGCCTTTCTATGTAGCCCTGGCTGTCCTGCACTGTCTTTATGTAGACGAGGTTTCTTTGAATCCACAGAGATTCGCCTGCCTCTGCTTCCTGGGCACTGGATTAAAAGTGCGCGCCACCTCACTCTTGAATCTTGAATGAAAACAATACACATATTTGTGAAAGCCTTGAAGATGAGACAGCCCAGAAGGGCAGCAGGAACTCTGCTGGAAAGCCCGGTACCCACTGGATGGAACTGGTCTTCTGTCCCTTCCACATGCTTACCTCCTGACTTTAAAAGTGGGTCACGGCCGACTTTTCACCCATAGAGTCCTCTCGGCAGGTTTCGAATGTTCAGGTTTGGCAAGTTCAGGTGCTGGAAAACCACGAGGCCTGGGGGCCTGTGGCAGAGAGTCTTCTGGGGTACACTGTCAAGGCCTGCTCCTGAGCGACTTACAGGGTGCACCTAAGAGACCCCCTGCCTCCCAGGGCTCCTGCAGAGTTGACATCTGTCCTGTCCTGGGCCTGCTAGCCACGTCTCTTATGAGAAACAGAAAGGAGAGGCAGCACACAGGGAAGCCATCTTGGAGGACTGTTTTCCATGAGCACATTAAAAAAGGAGGGGAATCCAGTCCCGGTGGTGGTGAGAGAGGTCATCTGGGTAAATGCTGGGATATTGCCGTGGTGGGTCAGACTTTGAGGCAGTTATCTGGCCCAGCCTACCACTTACCACTGTGAGGGACTCACGGGACTTTTCCAGAGCCGCACACTGATCCGCAGTGCCATCCTGAAAGCAGAGCCAGGGCTTGTGTCTGGTCTGTGGAGGCTGTGTCTCCTTAACGATAGTGCGCCAGCATGATGGATTATTATGCATCCATGAGGATTTGATTATCTAGATAATGTGGGACTTGGACATGTTTAACTACCCAGTAGCGTCGAGAGCAACTGTAAACATGGTCAGAGGTGAGCGTGCCGAAACCAAATGTGCACACCTTTAATCCCAGCACTCAGGAGGCAGAACCAAATGCACTTGTGCTTAAATGTTGGGGTTCTAGGTAGTTTCTGAATTTCATGTTGATAAGCACTGTTTTTGAATGAACCTTTCCTTTTGGATAATGATATACAAGGATTGGCATTGTTTTTCATTTAGTTTCTCCTATGGTCAACAATCAGCGTATTGCACTCGGGAGGCAGAGGCAGGTGGATCTCTGTGAGTTCAAGGCCAGCCTGGTCTACAAGAGCTAGTTCCAGGACAGGCACCAAAGCTACAGAGAAACCCTGTCTCAAAAAAAAAAAAAAAAAAAAAAACAGCGTATTTTCATGTGTTTTGGTTTTTTGGTTTTTTGTTTTGTTTTGTTTTCCTACTATTGAAGGAGAGTTGTGGGAAAGCCCAGCGTGTGGTTTCTGTAGAAGGCACTCACTAAGGAGTTTCCTAGAGCTAGGTGTGTGTGGACATGCAGGCATGGCGGTGCACACCATGATCCTACAGTCCCAGCACCTGGAGGCTGAGGCAGAAGGATTGCTGTGAGTTCCAGGCAAGCCTGAACTGTAGGGTGAGAAGCTCTGTCTTAAAACCCTAAACAGGCCAGAGGGAGAGAGGGCCATTTAGAGTTGTTTTGTTATTCATTCATGATTAGGTGCATCCAAAAGTGGCTGCTTTGTGCTTGGCTTGTTTGCAGCTGGGCTCGTCCTCTAGTTTAAAGATGTGGCTCATGTCTAAGAGAAAGATCCAGGCTCTCACCTCAGGGCTGCTCCTCCCTTGGTGTGCTAGGCAAAGGGCTATGTAGCGAGAATGGCATCTAGGAGCAGCTGTCGGACGACTGCTCTGTTTTCACACACAGAAACACCTTTGTGAGCTGTCAGGCCTTGCCTTGCCCTTAAAGTTATGCCCTGGTTCGGGTTTTCTACACAAGTCCTTGTCACGGCTGAGTCCTCGTGGACCGAGCTGTCAGGCGACAGTCTGATGTGATCAGACTAACATGTCTCCTCCTGGTTCTAAAAGTGTTCAGGCTTTATGTTCTGTTCCGTGGTATGTGCATTTTAGTATTTCAAAGCTTAAATTGCCTGCGGGGGGGGGGGGGAGGTTTTTCTTCTAGAATTCCATAGAATCTTTATCTGCTTCTGGGGCCTTGAATGATCAGCACAGCCATTGGGGAGGATAGCTTTAACTTACCACACTTTCCTGCTGGCTTACTTTGTGACTCTGCTCAGATGGTGCCCATGCCAGGAGTGGTGGGGCTAGGGTAGAGGGGGGGCGGAGGTGTATTCTCTTGCACGGCAAGTGAAGCGGGAAAAACGCCTTGAACCTTCCTTTCCCCCTGTGGTCTCATTGCAGGAAGAGAGGGCGGTAAGAGACCGGAACCTTCTCCAGGTTCAAGACCGTGAGCAGCCCATTCAGTGGAAGGTCCAGTTTAACCTGGGCAATAGCAGCCACCCCAACAACCAGTGCCGAAACTCTGTTCAAGGGAAGGATCTCCTCACGGACGAGCTGGGTACGACCTCCCTTCCCTGCTCTCAAGGTCCTGTGACTCTGGATAGCCTTGCCCCACAATGCTTTGTCCTTCCCGCTCCTCTGTGTCTTCTATACTGTTCTCTCTGTCCCAGGCTCCCTGCAGCATCTGGGAAGCTTGGCTGAGGAGCCAAACTCCTAGCAGGTTCTCTTTGCTTGCCGCTCCAGCCTTGGCCTCAGGCCCAGGCACAGGGGTTCCTCATCTTGTTTCTCGTGTGTGTGTGTGTGTGTGTGTGTGTGTATATGTGTGTGTGTGTGCACGTGCGCACCACGTGGTGTTTGTGGTGGCCACAGGCTAACCTGTAGGAGATGTTTTTCTCCTTTCGCCATGTGGATCCCAGGGATTGAACTCAGCCTGTTAGCAGCCTCCTTTACTGGCAGAGCCGTCTTGCTGGCCTGTAAGTCTTCCTATCAGAAAAGAGAGATTACGCCGGGCGGTGGTGGCGCACGCCTTCAATCCCAGCACTCGGGAGGCAGAGGCAGGCGGATCTCTGTGAGTTCGAGGCTAGCCTGGTCTACAAGAGCTAGTTCTGGGACAGGAACCAAAAGCTACGGAGTAACCCTGTCTCAAAAATCAAAAAAGAAAAAGAAAAGAGAGATTACACACAGACCTGTTACTTCACCAAGAAGATGCAGTTAGCCGACAGCAAATGGGGGAGGGGGGCAGGGGCCCAGCTTGGAGGCCCCGGGCTTGTTTCTACAGACTCAGAAAACAGGAAATTGTAGTACAGGTGGCAGTTGGTCATTTTATTGTTCTGTAGCTACAAAAACAGTGTTTTCCTTCTAGTTAATTTAGATCAGACAGACTCATGGATTCCTTTAGTTAAAACATCCAATATTCAGCTTCTCAACCCCTAAAAATCCCACAGAGGCCACACGTTTTATTTTGCCTTTACAAATATGGGAAACGTGGTTTTAATAGAACAAAACAAAAACGACTTACGGCTGTTGATGCTGTTTAGTAACGAGATGCCACCGTGTCGCTAGGGTAACAGGGCTGTTAAACCAGATAGCTAATTAGAGTCAAAAACTTTTCAGAAGCTGGAAGTTAATTTTCTAGGCAAGATCAACACATTTGCTGGCCCTGGTCTCGCAGGACTTGGCAGAAATATCATCTGCAGAGCTCATCGGCACCGCAGTGTGTGTGTGGACTGAAACATCACAATGCCCTGTATGGTTCGTGTAGGGGTTTTTTGTTTTTGTTTTTTCAACTAAAAATAAAGAAGCGCTGGAGAGATGGGTCCGTGGTCAAGAGTGCTGAGTGCCTTTGCAAGAGGGCCTGCCTGTGTTTGAGTCTCAGCATCCACGGAAGACAGCTCACTAACTACCTGTGACTCCAACTCCCAGGGATCCAGCGCCCTCTTCTGGCCTTGGTGGGAATCTGCACTCACACATGTGCACACACTTATAGTTAAAAATAAAAATTACACGGGGAGAGGCGTGGGTAAGCCTGCTCTCCTCAGAAGTTAGACCTGGTCACTGGGAGGTGAGCACCGGAGTTGAGTGCTGGGAGTTGGCAGTGGGAAGGAAAGGAAAGGGCAGGCCGTGTCAGCAGGTTGCTCTTGGGGTGCACGGTATTGTCCATCTCCACGATACAGAGCTGCTGTATTGTTATCATCTGGGGTGGAATCTCCCTGGGAATTCCGTTCAGAACCCTTGTCAACAGCATGAGCGGGGGCAGCTGGGGAGGAAGCATCTCCTAGCACTTATCTCTTCGCTCAGGAGACACTGTAGCAGAAACAAACAGAGCCGCCAGCTCCCAGGTGGTGGGAGTTGTTCTCTCCTGGTCTCCCCAGTGTGGAGTGAGGGCCCCCTAGTGTCCCCTCGGTGTCAGTGTTCTGCTACTCTGCCCTCTCCTGCACAGACCTTGTTTTCCAGAGCAGTTCTGAAAACAAGTTCTCCTCCACCAGCCTCATTCTCTGGAGACAGAGCTGGGGCACTCAGATGGGCTGATGCTGGGGACAGCTGCTGCACACACATACCTGAGGGGCCCTGCACACACCTGAGGGCCACACACACATACCTGAGGGGCTCTGCACACACCCGAGGGCCACACACGCATACCTGAGGGGCTCTGCACACACCCGAGGGCCACACACACATACCTGAGGGGCTCTGCACACACCCGAGGGCCACACACGCATACCTGAGGACCCGCATGAATACAGGAGGGCCCTACACACACACCAGAGGGCCCCTTCCCACACCTGAAGACCCACACACATACCTGAGGGGCCCTGAACACACCTGAGGGCCCCCACATACACACCAGAGAGTTCCTGCACACACCTGAGGGCCAACGTGCATACCTTAAGAGCCCTACCACCACAAACACACACCAGAGGGCTCCTGAACACACCTGATGGACTACACACATACCCAAGAGTCCCTGTACAGACCTGAGGGCCCACATGCATACCTGAGAGCCCCTACACAGAGCTCAGGGCTAACATACATACCTGAAGGCCCCTGCACACACCTGAGGGCCCCCACATACATGCCAGAGGGCCCCCACACATACCTGTTCCCAAAGGGTACAAGGACTTGTCTGCCTAGATGCTCTGAATAGTAAAGCGGCACCAGAGCAGTGGACTGGCTGACACTGGACGTGCTTATCTGTGTGATGGGTTTTCTGAGCTGAGGAGTGAATTGGGTTTTTCTCTCCCTCAAGGGTTTGAGAGCGTCACCCCCAGTTCTCGGGGGGGTGGCTGTGTCCCTCCCCCACCATGTTTGTGTACACTGGAAGCAGAGTTATGAAGGTGAACTGTGACTTCCTGTTTTAACAATCCCTTCAAGTAGGCTGATGAGAAGCCAAGGACAATGGCACTAGGTTTCGATCCTAATACATGAACTGGCTTTGTGGGTGCTTAGCCTGTTTAGACGCTCACCTTCCTGGACATAGATAGAAGACCTTCGTCTTCCCGCAGGGCAGAGAATTTGGACTGCTCTTCAGTATCGAGAGGGAGGGGGAATGGTGTGGGGGGAGGAGAAGAGGAGTGGGGATAGGGGGAGGGGACTGGGGGGAGGGGGCAATATTTGGGAGGAGGGGAGGGAAATGGGGAGAAGGTGGAAATTTTAATTAAAAAAGAAAAAAAAATGGAATTCACAATTTTCTATTGCTAGTAACTTGGTACCATCATAACATCACAGTGCAATTTATAATTGTCATAGTCATCATGATGCTGCTATCAACAAGCTATTGTGCTGCCAGGTATGTAAAATATAGCAAATATAGCTGTATACAGCACATAGCGAAAATTAACAACTACTGTTGATTGTATTTCAAATAAACTAATTTTAGACGATGCTTTGCTATTAAGGTTCCCCTTAGGTTGTGTTGGGCTGGCTTCTCATGTGGACAGCACACATTGTGTCTTCAGGACCACATTGAGTTTTTCACTTACACTGTTTGGGTTTGTGTACGAGCAGCCTATGATGCTGATATGCTGATATGCTATGGCTTCTCTTAGTGAGTGCCTCAGAATTTTTCCCTTTGTATGACATGTATGACTATGATGTATGTGAATTAAAGGTATTTAGGAAGCCTAAAAAAAAAACAATCCCTTCAAGTGACCACAGAGCAAGCACGTAGAAGCCATCAAAAGCTGTGTGCTTGCTTTTTAAATCCGTAAAGTACTCGTTTTTTATGAATGGGTGCCTTGTTTCTGTTTTAGACTTTTTATTTATATATTTTATGTATATGAGTACTCTATCTGCATGTACACCTTCATGCCAGAAGAGGGCATCAGATTCCACTAGAGATGGTTGTGAGCCACCATATGGTTGCTGGGAATCTAACTCAGACCTCTTGGAAGAGTACCCAGTGCTCTTAACCGCTGGGCCATCTTCTCCAGCCCTATCTTAGTCTCTTTAAGAGAGGCCGAGGTGAAAGATTGCTTGCTTATGTTAGCACCCAGCCGCGTGGGCGTGGCGTGGTGTGGTGATGAGCTCACACTTATGCAGTAGACTGGAAACTGGTTGAACACAGTGACAGCGTGGATCTAGTTAGTGGTGACCAAGGAGCCTGACTGCCTAGGTGAATCCAGCCCTGGTGCTCAGCCGTGTCCCTGGCTTTCAGGCTATGTCTGCGAGAGGAAGAACCTGCTGGCGAACGGCTGCTGCGATGTCAAGGTCCCCAGCACGAAGCAGTACTGCTGTGAAGGGTGCCTGGTCAATGGTTGCTGTGAAGTCTACGAGTACTGTGTCTCCTGCTGTCTGCAGCCCAGCAAGGTAGGGACTCCAGCTCCCCGCCGCTTTGTCTTCTGGGCATCTTCTGGGGTGCTCAAGAGGAGCTTTATAGGTACACTGGCCTCTCCTGAGAGCGGAGCTGGTCCCTGGTTTATGGTTCCTTCACAGAGAGGACCATGCTATTGCTAACCAAGGATCTGGTGAATGAGAGAATCCCTCTGGGCAGGCTGCTTTGGCCTGCCGTTACTACCAGTACTGAATACCTTGTTTCCATAGCAACTTCTGCTGGAACGCTTCCTCAACCGGGCAGCTGTGGCCTTCCAGAACCTCTTCATGGCCGTTGAAGACCACTTTGAACTGTGCTTGGCTAAGTGCAGGACTTCATCGCAGGTCAGACGTGGTGCTGGCTCTCGCTGGGGGAGGTGGGAGGGAAACAGAGCTGGAGATCAGAGCCAAAGTGGAAAGTGTCTTCGTTGGTACCATGTTCTGCTGCTTTGGTGGGTGCAGGGTGAGACATTGAGGTGCAGTAGGCGGTCATTGAGAGGAGGTAGTCATTTGTCCTGGGGCAGATCTGTGGCTTCCTTCAGGATCCCAGGGGTAGGAGGTGGGAATTTAAAGGCGCATGGATCATATCCGAGGCCTGTAAGGCTCTTGGTGAGCATGCACTCATTGCCTAACCCTGAGCGCTCTGCTCACTTGCCATGTCCCTGCCACCCGTGAGGTGCCCTGGAAGGCTTCTGCCCCCTCCTTTGTTTATTTCCCCTCTTACATTTATTCTGGCCTTGGGGAGGCACATGCATACACGCCGGGACAGCTTTTGAATGTCAGTTCTCTCCATACACCATGTGGGTCCTGAGGCCCAAACTCAGGTCATCAGCCTTGGCGGCGAGCACCTTTCCATGCGGTGCCATCTTGCCGGCCCAAGTTCCCGGCCTCTGTGGCTGGGCATTTGTCGTAGCTCTTTGTAAGGTGTCTCTTCCACAAGCATACTCCTCTGGGCTAGCCGGCTCGCGCCTGTCTCTGGCCCTCTGTAAGCTTTGGGTTTGTTCTTGGTAACTCCCTTTTGCACCTCTAGTTCACTGTGAGAACGTCTGGGCCAGAATAGAAGGAACTCTGGAATGTGAAATTCCACTGGTCTTGACAAGGGCCAGGCTTCCCAGGTCAGTGGGTGTAAGGGAAGTGTGAGAGGGGCTCAGCCAACTCGCTTGCTCTTCCTGGCTAGTGCTGGAAAAAGGGACTGATACTAATAGCAGCTTCCTGTAGCCAACAAAGCGGAAGGTACTTCCTATTTTGCAAGGAGAGACCGTTCTCAATGGCCACTTGGTTCGCGTGCCCGGAGACTGGGCATCCAGTCTGCTAAGTGCAGTTAATAAGACGCATAGCTTTGGTAGAGGCTGATTAATGAGCACTAGAGCAGCCAAAACCTCAAATAACTCAGAGGACAAAGAAGTTTGGGAAATCTGTCATCGGGCGGTGTGGGGGGATTGTCTGGGCTCGACTTCACTCTCTGTGCCCAGCCAGAGAGGCTCTTGGAGGGTGCTTGGCTTGCACACAGGCCCTTAGTGCATGACAGCCATTTGAAGTGGCGTCTCCCAAGTCCCTTGTAGGACTCCTCACCAGGGACCTGATCTCTCTGCCCACAGTCAGGTGCCGATCCCACTGCATCTCCATCTGTTTCGGATCATTTTGTTCTTTGCATACTTACTGTCGTGTGTGTGTGTGTGTGTGTGTGCGCGCGCGCATGCGTGTGTGTGGCTATGCCACCACATGTACGTGGAGGTCAGAGGACAGCCTGTAGAGTTTGCTTTTTATTCTTCCGTGTGGGTCCCGGGGATCAAACTGAGGTCTTCTCAGGCTTGGAGGCAAGCGCGCTGTGTTAACCGTCTCACCTTGTCCTTGTTTTGGGGTTTGAGACGGGGTCTCATGTAGCTAGGCTGGCCTCAAGTTCACTGTACTGCTGAGAATGACCTTGAGTTTCTATTCCTCCTGGCTCCCGTGTTGGCATCACGAGTGTGCACCACACCACCCATTTTTATGAGGTGCTGGGATCAATCCCAGGGCTTCATGCATATTAGGCAAGCACTCTGCCAGGCTGCGCCATACCCTAGACCCTATTTCAGATGGATTGAGAAGTAGTCTCAAAATGCCCAGCTTGCAGCCAGGTTGTTCAAAAACTCCCTGGTAGACAGAAGAAGAAAAGACACAGTAGCAGCGTCTTGTCTGTTTTTGTGGCCCTCAGCGCTAAGAATCCTACTTCATTCCAGAAAGTTCCTCAAACCCCAAGGCACACTGGTTTTGAGGTGGAGTGGGCGGGGAGTGTGTGGCAGTCACTGCAGCTGACCCTCTCTGTCCTTCTCCCGTCTTCCTTCGTCAACAGAGCGTGCAGCATGAAAACACGTACCGTGACCCCATAGCCAAGTACTGCTATGGAGAGAGCCCACCCGTACTCTTCCCCGCGTGAGGCCTGTTGGAGAGATACCCAGAACCAGCCCGGTCCACGTGAGATGATGAAGGAGGAAGCCAAGGAGGACCCTTGGCTTTGAGCATGTCCTGTGGCATCCAGTGTCTCTGTCTCCCTCACCTCCACCTGGAGCAGACAGAGCTCTTTTGTAGAGCAGGCCCGGTGAGGCCCCGGCACCCTGCCTGGCTGTGGCCGTGGGACGGCTGCAGGGCCAGGTGCTTGATCCCGTGTTGTAGTTTCTAATGACTTCGCAGTGCTGGAAGTCGCACTGTTTTGTGCAGGACACCTTTGCCCGTGCAGTTGGATCCACTCAAGGAGGTGACTGCTCTACGTGGCTCCTCACTGTCACAGTGACGTCGTTGCCGCGCCAGACCCAAGTGTGTCTCCGGGAGTGTGGGTGTACAGACTTATTTTTGGTTGTTTTAACACCTGGCCAGCAGGCCTTGTATCTATATCCCAACATCTAGGGGTGTGTAGAGCCTCAGGGAGGGGCTTGTACCCACTGAGCCTGCATAGAGCTGCCCTGGTGTGGTGGTCGGAGGCCTGAATCCCCCGATGATCTCCCAGTGGAATTTGCTGTCACTGTACCCCTGTTGAAACCCCTCAGCCTTGGGGCAGGGGAGCCTTTCCCTTGTCTGTCACAGAAGCCGGTGGGGACCTGGTGAATGCGGTCTACGGCACTCATTCATTCTTACCGCTCGCTCTCCGCTCCTGGCTGTGTGCCAGGGGAGAGCTTGTTAAGCTCCTACTTCAGCCTAAAGTTTTACATCCGCTCTCAGTGGGAGACATATGCGGCAGCCATGCAGGAGAGCATCCCAAAGGCAGGCCGGTGTCCAGTGCTTGCGGGAGTAGACAGTTGTCACCGGTAACTGAAACTTGGGTTTCAAGCATGGGGCAAGACCCCTCCTTCTTGACTCTCCTGTCTTTTTCTCCAGTCTCCTATAACACACACGGCTCCTGGAGACCCTTCACTGACCCTTACAGAGGCCACGGCATTTGTGGTTTGGGCTCAGGTTGCCCTGGTGTCAGGCATGAGTCTCCAGATTTTCTCTCAGCAGCTTCATAAAGCCGTGTCTCCCAACTGTGTTTGCTCTCCGGATGGAATTTCCTTCAGTGCCCTCCTGCTTCCTCTTCTTGCTCACCTCTGTGGAAGGAAGGACAGGCTGATGGGCATTGTTCTCGTTTGGGGTCGCCATGTGCGGATCAGATCCAGGACTTTGTGTGTGACTGGCAAACTTTCTGCTACTGAGCCCTGGCCCTGGCTAGGGAATCAATTTTTACTGTTAGATCCCAGTGATTCTGTTCCGTTTGCTCTGGACTTCTCAGTGTGTGGATTCAAAGTTCACGAAAGAACTGGGTGCACCTGCACATTCTGGTGCATTCTGGAATGTTCTGGCATGTTCTGATGTGTTCTGGCTTGCTTACTCATTCTTTCTGGTAACCGGGAGATATATAATTTTTTTAAGACAGGGTCTCCCATTGCCCAGGCTGACATCCAGCTTCGTATGTGTTTGACACCAACCTTAAATTCCTGATGCCCTTTGCACCTGCCAAGAGCTGGGGTTATAGGTGCATGCCAGCTGCATGGCTCATCAGCCTTGTAATGCCAGTCTACCCTTGGTCAGCGTTGGAGTTGGTTAGTCACTCCCTTGGGTTCATTTTCACTCCCAAGAGTGGCGACACGGGTTTAATGTAAACATCATGTCCGTTGCCAGTTCTCTCTGACCTGGCACTGGAAAGGCATGTGTGTACAGTCCTTGAGTTTATAGACCCCGAACAGTTGAGGTCAAGAATCCAGTTTACTTGTGTTTCACTCGGGAGATGAGGAAATAGCTTACCCTCCCAGGTCCCTACCAGGATAGAGTAATCAAAACCCACAGAAGAACTTCACCTCGAATCCCGCCCTCTTCTGAGGACGGACGGCTTCAGTTATCCCAGATAGGAGAAAGATACCACGCCGAGTCGGTAATGCAGAGGTCACTTTTGATTGACTGTGGAATATGGGTTTTGTGTTTTAATCATGCTGGGGAACACACACACACACACACACACACACACACACACACGACTGGGGAAGTCTGGGGAGGGGGCAGGGTGGGAAGAGCCGCAGGTAGGAGTGGTATTGAGGAGGCCCGGAGGCCAGTGTTCACAACGGTATGCTAATAGGCACCATAGTTAGGCTTTTGTCCTCAGTGTTTTTTTTTTTTTTTTTTGACTTGATACTAACGATAAAATAATTACCTAAAAATCACACAGCCTAGAGATAACCATCAGCTATTTTCGACTTCTCTGTGACTTTCCAGGCAGAACAAACAAAAACCCCAGGGCGTTCCTCCCCAGTGGAAACACTGCCTGTGAGTCTGTTGTCTGCAGGCTCATGTGTGTGACACCCGTTGAGGACATCTGGTCCCTTCCGTGGGGGTGGCCCACTCTTACTGAGCACGATTGTTAGCTCAACTCCTGCAGCCACTTCTCCACAGGGGTTGGAGGTGTCTGTCTGACCATCCCTCAGTCCATTTCATAAACTGTCTTCAGTGTTCCAATTTGTATTTATTATTATTATTTTTTTATTTTTAAGATCATGAGCCTGTGTGTACCAGCTCAGACTAAATAATGAGTTCTGGGTTGCAAAGATAATTTTTTTTTTAACTTAAGATGTTTAAGGGGCAGGTGAATTAACCCAGTGGACCTGGGTTCGGTTCCCAGCGCCCACACAGGAGACCCACAGCTGATGGGATGGGATGACCTCTTCTGACTGTCACAGGTACCCTAATATGTGGCATGCGTTCACACAGACACTACAAACACACAAAAGTAATGTAATAAAGATAAATCTTTTAAAAACTAAATCACATTTAATCATTGGGGGGTACACACGTGCCATGGTTTGGGTCGGAGGAAAAGTTTTGGAAGTTGGTACGTTTATCCACCATGTGGGCATGGAGCTCAGGGTGTCCATCTTGGTGGCCTTGGCCCACGGAGGCATCTTGCTGGTCCTGTCTGAGTCTGTGTCCATAAGTGATAAAATACACAAGTGCTATTGATTGTGTTTATTAAGTCACTGAGCGGAACCCCACATG